>NC_141060.1:32327257-32334757 GCF_041138505.1 Cibotium barometz
TGTGTGTATGCATGAACATACATGTGTGTGCGTCGATATATACATATAAATCTATTTATATATACATGCTTACATACCTATAGATACCAATATATATACGTGTGTGTGTATGTATATTCTCTCTCTTACACATGCACATAATATATATGTTTGTGTGTGCATGTGGAAGCTTGAGTATGTGTGCAAGTGTGCATATCTCTATATGTTGCACGTGTGTCCATGCGTGCCAGTGTGTGTATGTGTGTTTGTATGCGTGTGTGCACGTATCATGTGTTGGTGTCTGTGTGCATGAACATACATGTGTGTGCGTCGACATACATATAAATCTATTTATATATACATGCTTACATACCTATAGATACACATACATACATAATATATATACGTGTGTGTATCTATAGGTATGTAAGCATGTATACAAAAATTTCATTGAAAGATGTGAGATGAGATCTTCTTAGATTCAAATTCAAAATTGCATTGGAAGATGTGAGATTTGGCTCCTCCTCATGCTTGCAGGAGGAGTGGCTATTTTGAATTAGCCCCACCTCCTTTGCCCATGTGGAGGGAGGTGGGGTTGTGGTTAATCTTGTATATATATGTATATATATATATATATATATATATATATATATATATATATACACATATATGTATATGTATATATATATATATATATTTAGACTTATAAAATTAAAGAAGCAAGGTTTTTCAATAAATTAGAAAAAAACAAAGAAAGGGGAAGGTCGCGTGGGTGGGAGCTTGGGCGTGAGTGATTGTGGCATGCATGTGTGCACATGAGCGACGCATATGTGCACGCGAGGGTGTGAAAAGTTTACTGTATGCGTGTGTGTGCACGAGCGGGTGCATATGGGGATGCGATACCACACACACACAAGAAAAGGTATGCACGTTTGTGGGGTCAAAATATATGTACGTGTGCGGGGTGCCAGGATAAATGTGCAAAGGTGGGGTACACATCCATGGCTACAAGTGTACGTGTATGGGTGTGAGAACGTGCATGCATAAGAGGTGCAGGTGTGCGCACGTGTATGTACAAATGAAAGTGAATGGGCAATTGTGTGAGAGTGTGTACATGGTAGGGGGTATGCACATGCAAGGTGTGGCTGTGTGTGTAGAAGGACAAGGGTGTGTGCATGTGTGTAAGGAGGTACATATGCAGGTGTAAATGTGTGAATGTGTGCGCACATGCTACAAGTGCAATTTTGTATGTAGGAGTGAATGTGTGAGACTGGGTGCACATGGTGTAAAGATGTGTACATGTGCATAAATTAGTGTGTATACATGTGCATGAAAGTGGTGCGTGTGTGATGTGGATGTGAGTACGATTAGCAAATGAGTGTGCATATGTGTGTGTGGGATGCACGTTTAAATGTAAGGACACATTTACATGTACGGACACATTTACATATAAATATGTGTGCACATGTTAATCACATTGGCTATAACCTTACTCCGAACATGTGGCAATACTTTTGAGCCATACTTTTTATACTGCACAAAGCACTTCATGTAAATGATTATGGGAAATCTCTAAGCTTACGACCTGTGTTATGCGAGAAGATAATGTTGGCAGTATTGCATTCTTCATCTTCTTCTCTCCCTCATGCAAGGCTCAAGTGTTTCTTAATTGATCGCGAACTTTGGCACTGGGAAAGCATCCTAGCTTAGGACTTCCTTGCTATACTATGGACTTGGAGTATTGACATAGCCTGGTTGGAATACAAATCCACCGGTTGGTATTGGTTAACTTATGTTTTGTTATTTAATTGACTACCTTCGTAGAGGAGCATGGAGCAACCCTTCAAGTTGGTTGGAATGCAAAACCACCAATTGGTATTGCTTAACTTATGTTTTGTTGTTTAATTGATTACCTTGGTAGAATGGAGCATGGAGCAAAACCTTCAAGCTCAAGTTGCATATGTGTAAGTTTTCTCTTCCATTTCCTTTGAGTCAAGCATTTTCTTCTTGCATTTGCTAAGTTTTTTAGTTTCATTCTAGGCATTAATCTCACCATTAAACCTCCTAAAACACCATTACACACTGCATTGAGCATGCCATTAAGTAGATTAAGAGTGCATTAATTATCTTATCGAATAAAAGACCCAAAAAATGTAGCATTAAGTAGGGATTAGAGGGGCTAGACCTAGATTTTTTGGCCCAAACACATACGTTCACAAGTAGGAATGCACATTCCTACGTCTCAAAGAAGGGGAAATTCAGAACATATCATCATCAAGGAAAGGTCAGAAGATATTTCTTCCATAAATGGCCATAATGTAAAAAAGGTTGAAATCTGAATATTCCCATGTGTAGACCAGGTAGGGGGCATGGATTATTTGCTTTTTTTGGCATGTAGGCGGGGGGATAAGGGGGGTGCCTTATATATATATATATATATATATATATATATATATATATATATAACACTTATAAAATTAAAGCAGCAAGGTTTTTTTCAATAAATTGGAAAAAGGAAGGAGGGGTTGCATAGGTGGGTAGGTCGGTAAATTGAACAAAAAGAAATGCAGGGTCTTGGGCATGGGTGATTGTGGCATGCATGTGTGCACATGGGTGAGGCATATGTGCATGCGAGTGTGTGAAAACTTAACGCATGCATGTGTGTGCACATGTGTGCACGAGCGAGTGCATATGAGGTTGTGATACACGCACACAAGAAAAGGAATGCATGTTTGTGGGGTCAAAATATATGTGCATGTGTGGGGTGCTAGTACAAATGTGCAAAGATGGGATCCACATGCAAGTGTATGTGTATGAGTGTGAGAATGTGCACGCATAGGGGGTGCAAGTGTGCACACATGCATGTGCAAATGAAAGTGATTGGGCAATTGTGTTACAGTGTGTACACAGGAAAAGGGGTATACACATGCAAGCTGTGGCTATGTTAGAATGAAAGTGATTGGGAAATTGTGTTAGAGTGTGTACACAGGCAAAGGGGTATACACATGCAAGGTGTGGCTGTGTTAGAGTGAAAGTGATTGGGGAATTGTGTTAAGAGTGTGTACACAGGCAAAGGTGTATACACATGCAAGGTGATTGGTCAATTGTGTTAGAGTGTGTACACATGCCAAGTGATTGGGCAATTGTGTTATAGTGTGTACACAGGCAAAGGGGTATACACATGCATGAGTAAATGTGTGAATATGTGTGTGCATGCTACAGGTGCAATTTTGTGTGTAGGAGTGAATGTATGATTGTGGGTGCACGTGGTACAATGGTGTGTACATGTGTGTAAATTAGTGTGTATGCATATGTGTGAAGGTGGGTGCATGTGTGTATGATGAGCAGATGAGTGTGCACATACATGTGTGCCATGGACATGTAAACATAAGGACGTGTTGCCATGTAAATATGTGTGCGCATTTTAGCCACATTGGATAACATTACTTCGAACACATGTCAATACTTTTTGAGCCATACTTTTTGTATTTCACAAAGCACTTCATGTAGATGATTATAGGAAATTCTGTAAGCTTATGATCTGTGTTATGCAAAGAAGATAGTCAAAACCGAGCTTACGACTTGTGTAATGCCAGCAGTATATACTTAATCTAGGAAGTTAGCCTCCTAGACTAGCTTTTGGGTCCTAGGACATTACTTAGGTGGTCGGGCTTTGTAAATATGAGTTGTATTTAAGACATTTTGACTAATGAGAAAGCACGTAATCCCATTCTTACAATTGAGTTTGAGTCTTTCTTGCTCTTGTGATCGATGCTTGTTGTGTGCTCTCTTCTCTTTGATGCATGCTTACTTGAGGATTGTGTATGTGAGTGATAGTGTGATGATGCTAGCTCTCCTCTCTCTCTCTCTCTCTCTCTCTCTCTCTCTCTCTCTCTCTCTCTCTCTCTCTCTCTCTCTCTCTCTCTCCCCTTCTCCCCCATTCTCTCACTTACCAATGCATTGAGGTAGAAGTTTAGCTTTCTATAGCTCTCTCCCTCTTTGATCCTCACCCATTTGCAAGGCTTCCTTGTGACAAATGAGGAAGGCAAGAGATGGTTACTCTACCAAGAGTTACTAGAGGTGCAAGATGGCAAGAAACTTTTATCTTCTTATCTCCCTCATGGCAAGGCTCAAGTGTTCCTGAATTGATCCCAAATCAATGAACATATTTAGCACCCGGAAAGCACCCTAGCTTAGGAATCCTTTTGCTATACTTTGCAATTGGAGTATTGACATAGCCTGGTTGGAATGCAAATCCACCAGTTGGTATTGCTTAACTTATGTTTTGTTGTTTAATTGATTACCTTGGTGGAATGGACAGCCTTTCAAGCTAGTTGGAATGTAAATCCACCAGTTGGTATTGCTTAACTTATGTTTTGTTGTTTAATTGATTACCTTGGTGGAATGGACAGCCTTTCAAGCTAGTTGGAATGCAAATTCAACGGTTGGTATTGATTTTAAAACTAAAGTTTTGTTATTTAATTGATTTCCTTGGTAGAATGGAGCATGAAGAGACCCTTCAAGCTCAAGTTGCATGTGTGCAAGTAAGTTTTCTCTTCCATTTCCTTTGATTCAAGTGCTTTCTTCTTACATTTTCTAAGTTTTTGAGTTTCATTCTAGGCACCATTAAACCTCCTAAAACACCATTAGGCTACATTAAGCATGCCATTCAGTAGATTAAGAGTGCATTGATTATCTTATCAAATCAAAGACCCAAAAAAATGCATCATTAAGCATGTATTAGAGGAGCTAGACCTAGATTTTTTGGCCAAAACTATGAAAAGAACTCTCTTGTTTGCCTGTGTGTGCTTGACAAAAACCGCAAATGCACATTCACAAGTAAGAATGCACATTCCTATGCCTTAGAGAGAAAATTTAGAACATATCCTCATTAAAGAAAGGGAAAAAAATTCCTTTGATGAAGGAAAGGTCTGAAAATATCCTCATTAAGGAAAGGTTAGAAAATATTCCTTCCATAAATGGCCATAATGTTAATTTAAACGGCTGAAATCTGAATCATCACATGGCCCAAAATGCCACCACTATTGGCCCAAAATCTCATTAAGGAAAGCTTAGAAAATATTCCTTCCATCATAAATGGCCATAATAGAAAAAAACGGATGATATCTAAATCATCACATGGCCCAAAATCCCACCACTGTTGGCAAAGTTGACGTATGTATGTACGCACTTAGCAAAAAATAGCTATGCACATTCTCTGACTTGTGAATGCACATTCGTAAGTCAAACTCTAGGGATATAGCCATCCATGTTCCCATCTCATCTAGCCACGCACGTTCTTGCATCACCGTGCACTTTCCCTGACTCTTGTGATGAATGCATGTTCACAAGTCAAATATGGACTTGGCCATGCACGTTCCCATCTTATCTGGCCATGCACGTTCCTTGACTTGTGAACACACGTTCGCACAAGTATGTTCCCATCTCATCTAGCCACACACTTACCCAAGTGGGAACGTACATTCTCATTTTGTGAATGTACGTACCACAAGTGGGAATGCATGCTCTCATCTTGTGGATGCATGTTTGCAAGTCACACAGGGACTAAAGAACTTAAAAATCCACCATAATTTAGAACTTCTAGGTCCACCTCGCGACTTGTGTTTGAGTAGGGTGTGCTCAAGGTTGACTCACCCTTACATGTACACAAGATGAGGAAGGATTTTTGGACTCAATCCCCCACTAGAGGAGAGTGCCTCAAACAACGCAGAATCAAGAGTACCATCTTAAGAGGAATCATTGCATGCTTCATAGTCCCTACTGTTGGGACCTCACCAGAGCCAAGATGCTCATGCTAGAGAAGATGATAGCTTGAGTGAGGCCTATTATTGGGAGCCTATCACTGTCAGGCCTCGTATTATGGACTGAGAAGTTAGAGTACCTGAATCTCCTACAGCCACTTGAAGGAGTTTTGTAGATGTAATTAGAGACATTATCATAGCCCAACAAATAAGAGACCATTGGCTAGAAAGACCATGGAGCCATCCCCCACTGATGTGGACCCTAACTAGCCTAGTTCAAGAACTAGAAGCATCAACTCTTAGAAGGGGAATCCTTTCTAGAACCACAACTAGCATGATCATAATAATGAGACAATGGTTACATCAGTAGATTGTAGCTTAGTTAGCTCTCAAAATGTGAACCTAGGCCTACTACATCTTCGGGATTTATAGCATTAGACTCCATCAGTTGTGCAAGGGGTTTTAGGTCCAATTTTACCATTGGGGCTATAGTATAGCCCTGGATACTAGGGCCAAAGAAACAACCCAAGCTGTTGGTTAGACTATAGTAGGAATCTTACATCAGGGAGTAGGAGACATCGGAATAGGTCCAACACTAGGAGGAGACCACACCCCGTAATATGACCCAACCTTACATGGCTACCCTCCGTGCAATACCCCAACTTGCCTCAAGGGAAAGTGTAATATCTTGCATATGCCATGATGCCACCAACCTACCAGTGCCCCTACTATCCCTCGCCATTACCTCAACCTCCACCTACACCATTACCAATTGTATTAACCCCACGGAAGATATTTTGAGGATATCAACACAAAGAGGGAGGGAGATAGCAACAGGACTTGCAGCAAATCCACCACAACCTGTAGGCATTGGTACCGATGCAATTACAAAGTTAATGCCAAAACTCAATGGGAATGGAGATCTTATTGCACACTTGGAAGTGTTTGATCAGATGTGGGATATATATGGTGGACCTGATGACTTGGTAAGGCGTGAGTGCCTTTAGACTCACCATGGAAGGGAAGGTGAGACAATGGTTCTGATTAGTGAAACTAGAAGACAAGGTTGATTTTATCACCTTGAAGACTACCTCAACCTCCACCTACACCATTACCAATTGTATTAACCCCACGGAAGATATTTTGAGGATATCAAAACAAAGAGGGAGGGAGATAGCAACAGGACTTGCAGCAAATCCACCACAACCTGTAGGCATTGGTACCGATGCAATTACAAAGTTAATGCCAAAACTCAATGGGAATGGAGATCTTATTGCACACTTGGAAGTGTTTGATCAGATGTGGGATATATATGGTGGACCTGATGACTTGGTAAGGCGTGAGTGCCTTTAGACTCACCATGGAAGGGAAGGTGAGACAATGGTTCTGATTAGTGAAACTAGAAGACAAGGTTGATTTTATCACCTTGAAGACTACATGACCAATTCTACCATGTCAAACAGTTAGAGAAAGAATTTATTGGAGATTACATAAAAAAAGTGAGATACCTCCACTCTTGATGTGCTGAAATTATCTGATGAACATCTAACTAGAAGATATCCTTAACTCAACCTTGCACAATGCCTTGTACCCTGAAAAACATAAAAACCTTGAGCCATGTTGTAGGAGTGCCATAGATTTTGATGATAACTTGATGAGAACTACTTCATTAGAGGAAGGTTGAGGTCTATAGGGGCCCTTTAAGATGCCATGTGATTAAAAGGTTATTAAGGAAAAGGGCCAATCATGTGATACCATG
>NC_141060.1:32337257-32339757 GCF_041138505.1 Cibotium barometz
GGAAGGAGTAGGGTCAACACGTCCACAAATATGAATGATCTTTTTATACTTGCCTTCTTTTTTACTACACCATATGCAAAGAGAGAGAGAGGGATAGTGTTCTATGATACCACTGAATTTGAGAGGTACATCAAGATAAAGATAAAGAATTTCACTTACGTAATCAAAAACATGTTTTGAGTGCTGCCAAATTTGAATTAAATAAAAATGATCTTACAAAACTCAATTTATCTAGAGCAAATTCAACTAGTACTTCATTTGGATCTACACAGACTAGACGCATAATCCTCTTAAATAAGCCTCTTATGTAAAATATCCACAAACATATAGGTCAAGAACTAAATCCATTTCTCTTATGAAGGTGATTAGAATAAAGTCCATAGCTCTTTACGTTGTTGCATCCCTCCTACAAATATCACAATCATGTTAGTGTAAAGGTAGTGCCATCATCAAATGATACATTCTTACAATGGGTACTTTTGAATTCCTTCAAGTCGTACCTCGCAAAACCCTTCCATCTACTAATTTCTTCCAATGGGTAGGACAGCTAGTATCATACACATAATCTATCTTGGCATGATTAAATTTGTACTCTTCTAGGAGTCTTATAAAATGGACACACATGAGACTGTAGGCCTACTCAAGTGACACAATTCTAGTGATTATAAATGCGATCAAGCATACATTATTAAACCATGCAAACAACATGAAACTATTATGGATCACCATAGATCCACAAATGCTCCCGACACTTCATTCTTGCAATGTACACTGAGAAGGCATCCTACTTTGTATCCTTTTTGTACATGATACATTGATCTGATGATAGCAAGTGTGCCCTTGTCATCGAGTATGGCGGATGGAAGGTCAATAAATACTGCTCACATCACCCTCTATAATGTAGTTTGTAAACACTTGTATGGTGAAATACTCTTCCTATTATCTTTAAAAGCACTCATCACCAATCTCTTTCCATATAGGGGTTTTACCTGCATCAATCCAAATGGCCAATTTAACCCAAGGATACTGTTTGATTAATTGGGCACTTCCTATTTTCTTTAAAAAATCAGTCACCACTTTCCATGTAGAAGTTTTTCCTATGTCAATATCAAATAGCCGATTTAACCTAAGGATAATCTTCCTATTATCTTTAAAAGAACTCACCACCAATCTCTTTCTATGTAGGGATTTTGCCTATATCAATACCAAATGGCCAATTAAACCCAATGATACTATTTGATTGATTGGGCACTTTTTATCTTCTTGACATACTGCTTGAACAAGCTACAATAATGTAAGTGCTTTAGCTCCATCATGTCCATTGTATATGACTAGGGAAACCTCACCTTGTAAACATCCTATATTCATGTGATGAGGTTAATGCCGTACTTCACAACCTAATACCACAGAACGTCAATTTTTAGCTAGACACATTGATCAGCCCTAGCTACAAGTAAAAACAAAATCGTAGAGCATTAAATCAAATATAATAGACCACAAATGGAGTTAAACAATATTTAGCATAGTTAACATCTTACATTCAGGAAGTTTTAACAACTATAGCCTCTTCTTCTTGTCAGACCCATTATTGACAAAAAACTACCTTTGCTCTTTAGGCAATGTGCTAGCAGCTAGGATATAGAGTCACTCCTTATTGATGCAATTTAGCTTCCCATCCCAATAAATTTGAGCTACTAGACTACATCACCATTCAAATATATCACATTCATACGAGTTCAAAAGTAAAAATTAATGTGCATATATCACATAAAGAGACTTTACCTAAACCAATCTTCCCCTATTTATGGGTTTGCTGCTACAATTGGGTAGCTAGGGAGGAGGGGACAGGGCTGAGGGAGAGTCCTGAGAGGAGGCGAGAAGGAAGGGCAAGCCAACCAAGCAACTAGGGGGAGGGGAGTTTGAGAGGTGGGGGGAGGGGCGGTCGGAGGGGGGGGCTGTCAGAGTCAGGTAGGAGGCAGGGAGAGGGGTGGCCGAGGGGTGACAGGGGGGAGAGGGTAGTTTAGGGTTAGGGCCTAACCCTAACCTTAACCTCCAGGCATGGTCATTGGCGATGATATTCGGTTCACAAATGACCATACAATATTTGAGGGTTACAGGGGGCAACCCCAACCTTAACCTCCAAAAATGGGCATTGGCAACCATGTTCAGTCATGCTAATGACCATACCATATTCAAGGATTATGGGGAAACCCCTGAATATGGTTCATCAATGACCATGCCATATTCAAGGGCTGTGTGGGTAACCCCTGAATTTGGTTGCCAAATGACCATATTTGGGGAAATATGGTTGTTACCTACCCCTGAATATGGTCAACCATATTTGGGGTGACCGAATATGGTAGCCAAATGACCATATTCCCTTGAATATGGTTGTCAACACGACCATATTCAAGGTGATCAAATATGGTTGTGTCAACAACGACCATATTCAAGGCGATTGAATATGGAGAATATGGTCATCAAGACGACCAAATTACCT
>NC_141060.1:32344757-32362257 GCF_041138505.1 Cibotium barometz
TCTTCTGTCTGAGATACTACCAGCCCAATCAGCATCTGTGTACCCATGTACACATATCTCTGTCCCAGTCTCATAGAATAGTCCACAATGCAAAGTAGACTTCACATACCTCAGTATGCGTCTCACTGCATCCAAATGCGGTTTCCGTGGAACCTACATAAACTGACTCACCAACCCAACAGCATAGCTCAAATCTGGTCTGGTGATCGTCATGTAGATCAAACTTCCTACTATGCTCCTGTACATAGTAGGATCCTTCAAGATCTCTCCTGAATCTGCACTCAACTTGCCATTCTGATCCAATGGCACAGAAATAGGCTTACAGCCTGTCATACCATACTTGGACAACATGTCCAAGCCATACTGTCTCTGCAGTAATCCAATACCATGTGGTGACCTAATCACCTCAATGCCCAAGAAATATCTGAGCTCCCCCAGATCCTTCATCTCAAACTTCTGTCTAAGCAAGATCTTTACATCAAAGATCTCTGCATCATGGTCCCCCGTAATGATCAAGTCATCTACATAGATGACAACAAGCACAACTCCTCTATCACCATGTCTCACATACAATGAGAAATCTGCATTGGCTACATGAAAGCCAATAGTGACAAGATATTCAGAAATCTTGTCAGACCATGCTCTTGGTGCTTGCTTTAAGCCATACAAGTCTTTCTTCAACCTGCAAACATGCTCGGGGTGACCCACATCCTCATAACCAGGTGGCTGCAACATATACACCTCTTCTTGCAAATCCCCATGCAAGAATGCATTCTTTACATCCATCTGATGTAAAGACCATTGCTTTGACGCAGCCACTGCTATCACAACTCTCACCGTTGCCATCTTGGCAACTGGGCTGAAAGTTTCCTCATAATCAATCCCATATGTCTGCGCATATCCTTTGGCTACCAATCTAGCCTTGTACCTGTTTATGCTTCCATCACTGTTATGTTTAACTTTGTACACCCACTTGCATCCAATGGCTTTCTTGCCTTCTGGCAATTGCACTAAATCCCAAGTTTCATTTCCATATAGTGCATCCATCTCCTCATCCATGGCTTTCTCCCAATGCACATTTCCAACAGCCTCATCAATGCATGTGGGCTCAACAACCTGCACAACCTTTGCCATATATGCATAGTGATGTGCCACATAACCATCATATGTAAATCTCTGCACAGGGTTCTTCACTCTCCCTGATCTTCGCAGCTTTTCATTCATGGCTTCCATAGCCTTCTTTACACCAGGTGTTCTCATAGCTGGGATCCCAAGCTCCTCATCAAGGCTCATATCTGAGCCACTAGACTCTCCATCAACATGAGAATGCCCTGCAGAAATGTCAGGCATACCAAGGGGCTCAACCACTTTCTCTTTTCCTTTACATGATGTACTAATCACATTTGCAGGACTGGTATTATGACGCAGCCTGCCACTCCATGGTCTATCAATAGACACACTAGATGAGGACTC
Source organism: Cibotium barometz (assembly GCF_041138505.1). Taxonomy (NCBI): domain Eukaryota; kingdom Viridiplantae; phylum Streptophyta; class Polypodiopsida; order Cyatheales; family Cibotiaceae; genus Cibotium; species Cibotium barometz. Next base: position 32,346,231 of record NC_141060.1, read on the forward strand.
TCCTGGTCCACTCAAAGACTGTGATTGCTGACCTGCATTCTGTGCAACCACACTTCCACTCACAATAGCTTCTTTTTCAGCAGCATACCAGCTGCTCATCTCATCAAAGACAACATCCCTGCTTACCCTCAACTCACGTGTAGCAGGGTTATAACACCTGTATCCCTTTTGCTCAAGGGAGTATCCAATAAACACACATTTTTCAGCTTTCGGATCCAGCTTAGTTCTCAGCTCATCTGGCACATGCACATATGCAATGCATCCAAAGACTTTCAGATGAGACAAATCTGGTTTTCTGCCAGTAAACCTCTCCTCTAGAGTTACATCATGTATGGCTGCAATTGGAGTCCTGTTCATGATGTATACTGCTGTAGAAACAGCCTCAGCCCAATAGCAATGCGGCATATTCTTCTCTTCCATCAATGCTCGCGCAATCTCAGCAATGTGCCTGTTTTTCCGCTCAGCAACTCCATTTTGCTGCGGAGTGTATCTGCATGTGAACTGTCTCCGAATACCATTCTTCTTCAAGAATTCAGAGAACTCATTGGAGAAGTATTCTCCCCCTCCATCTGACCTTAGGCACTTGACATATTTTCCTGTTTGCTTTTCAACCAAAACTCTGAAATTCTGAAAGTGAGTGAACACCTCACTCTTCTCCTTCATGACAAATACCCAAACTTTCCTTGTGTGGTCATCAATGAAAGTGACATAGTACCTGCAGCCTCCCATAGACACGGTCTTCGTAGGACCCCATACATCTGAATGCACAACATCTAGTGCATTTCTGCTCACATACCTGTTACGTGGAAACACATGCTTTGTTTGCTTCCCAAATTGGCATGCTTCACATATTTTCTGCATACCTTCCACTTTAAATTTTGGCAGCCCTGTCACAATTCCTTTTGTCTGCATAGACTTCAATCTCTGCACATTTACATGTCCAATTCTTTTATGCCATATGTCTGTGTCTGCAACAACTCCTGAACCATTTGCAAACATTGCAGCACTCATTTCAGGCATGTCTACATCCAACGTAAACATTCTGCCCACTCTGTTGCCTTTTGCAACCAACCTGCACTTGTCTTTAAAATCTTCAACATAACATCCATCAAGGTTAAACCAAACCTGCAAACCCTGCTCAATCATCTGGCCAACTGAAACCAGATTCTTTGTTATGTTCGGTACATGAAGTACATCTGCAAGGTACTTCACTTTGCCATCCTGCATAGATAATGGCACATCTCCAACGTGGGCGATTGGATGAGCAGTGTCATCCCCTGTTTCCACAAAACCTGGTCTTTCCGGGTTTTTCATCTCCTTGAACCACTCCCCATGACTCGTCATGTGGTTCGAAGCGCCTGAATCCACATACCATACATTATCTTTTTGTGCTGCATCAACATTTTCAGACATGGCATTCACAACATGCTGCATAACAAACAACCTTTCATTATCCTCATTATTTCTGCTTGAGGATGCATAGTTGTTTTGCTGCACTTTCCCATTTTGCATGTCAGCCTGCTTCTTATAACATTCTGACTGCACATGTCCAGGCTTACCACAATAATAGCATTCACGTGCATCATTATATTGTCTTTGCCAATTTCCACGGCCTCTTTGACTCCCCCTGCCTTTGAATTTGCCTCTTCCACCTGCGTGTTGTTGTTGTTGTTGATTCTGGGACTGTTGTTGCTGCTGCTGCTGCTGGCCATAATTCTGATTACCTGTTCGGCCACCTCCTTGACCGCGTCCACGGCCTCCTCTACCTCGTCCTCTTCCTGAACTCGTGTAAAAGGCCTGTTGCTCTGAACTGTTTTTGCTTTGTGAAGACTGTTGGTCTTCACCCAAGTTCTTCTCTTCGATAATCAGCATAGACACCAAATCTGTAAAGTTGGGAATGTTTTCCCGAGTCTGAATAGACGTCTTAAACGCCTTGTATTGTGGCCCGAGACCACGTAGACAGACTTCCACCTTGTCATCATCATCTACTGACACACCAATAGATGCAAGGGATTCGACAATGCCCTTTATCTTCAACGCATAGTCATTCACAGACATGCTCTTTTTCTCCACAGTATGAAGTTCATTCTTCAACTGTATCTTACGTGCCTTGGTATTTGTTTCATAGAGCTTTACCAAGGTGTCCCACGCCTCCTTGGGGGACTTGGCATCCTGAATGTGCCCAATCATGGTGTCCTGTATACTAATGGAAAGCCAATACATTACTTTCCTGGCTCCTTGGTTCCAATCTTTAAACTCTTTCACATCTGCAGCAGTCGGATTTATATCCGGTATCTCCGGTGCCTCTTCATGCTCACCTTCAATGTAGTCCCAATAGCCTTTTCCCATCAGGAAATTAGTCAGCCTGAACCTCCAAGCATGGAAGTTATTCTTATCCAGCTTCTCAGCCACAATCTGTGTTATGCCATCATTAGACATCTTGCCAAACACACAATTTTACCAGAAACTGCACTCTGGTTTTTCTGCACAACTGCTGTATTTTCTGCACAGCGGTACTGCAGTACTCTCAAATGTCACAACCAGTGACTTCAATGTGCATACATACACCCAATGGCAACTGTAGACCTCTTTGCAGCACCCACAGTGTCTGCACAGTCAATCTGTCTTCCTGCAATTCTTAAAACAGAGTTCTGCAGAGAATCGATGACTTACCCGCAGTGCTCGAAATCGCCTGCTTTCTGAAAAACAGAGGTCCAGACGCGCCCGAAACGCATTTTCGGCCCGAAAATTTCAGTCCAAAGGACTATATAGTTGCCCTATAGCTTCACTCCCGCGAAGAAAGCTCCTCAATCAGAGATCGTTTGCCGGTGCCTCCCGTAGAGCTCCCGACAAGGGTGTAGTCACCAACACAATAGGGAAGAGTAGTTGTAGCTCTTACCCTCGTACCGCTTCTTGTGGTTCTCTTGCTTGCAGCTTAGCCCTTAGCACGAACCAGGCTCTGATACCATGAAAAGATGCAGGGGGGAAGAGAGCTTGAGCTCTTGCAAGCACACACACACACTCACAAAACCCTAATAGAGAACACACAAGGTGACAGGCTGAAAATCTTCTTCTTCTCTACTCAACACTCAACACACCATATACAAGAATAAGAGTACACAATAATATGGAAGGTACTCAACCAATACATACACGGGTTCTCTATAGTGTGAACCCGACTAAATGAGCTGGCGCTATAACTATGCCAGTCTTTAGAATGGCTGTCACACAGCCTGTCATCCCACTGGCCGCATATCACCCAAGATCTCACCAACCATGCCAGTGGTGTAAGTGTGGGGCCTATCCCCCAGGCGGGTCATCAGTGTCCACCGCCTCACTAGAGCTCGATATCTCAACAATAATGCCTTCTTCAGCCTGCAAACTTTGTTTTCTCATCTGGGCATCTCAAAACCTAGTGGCTGAGCTACATATGTCTCCTCCTTGAGATGGCCATTCAAAAATGCTAATTTGACATCCATGTGAAAGACTGGCCACTTTTTGTGACCAGCCAAGGCAAGTACCACCCTGATAGTTGTCATACGAGTTGTGGGAGCAAAGGTTTCATCAAAGTCGAAACCCTCTGCCTGTGCAACCAACCTAGCTTTGTATTTTTCAAGTGAGCCATCAGCCTTATACTTAGCTTTCCAAACCCATTTGGTACCAATTACCTTTATGTTTGGTGGTCAGTCAACTAGCTCCCAGAGGTGCTGTTCTTTATGATGTTGTCATACTCAGACTACGTCGCGGTTTTCCACTTTGGATTTGCTAAGGCTTCATCCAAGGTGGCTAGCTCCTTCATTGTTCCCATTATCTCAGCCATCAAGGCCATATTGACAATGAGATTAGATTCTCTTCTCTACTTCTCTATTCTCCTTGATCTGCGAGGTCCATCTACTGAAGATTCTGGCTTCTCAGGTACTAGATTACACTCATCAAAGAGCTATTGTGCCCACTTTGGAAGTGGCTTTCCTTGTGGTGCAGCAGCAGGCTATTGTGATGTGTGAGAGTCTTCATCTTTTGAAAACTCCTCCTCCTTGAGAGGAAATTTGATACCTAAGATCATAAAATCATTACCCCCAACTTCTTTAGCAAGGAGAAAACCACCCCAAAGTGGCAAGGCAACCAAAGGCTACTAACAAAACTGGAACCTCATGCTCTACCTTAACAAAGCTGGAACCTCATGCTCTACCTTAACAAAGGGTAAGGAAAAAAATTAAGGAATGCATAGAAACTTGAGACCATAGCCAACAAACCCACTTTGAATAGGATATTCCTTTCGCATCCACCTCAAAAGATTATGATGCAACTATAGCACCCCACTAGCCAAACTCGTGAACGACGAGACCATAGCCAAAACCACTCTGAACAAGATATTCCTTTTACATTCACCTCAGAAGCTTATGATGCAATTGTAGCACCCCACTAGCTGCTTTGTCATAGAAAGCAAGGAACTACTGATTCCCCTACTAGTGGAGCTGGCATCACTCTCAAGCCTCGCTAGATGGGCCAAACATAGGTACCACTAGATAAGAAAGGTACCCATCCCAAAACCAACCTCCCAATAATTAAACATCAAACAAAGCAACACAAAGAGTCAAAGAAAGCAATGTGATGATGGGGCAAGGAGGAAAGCCAAAATTAAAAAAGTAGGAGTGATGGAGAATAATGAAAAAGAGTCTCCATAGAAGAAGATACTAATAACATAAGTGGTTCTCCATAAATTAGACATGGTGGGTGAAAACTTGGTCCATGTTATGGCCTATCACCCTGATCACTAATGAGACCATTAATTAAATGCACTTCCACAGGCATGGCCCAACACCACACCTACATTTAATCAGGCCCTTTTTGCATGAAAATCTCAAGGACACACCCTTGACTAGCACCCAAATCACCATGTCTAAATGTATGCAAATCTCAAAAAAAATCGGCTTAGTTGTGCACACACATCCATAGCTCTACAACTGCTCATGCACATTCTTAACTATGCATGCACGTTCTCATGTTTATCTAAAGTTGCACATGCATGTTTTGAGTTGTGCATGCATGTTCCTATATCTACACCACATGCATGTTCTCATGTTTATTTGAAGCTATGCATACACGTTCCAAGTTATACATGCACATTCCAATAGCTATACATGCACATTCTCATGTTTATCTAAAGCTGTGCATGCACATTCCAAATTGTGCATCCATGTTTTGAGTTATGCATGCAGGTTGCAAATTGTGCACGCATGTTCCTTGCTCCCCATGCATGTTCCCATATGAATCTGAGGCTACACATGCATGTTCCAAGTTGCACATGCATGTTTCGAGTTGTGGACACATGTTCCTAGCTATGTATGTGCACGTTCCCAAGAATGGCTTGTGTACATGCATTTTGACCTACATACGTGTGTTCCCACTCAAAAATATACAAGTTGGGTCCCTTCTCTCATTTTTCAATATTCCCTCTCTTGCTAGCCAAACTCTTGCCAGAAATCCCCCACATCTCCAGAGCCCCCTTTAGTACTCTATCAGTTCCTCTCACTAAACTGCCATTATAGAAGGAGAAGTAGGTGCCTTAGACACATCATCTGACACTAGTCTGCTCACACCCACTAAGAAGAGGAAGGTCACAAGCTCTTGGAGTGGTGCCGTCGACTTTTTCTAGCTCAAAGAAGACAAGCATGATGGAAATCCAATTAGAGAAAAAGGTAGACAATAAGCTCACCTACCACACCCAAGAGGGCTATACCACAGGTAGCAAAGAGGCCCAAGGTTACGTCACACATAGAGAGACTAGGTCTTGATAGGCTGGTTGCTCTTTGCACATGGGGGTTGGAAAACCTTAGCACTTGCTTCAGGGTCATATCCTCATACGAAAACCATCTCTACAGAGGCATCGTTTGAGATGCTACCAATGTCCACTTGACCTTGGCCCTCACTTTGAATGATGTTCAAGAAGCGTTGCACTTGCTGCCAAGAGAAACTTAGCTATATCAAAAGCTCAATGGTGCACATAAGGAATCCTCAAGGATGTTATCAGAGGTCCTACCAACAAAGTTGGGGTAAAGTGGGAGGACATCTCTCGCCTAGAGATGGTTACCCTTGCCAAGGTGCTAACTATGCTCACAAATCTCTGGTGGATAGAAAGATTCAGCAATATAGGTGTAACCCCTCTCTCCTTGCATATTTGAAGCAGCCAAAAGCAGCCAGGGGGTGCAAGTTAACTGGGCCGTGATAAGAATCATGGATCTAGAGCAAGCTATCTTGCTAAGGAGGATGAAATATAAAACTAAACATGATTAAGATATTAACTGAATGACAAAACGACAAATGCACGAGACTTACTCAAAAATTCTCCAATGGTTGATTGCTTGAGATGAGTTGATTGCTTGAGATGAGTTGATTTGATACATTGCTTGAAAGGGACCCCTTTTATATGAGGAGAGCACAACAAAGCTATGATAGCTCATGTGGGATAACTTGGCTAGGTGACTTGGCACTCTAGCATCACTCATTTCAACACCCCCCCTTGATGCTAGATTGGGTATAATTTTTAAGCTTTCACTCTTCCTCTCTCTCTCTCTCCTTGTGCTAGGCTACTTTGGCCTTTATGCTACTTTGGCTCTATGAATTTCAGCTTAAGTGCATCATATGGCCTCAGAGGCTGATTACATCACACTTTTTGTAGAGACAAGAGGGGTCAAAAGTACAATGGTTCTTTCTCTCAAAGAGCATGTCTTCAGTTGGGACAACTTTGGCCTCGATGTAGTTTGCCTACTTCTTTTTTTGATAGCAATCTTCTTCTAGGTGACCAATTTTTCCACAATAGTCATAAACAAGCTTTGGTTTATCTTTTTGGCGATATTCATTCTTGGCAGTATGACCAAGTTTTTCATATTGATAGTATCTTGGAAGTTAAGATGTTAATTCATTTGTCCTTTGAAATCTCCCACCCTTTGTATACAATGCTTGCTCACTTGAATGTGATTTGAATGATTCTTTATCTTTGAATTTGGATTCTTGTTCAAGCAGAGATGATTCTACATCTTGAAGTTTAATGTTGGACACATTTTTAAGTGTAGCAACAATTGATTCATAAAGTTCTTTGTCAATACTTTTTAGCAATATAGCAATAGATTCATCTTCCTCAATGACCTTCTTTAATGCACTTAGTTATTGTTTGATACCTTTGAATTTACTGATGTGTTGTGCCATGGTATCAGTCTCCTTTTTGTCGAGCTTGTAAATCTGTAAAATGAGAAGGTTGTTCTTTGAGCTCTTTGAGTTGGTGCCGAAAATCTTGTTGAGTTCTTGCCATGCCAACTTGGCATTCTTGATGCCAGCAATGTGACTAATCACATCATCATCAAGATTTTGAGAGATGAGGGCCAATGCTTTGTTGTTTTGAAGTGGCTCAACCTCCACTTTTTCATTCTCAATAAGGTGCCAAAGTCTCTTACGCACAAGCAAGTACATGGTCTTACTTTGCCATATGAAAAAACCATCACCATTAAATCTTGAGACGACTTCTACATGCCTCGAAGGGGGTCTTACTTGAGCCTTGATTTTAGTGCTCAAGTGCAGTGTCTAGCCTCGTGATGAGAAGGGGGTCTTACCTTGAGCCTTAATTTTACTGCTCAAACGCAGTGTCTAGCCCTTTTTACAATATGCGATGACGCCCAAACTTAAAGGCTAAATGCTTAATGTTAATGCAACGAGTATGAGTGTCCAAGAGGAAATGGCAGCATGTGAACAAGACCTTAGGGGGGTTTGAGCACTCGTGAGTTTTTTTTTTTTTTAAAGGAAAATATTAAAACATAAACCTGCAGTAGAAACAGCTATCGGGCTCTGCATTGATGGGGCAAGACTGTATGTAGGGAATCTTAAAACAGAGGGCAGATTCGATAGGAGAAACAGCTCATGAAGATGACCTTGGGGTGTAGCCATTGGGTCGCGCGCTCTTGCTGGTGCGGTAGCGTGTTCACCAGCAGTGATGACATGTAAGGACGTCGCAGATGCGCATGCAGCCAGCAGCTTCAGAGGCGGCGTTGAACCTGCAATTACGGTAGTGACCTTCTTCATCTGGCAGCCATATAGCTCAATGGCATGGATTGTGGGGCATTTGCTGGTCGATTTTTTTTAGAGCAGAGGTGCTCAAAAATGGCTGACCAGATCTTGTCAAGCAACTGCTCCATGTTTAGCTGAGGTAGATTTGTGGCAGATGATGGTGTGCCTTCACACCTTACTTTGGCAGATGAAATGCTCTTCTTTTTCTTCTTCTTGATGCAAAGTTCTAATGCATCTTTCTATGCTCCATCTACTCGCTTGCTCAGCAGCCCTCTATTTTCTTGGGACTACTTCACAAACCGATGAAATGCTCTTCTTTTTCTTCTTCTTGATTCAAAGTTCTAATGCATCCTTCTATGCTCCATCTACTCGCTTGCTCAGCAGCCCTCTATTTTCTTGGGACTACTTCACAAACCAAGCATGAATATGCACTAGAGACCTATTCTAGCACTATGCTTATGCAAGCCTCCTATGCTAGCTTGCTCCGCTTGCTATGATACCATGATAAGAATCATGGATCTAGAGCAAGCTAGCTTGCTAAGGAGGACGAAATGAAAAACTAAACATGATTAAAATATTAATTGAATGACAAAACGACAAGTGCACGAGAGACTTACTCAAAAATTCTCCAATGGTTGATTGCTTGAGATGAGTTGATTTGATACATTGCTTGAAGGGACCCCTTTTATATGAGGAGAGTACAACAAAGCTATGATAGCTCATGTGGGATAACTTGGCTAGGTGACTTGGCACTCTAGCATCACTCATTTCAATAGGCCAACCACTTCCACCATGAGATACACAATATCTGCACCAACTCCAAAAATTTGGAGCTCCAATGATACTCATAAAAGTCATCTAATATGCCACAAGCTGGGAGGACCTCCCAGAACCCTATAGCTATCAAGGTGCTACCACTCTGAGGGTAATCCCCTACTGCAACACACCTCCCACTCCCTCACCTACCATTGATGCTTCTCAACCTAAAAAGCCAAGGCTAGATGAGGAGACATTGCCCACTAATTCTTATGTAGAATTCTTAGACACCAATCTAATGGTGGGGACACATCCACAAGGAATGTGACAAATGAAGTAAATGGCCACCTAGGCACCAAAGGAGAAAACCCAGGAGGACACCCAAATCAGTCATTTAAGATTTTTAAGGAGGTGCCTGAAGGTGTGGCACACGTTCTACTTTCTCAGCACACCAAGTTCTTAAGCTCTTATGAAGCCCACCCAAAACACCACACAGAAACCCACAAGCGGACTCATGAAGGCAACCTTGCCTTAGGTAGACAGCTTTTTGCAAGAAATCCTCAACTCCTAGGGCCGCGTCTCTTGTGACCGCCACCACTGGTATTCAAGTCTATGTTCCACAAACTTGTGGGCCACATGACAGAGTTAATGGAAAGAAAAAGAGAGAAAACTAATTTGGTCTAGTAGGCACTCCACCTTGCCCAAGTTAACCGTGCCCCCAGTAGTAGTTGCAGACATAGAAAAATGTAGCTACTATCGTACTTACCATCCTTCAACCCCATCATCACCATGCTATTTTTTCGAAACACAATCTCACTAACTAAGGCCTCCACCATCTTCCGCCTCCCCTATCACATCCTCAACCTCAACCTCTAAGCATGGTGCCGCATCCTCACATACTCCGATCCGTGCCTAGAGATGTCCTTGAAGAGCTATTCGTCCCCCGCCAACAACCTCTTCCCCTACCTTGCATTGACAACCATCATCACCAATGCCATCCATTGGTGGATGCTCATTTAAACGGCTAGCACTTGGTGGATGACACCTGTCAACATTTAACCTCAGAGGGAAATGTGGTCTATAAACCCATTAGACCCACCCATAAGGCCCATCTTTCTTTCGACACATCAATTATAGGAGCTTCCTCCCCAAGTAAAACTAAAAACCTTCATGAGACAAACCCTCATTTCCCCCTCCTATCACCTGTACTTCAACACCCGGCCACTTTGCCATTTGTTACACCCCTTCCTCTCCACAATGCCATCATTCCCACCTTTGTCTTCCCAATAATCAGCACCCATTACCTCCTTCGGGGAGTCCTAAATGGACTCACAAAGGCCTCCACCTCACAAGTCAACTACCACCCTCTTACCCCACAAGCAATAGCCTCATCCTTAAAAGGATTGGAAGAAGGTGAGATCCTAGCGCCTCCAATCATGGAGCATGAATAGATGTTCCCCCCTAGCCTTCCTTTCAACTAGCGCGACCCTCGACATCGACCTAGCAATTCGGATCCTAGAGCATATAGGAAAAACTCCAACCCAAATATTAAGAGGATCACGGATCCCCTGAACCTCTACCTAATCAAGGGTTATCTAAAGGAAAATTTTAACCAATGTTCAAGGGCATAATATTGCAAAAGGGATCATGTGGCTTAGATACAGAAGGCCACTATCCAAAGCAAATCCAATCGTGTATCACCTCATGGGGAAGAAACCTATTTGGTGGGTAGCCATACCTTCTCAAGCCCAAATTTTGGAAGGAATACTCTTATGCTCACCCTCGATATCTCAGAGTCAGCCCCATTTACTTCCCACCATTGAACAACAATGGACCTGATCTCTTTGATAAAGAGCTAGAGAAGAACCTTAAGTTATAATTCAACTTCCCATGGATACCTCCGCCTCGGTCACCCACCCTTCTCAACGAGGCATGAATGCTTTGCACAATGCAAAAATTCATCCAAGATTACAACCAAGTGCCCAACCCCAACATTGCAATCCCCATTTGCTTCTTTTTCCTTGTTCACATTACCCTTCTGGTGGAATTTCTAGACTGGGACAATTTAGGGCCTTGCCTTCGACAAACAACAAAGGCTCAACACATTGACAAGTACTTGGTTACTACTACGAGTGAGTACAATGGATGTAAGGGTGGTGGCTCATCTTCAAAGATATGTTTGGATAGCCTTCTAGACCTCCTACAAAGCCTTCCAATGCACCACCTAGTACCCAAAGTCCTCCTTTGTTTTCTACCTGGAAACTACAGGTGGCTTCTACTATGCTCGTTGACTCCCATTGTGCTTCATTACCGATTCCCAGGATAAAACCATGATTAGGGAGGGGGCTATGCTAACCACATCGGCTAACATTACTCGAACGTGCAATAACACTTTTGAGCCATACTTTTTGTATGGTGCAAAGGTGCTTTATGTAAATGATTATGGTAAATATCTAAGCATACAAGTTATGTAATGCCAGAAGATAGTCAACTTGCGTAATGCCGGTAGTATGTACTTAGCCTAGACTAGATTTTGGGCCCCAAGACATTAGTTAAGCAATTGGGCATTGTAAATTTGAATCTTGTATATAAGACATTTTGACTAATGATGAGAAAGCACATAATCACATTCTTAGAATTGAGTTTGAGTCTTTCTTGCTCTTGTGATTGATGCTTACTTATATATATATGCTTTCTCTGTCCTTGCTTGAGGATTATGTATGTGAGTGTTGAGAAATATGGTGTCATTGAGGACAAGGAAGAGGTAGGGAATGAGAATGAGTAGCCAAGAAAGAGCAAAGTCTAGCATGAAGTCACATGAGAAAAGGGAATCATCCTACATTGATGTCCAAGCCAAAAGGTGTACCTCCTCATATAAAAGGGGACCATTTTCAAGCAATGAACATATCACTTGCACTTATCTCAAGTTTCTCTATGTGTTCAAGTTAATCTATCTTGGAGTCTAATTAACTTGAGTGCAATTTAATTAGCACACTCATCGTCATGAGTTCACTTAGGCATCACCCAAATTAGATTAGTCATGTTAATTGTGTTGTCATTAGAGTAATATTAGCATCTCATTAGAAAGTTGATGTCATTAGGAGAGCTCAATCCATGCTTCTTAACATGGTATTAGAACTTAGGTCTAGCTCTCCTAGTTTAGGTTCAGTTCATTAGCAAAGTAATTAAGTGTTAGGTTTAGGTTAGGGGAAAAGGTATTCTCTTCTTCTAGTCCATTTTGGTTGAGCTGAATTGTCTTCTCAAACTCAGTAGCATAGAGAAGAGGAGGAGTTTCTTCACTCAACCAATAGGAGCACTCTGTCTACAGTTAGCAGAGTTGGTGCATTCAAGCAATAACAAAATTCAAACATAAGGGCTCAATAACACTGCAAAGGGAACCCTCATAACATCAATAGTAACACCTCAATGGCACCTAATATGGGCATCTCCATGGTGGCAAATGGCTATACAAACGGCTACAACAATCCTGGTGTAGCAAGGCATAATCACCATGCAGTCGACACACAGCAACAAAAGTAGCAGTTTTGCTCACAAATCCCAATGGTAGAGAGAGAGAGTGTAGAGTTGGATAGAGAGAGAAGATGCTTTTTAGTGGTCGTGGTAATTAAAGCAACACGACTACATTGCAGAGGCAACAACAACCATGATTAAGCAAGAAGCAACAACGAAGGGCTAGAGCGCTACGGCCTGCATCGCTTTCCAAGTATGTTTACAAATTCATTTTTGTTCGATCACTTCATGTACAAGCTCATAAGGCTACCCAAGCATCCTAGTTGGTATCTTACGGGAAAGGTGGCAGCCTTTCCCTTTTTCCCTCCTCCCCTCCTCCTTAAGCCACGTCGCAATATAAAAAACTAAAAGAATGTATATGTGTATATACAATAATATATGAGTATATACACATATATATGCTCAGATTAAGGATTAAGATTATGAATTATACACACCTCTATATATATGTGTGTGCGTGTGTGCATATATATATATATATATATGTATGTATGTATGTATGTATGTATGTATGTATGTATGTATGTATGTACATACATACATACATACATACATACATACATACATACATATGTATGTATGTATGTATATGTGTGTGTATGTATATATTACATTATTGGCCTTCTATGGTCTATTGGGGATCCCCGTCCGACCATTGTGCCATGCTTGCAATTAAAAAATACTACATTGTAAGATGCGTTTGGTATATGCTTTGCGGGTCTATGCTATGTATGTTGTGATTGGGTGATGCCATGTGTAGCATGCTAGTGTTGCTGATATTGGTGTTTGATTGCCTCACCTAACATGTTGACTTATTGAGTATAGGTGATGAGTACGAGGATGCCGAATGAGGCATCGTACTTGTGCGAGGGTCACCGAATGATGATGAAGAGCAATTAGTACCTGATGCAATTATTGACCATGAGCAGACTACTACAAGAACTGGCAATGTTTATAGCAGATATCTTTTGACCTTCAAGAACCATCCAAGAGAAGATGCTCGTTGGATGCCCGAGGGGTTTTTCTACACATGTGCTGACTTAATCCACTCCTATCAAACACGCAACTGAGGTCAGTTGCTAACCCGAGCAATTGTTGAGTATAGGTGATGAGTACGAGGATGCCGAATGAGGCATCGTACTTGTGCGAGGGTCACTGAATGATGATGAAGAGCAATTAGTACCTGATGCAATTATTGACCATGAGCAGACTACTACAAGAACTGGCAATGTTTATAGCAGATATCTTTTGACCTTCAAGAACCATCCAAGAGAAGATGCTCGTTGGATGCCCGAGCGATTTTTCTGCACATGTGCTGACTTAATCCACTCCTATCAAACACACAACTGAGGTCAGTTGCTGACCCGAGCAAGAGGGATGTTACATTATTGGCCCTCTATGGTTTATTGGGGATGCCCATCCGACCATTGTGCCATGCTTGCAATTAGTATCGTGAGTGATATCATAATAAATACTACATTATAAGATGCGATTGGTATATGCTTTGCGGGTCTATGCTGTGATTGGGTGATGCCATGTGTAAGCATGCTAGTGTTGTTGTTGATATTGTTGTTTGATTGCCTCACCTAACATGTTGACATGTTGAGTATAGGTGATGTACGAGGATGCCGAATGAGGCGTCGTACTTGTGCATGGGTCACCGAATGAGGTGTCGAGGCATGAGTGTGCAAGGGTCACCAAACGAGGTGTTGCACGCGCAATGGTCACCAAACGAGGTGTCGCGCGAGTTTTGTCATGTGCATGGGCGTTTACATCGCCTCTACATTTATGAGTTATACTTCATTATTTTTGGTTGGCCGTGTGCCATTTATTTGTACTCGAATATTTATGTACACCGATGTGCACGGGTGTATTGCGTGTGAACTAGAGCTTCACTATTATTTTTGGTACACACTAGATGTGTGTGAACATCCTCTAGAAGGATTGGTCATTTTTGTAAAAAGTAAAGAACGTTATTTTTGGCAAAAGCTTCACATTGGCTCAAGGGCTATTTTGGTAATACATGATTAAAATACTCATGTCGTGGAAGGAGCCAGCACGCATGAGGGGGAGATTTAACCCAACCCTTTGTTGATGGTGATGTCGTCTAAGTTCTGTTTTCAAGTCTATGGTTTTATCTCATGTTTATTTTCTTATCCATGCTTAATACGTTTGAATCTTTCATTTGTATGGAGTTGATTACTAATTCTTGATTTATGCGAGCACTTATGGTACTTTGATTCTCGTGTGGCAAAGATCCTATATGTGTGTATGTGTGTGTGTGTGTGTGTGTGTGTGTGTGTATACACACACACATGCACACATATATATATATACATACATACATACACACACACACACACACACACACACACACACACACACACACACATATATATATATATATACACACACATACATACATACATTTATAAATATATATATATATGTGTGTGTGTGTGTGTGTGTGTGTATGTATATATATGTATGTATGTATATATAGTATAATGAATGCAAGTTTATATACTATATATATATATATATATATATGTATGTATGTATGTATGTATATATATATATATATATATATATATATATTCACACACATATATGTCTGTCTGTGTGTGTGTGTGTGTGTGTGTGTGTGTGTGTGTGTGTGTGTGTGTGTTGGCCAACCAGGCCGGTTTCTGGAGTGACCGTTGTTCAACAAATCGGATCTTCTTGTTTTGTAACAAACTTGTATAATAGCTTCTTGAACGGGTAGTACCCGTGGTTGTGATGGAAAAAGGGGATTAGTTGGATAAGGGAATAGATGAGTGAGTGTGGATCTAGTCTACCCGACTGAGACTGTAGAAGAGGGTGCATCACTATCTGAATAGAGATACATGTCGAGTCTATTCAGGCTCTGAGGAGAGGAACAATATCGAATAAGGACATAGGAGAGTTGAGAGAGCACTTCATGGGCATAGTTCTTCTAAGGCATTAAATTGTAATATTCAAGAATGGATTGGACCTTGTCTCACTGTTTCTTTTTATCTATTCATCTCTATTTGTGTTGTGTTCAATCTTGTGTTAAGTCATTCTTATCTGGATGTGATAGTTTGTTTGGAATCTAGATAGCCATAGGAACTAACCTTCTTTCATTCATGCTCAATCTCCCCGCACTTAGGTAGATGGTAGCTCAACATTCTGGCGTTGGCTTATTGCATTGGGCGCAGCTGCATTAGTCGCATCTCCTCTGGAGCCGCTGACTAGGTGGTCTAGAACCATGTAAGTGCCAGGTCTCCTGACCAGACAACACTGACACTTTTGGGTGGCGATCCTGCTAGGGAATTGGTATGCTATGTATAGGGGAGTAAGAAAATAGAGGTGAGTCCTAGGTTAGTCTTGCATAGTTTGTCAGAGAGTGAAGCTAGTTGAAATAAACTAGGAAAAGTGAGTGCGCACATACTGGGGTTAGGTATGTTCAAGAGAGAGAGAGCAGGAGAATCATGAAGCTACTTTCAGGGCACAGATTAAAGAACTACAAGCCCTAGTGGAGGAGTTTAAAGAGTAGCAAAGGCAGGATGGGTTGACCATAAAGACCCTCAAGAAGGAGGTAGAGGCTATAACCCCTACCAGGAATAAAAGAGAAAGAGGAGGAAAAATGACCATACGAGTTGAATGTTACCTTGACAACAAC
>NC_141060.1:32367257-32547257 GCF_041138505.1 Cibotium barometz
CCAGGCCTCCCAGGCTTCTTCCATGCACCCCTATTGTTACATGCGGAAGCTCTGAGAGTCTTCTTTCAGCCCTAAACACCACTTAGAACATGCTGATGCAAAAATGCAGACAGAAGAGAGTACAAAGAGAGAGATGGCTGGAAATTCAGTATATTCATATGGTACAAAAAGGTACATAAATCCTTGCAGCCATGGGCTGCCTTGAAAAGGTAGTAAAATACCTAAACAAACTCCTAGTTCTATGACCCAGCCAACAAGAGGCTGAATGACTAAAACAATGTGCCTTTTATAGGCTGGAGAATATCCCATGGACTGGCCGACTGCTGGTCTGCCAGCTCCAGGACAAATACTTCACATAATGATGTGTCCCTCCACAAGATACTCCACAGAAAATGCTCCAAAATTTTGGTTATGTTCTGATCTTCTCTTCTTTATCTTGTTGCCTCCTTAGGGTTAGCCTCTGTGAGAAGCATGTACATGTGTGTGCACATGACATCCCCCTCTGCTAAACTTAATGACGGGATTCCAATCTGCTTCATGGATGACTATCATCATCCCATTTTGTTCCCGGAGTCCCTCTGTCATCCTTCCTACTCTGGCAACCTTTTCCCTGAATGCCCGGCCCGATCCCAAATCCACTTAACTCTGAATAAGATCTGTGCAGCTGTTCCATCCAGTCCCCAATCCGTTCCTGCCATGTCTCTTAACACCGTCTTGGTCTTCATTCCTGAGAAATGAGTTTGGCACTCTCACTCCACCCCATGGAGGATCATCCTTCCTTGGAACCGTTGCCCGAAAGCCTTTCCTGGCTCACACGACTGCCATCCCCTTTGGGCTTTGTGGAACATCACCAACCAACCTCCTGGGAGCTCTTCCCGGTCTTGTGTTCCTTGCCTTGGGCTTCGTACCTGTGCACTTTCCTGTACCTTGGACCTGTACACCTTCGTTTGGGACTGAATTAGGGTTTAGCCTTGTTGAGCTTAATGCTCTGATACCAATGTTACATGCGGAAGCTCTGAGAGTCTTCTTTTAGCCGTAAACACCACTTAGAACATGCTGATGCAAAAACGCAGATAGAAGAGAGAGTACAAAGAGAGAGATGGCTGGAAATTCAGTATATTCATATGGTACAAAAAGGTACATAAATCCTTTGAAAAGGTAGTAAAATACCTAAACAAACTCCTAGTTCTATGACCCAGCCACCAAGGGCTGAATGACTAAAACAATGAGCAAACTTGCCTTTTATAGGCTGGAGAATATCCCACGGACTAGTCGACTGCCAGCTCCTGGACAAATAATTCACATAATGATGTGTCCCTCCACAAGATACTCCACAGAAAATGCTCCAAAAATCTGGTTCTGTTCTGATCTTCTCTTCTTTATCTTGTTGCCTCCTTAGGGTTAGCCTCTGTGAGAAGCATGTACATGTGTGTGCACATGACATCCCCTATGCTTTCTCAGGTCTTGTACCCTGTTAGCACTCTCCCACATGTGGGCACCCGAGTAGATATTTGACATCAGTACGTAGCCTGAGCCATCATTCTGATCCCGCTTGACAACTTTGTCGTAGCACTGCACTCCAAGCTCCAAGTTGTAATATGTCCTGCAGCCAGACAGCAAAGACAACCACCCAATAATATCTGGTGCTATTGGGATACATCGGAGAAAATCTCGAGCCTCATGCAAGTGTCCCACACGACCCAGGAGGTCAACCAAGCAGTTGTAGTGTTTTGTATCAGGTAGCATACAGAACTTCTCTCTCATAGATTTCAAGTAAATTTGACCACCTTCCAATAGACCTGCATGACTGCAAGCAGTAAGAATACTAAGAAATATCACATCCTCTGGCTTTAAGCCTTGTTGTTGCATGACTTCAATGCAATGCTTGCCCAAATCGCCAGGGATGGGTGAAAGTCCTTGATGTAGCAAGCCCAATGCCAAAAAAAAAACCAATGGCATGCTCTTGTATCTGCAGGTGTGAGTGTGAAGCAGCATAGCTGTCCACCCAGGTTAGGACTGAAAGTACCCGCCACACAAAGCCCTCCCCCCGTCTTACCAACAGCAATTAGCTTCAGTAGACTACTTGAATGGGTACTATATCAAGATGGTGTATGTCCTGAGCTTTCTGCTATGGCCTGTTTGCAGCATCAGTGTGCCTTCACTTCTACCCTCATTTTGAGCAAGTATTATGGCTTCTAGCATTATCAAAGACTTCATATGAAGACCCACTTGAAGACTTCAATTTTTTATATTATACCAACAACATGGCAGCAAGTTCATAATGCAAGAACTTCTGGCTCAGTTTGCAAATCTGTGCACAGTGCATAGTCCTTTTCAGAGCCTGACACCGACTCAGAAAGTAGACACAGTTCCGGCACATATCCCTCCCTCTTAATGAAGTTGCTTAATCTCACAAACTTCAATAACTTATCATCATATTCTGTGCGGCCTTGACCTTCCACAAGAAACTCATGCACCTTACTATCGACCTCTATCCAGGCCCTCCCAGGCTTCTTCCATGCACCCCTATGCTTTCTCAGGTCTTGTAACCTGTTAGCAGTCTCCCACATGTGGGCACCTGAGTAGATATTTGACATCAGTACATAGCCTGAGGCATCATTTTGATCCCGCTTGACAACTTCATCGTAGCACTGCACTCCAAGCTCCAAGTTGTAATATGTCCTGCAGCCAGACAGCAAAGACAACCACCCAATAATATCTGGTGCTATTGGGATACATCGGAGCAAATCTCGAGCCTCGTGCAAGTGTCCCACACGACCCAGGAGGTCAACCAAGCAGTTGTAGTGTTTTGTATCAGGTAGCATACAGAACTTCTCTCTCATAGATTTCAAGTAAATTCGACCACCTTCCAATAGACCTGCATGACTGCAAGCAGTAAGAATACTAAGAAATATCACATCGTCTGGCTTTAAGCCTTGTTGTTGCATGACTTCAATGCAATGCTTGCCCAAATCGCCATTGCTGTGATTTGCATGGCCTGAGATCATTGCACCCCATGCAACAACATTGTGATCCAGCAATGTGGCCAAGAGTCTGTATGCATCCTCCAAACCTCCACATTTGGCGTACATATGAACAATTGCAGTCCTGCAGTCTACAGCTGATTCAAATCCAGCCATGACTATTTGCTTGTGTATCAGCCTTCCTTGCCCCAAAGCTCCAATGATAGTACATGCTTTCAAAAGTAACAAGCATGTGACCCTATCTGGCCTTACTCCCTCTTGCTGCATTTTCTCAAACAGATCAAGAGCACTAGAACCATTCTCATGCAAGACATAACCTGCAATCATTGCACTCCAAGTTACTACATCTCGGTTCGATAGCTTGTGAAAGACACTAGAGGCTTCCTGTACATTTCCACTCTTAGCATACATGTCGACTAGAGAGCTTCCAACTACCAAATCCAAGTCAAATCCACATTCAACTATCTGAGAATGTACAATCATGCCTTGCTCAATTGATTGTATGCTTTCACATGCTTTCACCATACACAAGTATATAGCTTGGCTCGGCATTATGCCATCCCGCTGCATTTTCTTGAAAAGCTCAAAACCAGTAACAGTGTGGTCGTGCTGGACATATCCAGCAATCAATGCACCCCATGCTACAACATCTCGACACTGCAAGTTGTCAAAAATTATGCATGCCTCATCCAGGCTCCCACACTTGGCATACATGTCAACAAGGGTGCTCCCAAGTGCTACATCGAATTCGTACTCACTTTTGATAACCTCATGGTGTATTAGCCTACCTTGGCTTATGGATCGTGAGCAGCCACATGCTTTCAGAACACACATATAGATCACTTTGTCCGGCTTGATGCCCTCTTTTAGCATTTTCTGGAAGAGTGAAAGAGCAGCAAGACCATGCCCATGATCAGCATAACCTCCAATCATTGCACTCCATGACACCACATCATGCTCTGGCATTTCTTCGAAGATTTGTTGTGCTTCATCTACGTTCCCACATTTTGCATACATGTCTACAAGTGTGCTAGCTGTGTCCACATCTGATTTAAGCTCCATCCTGAAAAGCTGATTATGTATCCACCTGCCCTTTTCTATAGCTCCTATGTTGGCACAAGCTTTCAAGACACTCAGGAGCACACCTTTGTTTGGTTTAATGCCCTTCGCTTGCATCTCCTCAAAAAGTTCAAGGGCTGTATAACCATCCCCATGCAATGCATATCCCCCAATCATTGCGCTCCATGAGACCTCATTTAAGTTTGCAATTGTGTTGAACACTTTGTGAGCCTCTTCTAGGTTCTTGCACTTGGCATACATATCAACCAAGGCACTCCCAATCTTCACGTCAGATTCATACCCAGCTTTGAGTATTTGGTCATAAATGAGGCGACCTGGCCCTACAGCATAGGTGGTAGCACAAGCTTTCAAGATGCTTGGAAAAATCACTTCATTTGGCTTTTTATTTTCTTCTTCCATGGCCATAAAAAGTTGTA
This sequence comes from Cibotium barometz, assembly GCF_041138505.1. Classification (NCBI taxonomy): domain Eukaryota; kingdom Viridiplantae; phylum Streptophyta; class Polypodiopsida; order Cyatheales; family Cibotiaceae; genus Cibotium; species Cibotium barometz. The sequence continues at coordinate 32,371,738 of NC_141060.1, forward strand.
GAGCCTGATCACTCTGCCCATGCTGTACATATCCACTGATCAGCGAGCCCCATGACACCACATTTCTAGACAATCCTATAAACACTCTATGTGCCTCATCTAGAGCTCCAAACTTTGCATACATGTCAATCAAGCTATTTCCAACTACCACTTCCGTGTCTAATCCACAACTAATCACACAGTCATGTATCAACCTTCCATGCTCAACAGCGCCTATGCTACCACACACCTTGAAAATACACACAAAAATAGAATTAGTTGGCTCTGCGCCTTCCTCTTGCATCTTTTCGAAAAGTTTGAGAGCAGCTAGAGCATGCCCATGCTCTGTGTATGCTGCTATCATTGCACCCCATATAACAACATCTCGATCAGGCATTCCATCGAATACTTTGCGCGCTTCCTCTACATTTCCACACTTTCCATACATATCAATAACTGCACTGCCCACCATCATGTCTGATTCGCAACCACTCCTCATCAATTGCCCATGGATTAGTCTCCCCATAGCTATGGCTTGTTCATTGCCGCAGGCTTTTAGGACGAACAAAAATGTAACTTTGACAGGAAGTATGCCCTCTTGCTGCATTTGGTCGTACAATTCAAGGGCCCTCTCACATTCTCCAAGCATAACATGTGATGATATGATGGCATTCCACGTATACACACTTGGATGTGAGACCTTATGAAATGCATGTGATGCTTCTAGCAAGCTCCCACATGAAGCAAACATGCGGATCAGATGGTCCCCCAAAACAGTGATCAAATCAAGCCCGTTGCTGATCATTAAGGAATGCACCTGTCTGCCTGCAGTGAGACCCTTCTCTCTGGTGCATTCCTGCACAAGATGATATAAGTCATCCCTTGAGATGGAAACCCCTTGCTGATGCATAAGGTTTGCAGCTTTAATTGCCTCATCTAGCCCCTTCTCCTCACAAATTTTGATGGCAGATCCAACACATAAATCACGATTCCACCATAGTCTGTAAGAACGGGTCAGAAAAAGTACGGGTGATTTGCAACCTGTATGTTTAAAGGGCATTCTAAAACTGTAAGGATGGCCTTCAAATGCTAATAATGGGCTTAACCATAGTCCAAATGATATGCCATTTTATTTGAGTCACAAGCTCGGATTAGGGTTTACAGAGAAGCGTTAATACTCAAACATCAAAACGTGGGGCAAAATGCTGATGCAATTATGGATTTCCAGAATTTTCTGAAGCATCTCGTCACAAGGTGAGAAGGTGGAGTTAGGATAAAATGGAACCTGAGATCCCCATTTTGGCAAACGATCTCAGAAACAGAACTCGATATCGTTACTTGGTGAGGGTCAAGCTTCCGGACAAGAGTTTGGGCAAAAGCTTCCGGTTCTCCTAGTTCACATTAACAATGGAATACGTGCGGACTGCTGGAGTTTTTGGCCGCAGGGTTTTCTTTGGGAAAACGTTTCTGAGTAATGCTTCTCGGCTTAAGAGGAAGGGATTGTCTTTGCTAAATATATCCCTTTTCCTGTTATTACCTTTCAATCTCATCCTCATCCTTATCACTCAAATTCATAAGGGTTCTTAAACTTCAATTGTGCTCTAGAAATGAGCTTGATTGGGACTCAATTGGTCAATGCTCCATGACAAAGACAAGCCATATCACAATAAGTATCTCATGTAGTATCTTCCCCTTATTTGAGATATAATTAGTATATGCTATTGTAAAGTGATCATAGCCATAGAGTAATTTACATGTGCAGTTTCACATTGAACACATCTTGTGCATCTTTACTCCATGCAAAGTTTTGTCAAATGACATTCTTGGTCTAAAAGTGATAAAGTGACGACAACCAACAAGTTTAGTTTAGCAAACATCAAGTATGCAACATAATCTGGGTTGTAAAGTAGATAATCAACTTACCGTAGTAGCACATAAGAAAGTAGATAATTCACATCCATGAATTGAAGTCGTATTTTTATTGGAATTAGAATATTTAGAAATAAGACTTGTATAAATTGATTGCAAATTTACAAAGAAACAAAACACACATTTTAAGGTTTAGCTCACAAGCCGTCATGACACTCTTTAAGCCAAAAAGCCCAAAAAAAAACTAAAAGATCCCAATTCACCTCTTAATGAGAGCCTGAGAGGCACATGCTCCTAACCAACACATCAAGCAAGACCTCCTTATTGTTCAAAGCGTTGTTCAAGCAAAGCCTTTCTCTTTTGCATGGGCAAGGTCTCTTTTGCATGGGCAAGGTCTCTTTAAGCATAAGCTAGTCACTTGGCTAGAGAAAGAGGCCTTGTAAGCTAAGGTAGTTTAAGAATTTTCTCATTTAGGTAAGGTTTTTTTCAACATCTTATTATCTGATGCAACCATTCTTCCCCAGATTCTATCCAAAGCTCCCTATTTTTCTTCATAAATTTTATTCATGTTTTGATGTAAACAAGGGGTTGGTGAATGTGTGTCCTGCATGGGTGGAGTTTGTGGATCTCTCACCCTTTAGATTTGGCCTTAATTAGGAGAGCTTTCTAAATCATTGAATATACCACTCTTTGTCCCTTCCAATCCCTCAATGGGAAAAGCCTTGCACAAGGTTTCAATAATTGGGATACTAAAATCTCTCCCCTTGTGCATGGTGATTCAACTACGCCAATATGGTTAGTTAAGAATTGAAATTCAATTTGAGTCCTTTCTTAATGCATTCTTCCTATGTGTGGAAAGTTTGGTCATTATGTTAAGGATTGTCTTGTTTTAAAAACTGGGAGAGTTGATGAAAGGATGGAAGGAAAGAACCAATAAAGGAAATATTAAACAGAGTTTAGCTACTAAGGGGTGAGAGGAGAGAAAAGGAGAATTGAAAAAGTTATAGAGAGGGTTCAAGTAAGGATGCAAAGAGAGCTAATCCCCTTAAAGGGTAAGGGAGTGATTGAACCAACGCATTGTCCCAATATAAGGCTTCTATAATAAAGGAATAATACTCTTAAAATCACACTCTCGAGGTGGGGAAAGTAGGTAGAAGTCATACTCCTAAAATCATCTTTTGAGGTGGGAAAAGTAGGTAGTTACCTAAGGATTCGAAGAACGGGGTTTTTTTTTGGCAAGCAAATTCGGGTGAGCAATTTCCCAAATATGGCGAGCAGTACATCATTTTACTCCATGAAAATTGTTCCAATAAAATGATACCCCATAACATTTGTGCACATCCCATACATCTCTAAAGTTAAATTATGAACATGAGTTGTCCACTAAACCAAATCAGGGTAAGTTCGTTCTCTGCGTAGACATTCAGTTACCTCCCTTTCTGTCAAAATTGGTTGATGAATAAACATATTTTCATTTTGGCTCAATCCCATGACTCTCATGTACTTGAAACACCAAGTTTAGAAGATTGAAACACCTACACTTGTGTAACTTGTGCATTAATATCTAATGCTTTCTTGATCCTTTTTGTAGCTTCTTTTGAAATGCATGTTCTGTATCTTGTGTGACGGCCATCTCATGACATATCATTTCTAAATGTGTTTATGTCTTCTCTAGGCAATGGCTTATCATCAATGCAATGGCTTATCCTACATGCCCCTAGAAAGTTGACATTCGATGTAGCTGCCTTTTTCCACATGTGACCATCATACTTATGATCCATGCCTGCTTGAGAACCCATGGTGGCAGGAAACTCAAATATTACATCCCCATCATAGATCTAAGAAGCTCATTCACCTGAAACAACCGTGGTAAATGTATCACTACCTTTGTCAAAGTGTTCTCCTTCTTCATGTTCAATAAGAACTCCACAGTGCTTTTTGATTTCACGGGTGAAAGTACTTCATGGTCGGGTAATTGGGTGTATTAGGTAGTGGAGAAGTAGTGTGTGTGATCAGGCCTGTATTCCCTAGCACCCTTTAGACGTATGGGTGCTATTTGAGACAAAGGAGACAGGATTGTACCCGAAGAGTAGATCGACGAGCTTTGGGACAAGGACACATGGATACTTTGCCCATGGTAGATAAACTACCCAGAGGGGGAGTTTCCTCTAGAGGAGGCAGAGTAGTTTCAGAGTACATTTCATTGTGCATAGTAGATCATTTGTATGAAGTATAGAGCTTATTTTTTGGGAATTTAAAGTTCAATGTTGGTTGAATGCAGTAGCCAAGAAAGGCAAGAAGCCTGGCACCAAGCAACAATCGGCCCCCAAGAAGAAAAAGGGTGTAAGAAATCAACAAACGAGGAGCCTCCATTATCCACAATCGAGACACCAATGCCCAAAAAAGGTCACGGCAAGGGGATGACATTGATGAGGGTTTCTAAGAAGATAGCCAATCCAAGGATGATGAGCGGAACTCGATGAGCACAGCAGTCCCACGCACAAGGCGAAGAGAGTGACCCCTTCACATGGTGAGAGCAAGGGGCAAGGATCGGAGGGGTTTTTAAAAAAGCGAGCCTTGAACTTAGAGTTTACGTGTTGTCTAGGCATAAAATTAGAGTTTTTCACAACACAATATATAAATACATCCCAATCCAAAAACAATGCATTCCATAAATTCTTTAGTGCAAATAACTTTCTCTCCTTGAGCTATGCGATCCATAAATACATCCCAATCCAAAAACAATGGAATCCATAAATATTTTAGTGCAATGAACTTTTATCTCCTTGAGCTATGAATTTTATTTCCCAATGAAATATTTGTGACTAGCATTACACTACCAATTAACCAGCTATAAATTATAAAAAACTCTAAACATTGTTGACTCACCAAGACAAAAACTATGCAATCCATAAATTCTTTAGTACAATGAACTTTTATCTCCTTGAGCTGTGAATTTTATTTCCCAATGCAATATTTATGACTATCATTACACTGCCAATTAACCAACTATAAAGTATAAAAGGCTCTAAACATTGTTGACTCACCAAGACATTGCAATCCAAAAACTATGTAATCCATAAATAGTACATCCCAATCCAAAAAACAATGCAATCCATAGATACATCAAAATGCAAAAACATTGTAATCCGAAAACATGCTGCCCAAAATAGGTCTATAAAGAGAAGCCCGCTATCTAATTGTCTTGCAATGGCGATGGGCCACACACAACCTTGGTGAGGCACTCATTCCACACAAAAGAATCACCCTTGATGCAGAGACAATAGCGAAATGTCCCTGCACTAGCCGCACCTAGACCTCCACAGCCTATGAATACATCAATGATGTAATCTTGCTCATCCGTGAAAGTAGTAAGCAACCATCTACAAGGTACACATTACATTCAAAAAATAACATTTCTCAATATATGGCACATGAACAAACTTATAAACTTATGAATATATGCTACATATGAATAGATATGGCAAATCACAAATCTATAAGAAAACCACACCTAAAAAAAAGCATAAGACCATTCTACTTCCCCTCTAACAGGAACGCCATCGACAAAAGTGCGAGTCACCTGGTCCCGTGTCTCACTCTCTACAACAAAGCTCCTAGTCGCTCTGAAAACATCCTCGGACAAATCTCTTCTCCTACCTCTGTCATAGTTTGGGACAAGCTTGTCCCCACGATAAAAAAGACCAATTGTAAGATCACACACCTGCAATATCATATCAAGCATGTAATTACCAACTTACATAATGTATCCCTGCAATAACAATGCAAAGACTCCAAGAAATATAACCTCCTCGAGTGTGAAAGGATGTCTATAGCCACTATCACACATGAGAGTCCATGTACGATGAACACACAAACCACCTTTCCCTACATACTTTGTCACCTTGCCAAAGTGTTCGGCAAGGCATAAAGTGACCAAAAATCCTTCATCCGCAAAGAAACTCGGCTGCAATATCCATCATGCCCTTGATAAGGGAAGTGGAGAAAACATTCCAATCTGGCACATCTATTGAAAAACAGTGTTGCAACCATCAAGAGAGTAAACAATAGAGCATACTCTGTAGAATGGTTTCAAACGAAGTATGATTAAAGCACTCACCACGCCCAGCCCATCCACCAACAAAGACGTCAGAAAATCAGAAATATGAGCCGTGCCACTTCTTTAAATGGAGCCCCATGATAGCTATAATTATATGTCGTGTTCATGCGCTCAAGAAACTTTTAATACTACGAAAACAATTACATATAGAAATGAAGTGTTATGAAGAGTAAACATTACACTTAAAAAGCCAAATATTTTATCACTTTCAAAATAGGGTATTAAAAGAACCATCTTTGTCGAGCAAAATCATCAATACACTGAATATCCACCGAAAGAGCGTCCACCACAATGGTGTACTAGAAGCCTTCAAAAAAGACCATTCGAATAACATGAAATCAAGAACATCTTTTTCCAAAGTCATTGTCTAGAAAAGGTAGCATCCCATATACCTGTTTGTCGTGTAGGGGGACACCTTTTTGAGGATTTAAGAGTGGAGTCATTCACACATGACAACGCCTCACGAACCATGCAAGACTCAGGCACACTTGACAGGCCTCCTAACATTGTACTATCCTCCTCCTCTGCATGTACCTGCTTGCCTTTATCATGTTTCTTTTTGGATGCGTCTTTAGAGGTTGTAGTTTCCACATCTTTCTTGCCCTTCTTTTCATTCTTTGCACCCCCCTTTATATCCACACTCATCTTCTTTGCAACGGGTGTTTCCCCAAGGGCAAGAAACCCTAGTTCCACATATCATGTCATTCATAAATACTAATTGAAAACATTAAGAACACGTAAAGGCTATAGTCCAAAAGACCCAAAACATTAGAAGTACTCACTATCATGCAACTCATGCTCTTGTTTGGGGATCATGTCAATGGGATAACCTATCCACCAAGGACAATGTTCAAACTCCCATTGCATGATTCCTCTCTCCAAAATGGTAGGAGAGAACATGGTAGCCTTGTCTAAAGGCTGCATCCACTCTTGAGAAGCCAATGGCATGGCTTCAGTTTCATTCTTAGCCATGCAATCATGGACCCATCTACAACATATAGAGATTTCATTCAAGACACACCCTTTATGTCTTTATGACAAGAACTCAATATGAAATGGATTATGATGGGAGAAATTTTATTTTTATTACATGTACACTAGTCTTTTGCTTGATGGTTGTAATTTTGGCATAGATGTGGAGTCTCCTGAACTCTTGATTTTTTAGCAAAAGCAAATGACAGTAGGCTTGTTGGATGTGGTTTCTCCTTTGCAATTTGAAGAAGGCCTTAAAGGTTTTCGGCAATTCCATGCCCTCCGTCTCCAATATCCAAACAAGAAGGTAACACTCACCATACATGTGGACCCAATATGCTTCCTTTCTTATGTAGTCTCTGAATTTCTTATAGTCAACAAAATGTGTTGCTTGTGGATCCTTTGCCTTTGTCAAGCTCATGGCGAAGAGAATTTCCTTTTTCCTATGTATCAAAACTCAAAGAGAGCAAATGCAATTAATCCACTTAAACATGTCACAAGACCATATCAAGCTCAAGCTAAAAAGAACACATTGTAAATTGAAGAGCTTCGGGAGTAATTATCCGCATGCTTTAAAACAACGAGGATAAATGGGTACCACTTGAATAGTTTCAGAAGACTATAATCTATTACTAGCTAAGAGGACTTTAAAGAATAGATACCTCTCTAGTGCTATCTTTGATGTGCAAAAGCAATAGAGCTTGTCTTTTGTAATTCCCATCATGTTTTATCATCCCATTTGAGCTCATATAGCAAGGAAAAGAACTCCTCACACCATTGGTGGGATTTGCAATGGCAAGGTATTTCCAACCTTTATCTTTCAACTTTTCTTGTTCCTTTTTGGATGCCAAATCCATGGCCACCTCCAAGTCAGCTCCAACCTTTCCCAATAGCTTTAGGCAAGTCCCTTCTTTTGAAAGAGCAAGACTAAGGTCCTCCTACATAGTGATATTTAATGAATGTTTACAATGCCAGAATAACTCGATACTTATAGAGAGAAGAATTACCTTCCACACTAATTGAGAGATGAGGCCACAAAGTGAATTATACCATGGCCGCACCGCACAATTAGCCCTTGTCTCAATCTCATACTCAATCTTTGCCCAACGTTGTTACTCGAGTGTCATTGTCATGTGCACAATGTGTATCTACCGTGTGCTACACGCACGCAAGACTAGTTTTTGAGGCTTGGGGAAGCTTGGAGCTAGGCAGGCTGATTGGCGAGCTGAGTTAGGGATAGACTAACGGGTGGGCGCCCAAGTGTGGACGCCCGATGAGACTGGCCAAGAGCCTATAAAAGGGTGGCCAAGGTTAGTCATTAGGATATAGAGAGTCTCGCGAGTTTGTGAGAGCTATATGGTCTTGGAGCCTAGATCTAGTGCAGACGTGCACCTGCTTTACGCAGCCGAGGCTGGCAGCAATCTTGAGGCCTGCGAGGGTAGCTTTGTTCCGGTATGGGACGTCGCGAGGAGGAGATTGGTCGGTACGTCAACCTAGTTAGCTCGTGGCTCGGTGGAGACAGCCAAGACTGTGGGCTGTCATGGTTGGGAGGTGAGTCAGGCCTGCACCCCCTTGTTGTTTGTCTGTTTGTTTGTTTGTTTGCAGGATTTGAGTCTCGTACCAGGATCGATCACGAGGAGATCCGATGGATTTGACAGTGGTATCAGAGCATGCCTCGTGAACGAGCAAGTGGGTAGGTAGAGAAGATGAGGTCAAAGAAAGGTATGTGTTCAAAAAGCTTGTTGTTTTTTCTGTGCATACTGTTGTTTTCAGAATAGTATGTGTTTTTTTTCATCAAAGAAACCCATGTTGATGGGGATGGTAGTCTAAGTAGGGTCGGTTTGCTTTGCAAAGAAGAGAAAAGATGGCTTTGAACTGTATAAACAATTTCAGCAGAGAGAAAACAAAAAAAAGCATGTTCGTTGCTTTTGGTTGAACGCGAACGAGATAGAGATAGAGAGAGAGAGAGAAAGCGTGTGCGAGGCGAACGCTGCAGTGCTGGTCGTGAAGAGCTGTTGGTCGTGACGTGTTGCACGTGGGCAGACGTTGGACAGGCGTTGGACAGCCGTGCCTATGCAGCCGGCCAGGCTTGCAGCCGGCCAGGCCTATGTAAGCGGCCCTGCTGGAGGGCGCATAGGCCTGCGTAGCCAGGTGGCCAGAGGTGCCTAGGCCTACGTAGCCAGGCCTACGCAGCCTAGCGCAGGTGCCCACCAGGCCAAGCGAGGCAGGCGCCCAGGCCCACACTTGTGGCCAGGCCTACGCGAGGCTGGCGCAAGCAGCACCGACAGCAGCATGGTGGCATTCGCAGGCAGTCGGCAGCGCTATTTCTGATGGGACAGAAAAAAAAATGCAAAATAGCAAAAGCATGCGCCTAGCCCGATTCAGCGCTTTTGTTTTTTTGGTTTTTATTAAACTTTTTTTTTACAAAAGTTGAGGGTCCCTAAGGTTCAATGTGTTTTTTTTTTAAGAAAACAGAACTTATATATATATATATATATATATATATATATATATATATATATATATATAAACACAAAAGCAAAAGCTCAAGAAGCTTTTGGGGCTAGCTATATAAACCCCTTAAGTGGGCTTCTTGCCACACATCTCTCAAGTTTTCAAGCTCTCAAGCTCTCAAGTTCACTCGTACTTTTATTGTGCATAGATCGAATTTTCTCTCCACTTACCCTCTTCACGATGTCGACCCAAGAATCGAAGTTTGGAGCCCCTTGTTGAACGCGAAGGCTTGCCGGCTACGGAAGATACCGATGCAGATCTTTTTGACAATTATGTGCCAAAATCAGATTTCCAAGAGTTCAAAGTAGCTCTCGAAGCTTCTTCAAAACTGAACGTCAGGCACAAAAATCGCAGCCCAGATGCAAGCTTTGCAAAACTCCATCGCTCTCTTGACCACTACTATCTCTACTCTATCGGGTATGGATACCTTAGCTTCTGCTTTGGGCCCCAACATTACTCCGAAACCGTTCAGGGCGAGCAAAAGCAGCGCACCAAGGAGATTGTGGACACTTGGCTACATAAGTGGCAAGTCCACTTTCAGTTTCATCCATATGATGATGGAAAAAGGATCCAGTTAGCAGCAGGTTTCCTCTCTGGCAAAGCTTTGCTTTGGTGGAAGGAACTCAACCCTATGCCAACAACTTGGACACAATTCGAAGACGTCTTCAAGAAAGAATTCCTCAAGAAAGAGAATGATTATGATATTGTTGCCCGGTTTTCAGCTTTGACCATGACCTCGCAACACCTCACTTATGAGGTCTACCTCCAGAACTTTAGGGACTTGCAGATGAAAGCTACAAAGATGGATCCCACTACTCTTTTGGGGTTCTTCGTAGCTGGTTTACCAGACTCATATTGTTTACAAGTTAAAAATAACAAATGCAAAACATTGGACGAAGCCATTCATTCAGCTCGTATCTATGATGATACAATGGTTTCTTCCAAGTCTAAACCCGTTATATTACCGAGCAGGGGAACAAGCATAAAAGAAAGTTCTCTACACCTATGGCTAACACGACTGAAGGAAATTCTTCAGACCAACCTTCGAAGAATTCAAGTTCGACACCAGCGAAGAAGAAACGACTCCTTAGGGCTTTAAAGCTCAAGAAGGAAGGACATTGTTTTATTTGCGAAGAAAAAGGACACGTGCGTAATGAGTGCCCAAAGCAAAAGGGTACAAAGACCAACGCAAGACCCAAGCCAAAGGCAGCTAATCAGTTGTCTTTGACAGGTACGTCAATAACTGTACTTTCTCGCCCTAGTACATGTTCAGATTGTCTGTTCAACTCTAAAGTATTTGAGATCCGTTATCGGAAAGGGTCCATGAATAGTGTTGCGGATGCGCTTAGTTGAATTAGAGCGGTGAATTCTTTGTCGTTCACCGAGATTTCTACTAACTTATTTCAGTCATTGAGAGGGCTTTGCAGGACTGATAGTTATTTTGGTCCATTTTGGCAGAAGATCCAAAACGAGAGCTTATTGATTGACCAAGACTCAATGATTGAGCAGTCTACCATTCAGGCTGCAGGAGGCCAGTGGATGATTCGGAATGGTTTACTATTCTGTAATGACAAAATTTGTGTACCACAGATCCCGAACATTAGGTCCAAGATTCTTAAGGAGTGTCACGACGCCCCTTCTGCTGGACACCGTGGGGTACACATGATGCTATCATTAGTGAAACACACTTTTTATTGGCCAAAGATGAAAGGGTATGTAGAAGATTATATTCTCACGTGTCAAATTTATCAGGCAAATAAAGCTGAACGCTTTAGACAGGCTGGGTTGTTGTATCCTTTATAAATCCCAGGTAATAAATGGGAAAGTATTTCCATGGATTTTATTACCGAATTGCCAAGAACACATCAAGTCCACGATTCTATTTGGGTTGTGGTAGATCGCTTAACAAAAATGGCTAGATTTTTATCGACCCGAAAGACTATTACAGCTACGCAATTAGCACGGCAGTTTATCGAGCAATTGTTTAGACTATACGGGTTACCGCAGGACATCGTTAGTGATAGGGACTCTAAGTTTACGAGTGATTTTTAGAAACTTGTTTTTGAGAAGTTGAAAACAACTTTGAATTTGAGTTCCTCAGATCATCCTCAATCTGATGGCCAGACTGAAAGAGTGAATCAGATTTTGAAGGATATGCTTCGAGCATATGTATCCAAAAGACAAAGTTCATGGGATGATTATCTTCCTATGTTAGAATTTGCATATAACAGTACTAAGCATACGAGTACAGGTTTTAGTCCTTTCATGCTTATGTATGATTTTCAACCTAGATCACCTGTTACAGTAGGATTCTCAGAACTTCAGCATGATGCAGCACGTAATTTTCTACAAGATATGCAGGAAATGTTACAAGCTGCGAAATAATCTATTAGAAGTGCTCAAGACCGAGATAGGTTTTATTCTAATAGACATCGTTCACCCAGAGAGTTCTCTGAAGAAACGATAGTGTATTTGCGAGTTCCGAAAGATTCCAAGACTTTACGGACAGGTCAATCTCCGAAATTACTGGGTGGAACAGATCAGTTAGTTACTCCTCAAGAAATCATAGATGTCGAAGACATGACATTTGTTCCGCACGAACCTGAAAAGATTCTTGGATTTTGTGAAAGAAGATTGCGTAATACGCTTATCACGGAATACAAGATCAAGTGGAAGGATCGTGTTGAGGAGGACGCTACATGGGATTGACTACTCTTCAGAGAGATTACCCTGGCTTTTTAGTGAGCTCTTAGAGGAAGGGGAGTATGTCATGTGCACACTATGTATCTACCGTGTGCTACACGCACGCAAGACTAGTTTCGAGGCTTGGGGAAGCTTGGAGCTAGGCAGGCTGATTGGCAAGCTGAGTTAAGGATAGACTAACGGACGAGCGCCCAAGTGTGGACGCCCGATGACCGGCCAAGAGCCTATAAAAGGGTGGCCAAGGTTAGTCATTAGGATATAGAGAGTCTCGCGAGTTTGTGAGAGCTATATGGTCTTGGAGCCTAGATCTAGTGGAGACGTGCACCTGCTTTATGCAGCCGAGACCGGCAGCAATCTCGAGGCCCACGAGGGTAGCTTCGTGGCAATATGGGACGTCCGCGAGGAGGAGATTGGTCGGTACGTCAACCTAGTTAGCTCAGCTTGTGGCTCGGTGGGGACAGCCAAGACTGTGGGCTTGCCCACGGCTGTCATGGTTGGGAGGTGAGTCAAGCCTGCACCCCCTTATTGTTTGTTTGGTTGTTTGTAGGATTCGAGTCTCGTACCAGGATCGATCACGAGGAGATCCGGTGGATTTGACAGTCATGTACCCAAGAATGCTCTCTTTGTTAACTATCCCAAACTTCTGACACATATATATCTCATGGGAAAGAGTTGGCTTCACATGACTTCTTGTGATGCTAAAAACAAACGAATAACCAAGTCAAATAGCATCATCTACTATATAAGAATGGAAAGAATCAAATAGCATACATACAAGAATAGAAAGAAACCCACATGTTTGTAGAATCTAGAGCTAGCAACAGCTCTCCTTCCTTTTTTTTTCTCACAATTGAGAAAGATACATTGAACCCACACATGATAATCAATTTGATTAGACCATGCTTAACACAAAAATAAACACAATGTTTAGGTTCACTCGAAACTACAAACTCAAAAGAAAGAGCCTCTCATGGTAAGGAAATTATGCATGCATGATGAAAGCACACCTCTCAAGCCCCATCATAGAGATCCGGTCACATAGATTGGACCTCGTACGAAAGTAACACTAGGATTTCACAAAAAAAACTATTTGTAAAAGATAAAGCTCACACTGTTGAATCTTAGAAACTCTTAACATAAACTCTCTTCCTCTGGGAGCACCCCCTTTTTTTCACATACCTTCTCTGGGATCTCTTTGAGCACGTGCGGCCTCCTATTCTTCTTCTTCGCTCTCTTCGTGAGGTTTTCTTCTGCTTCTTCTTCACTGGCGGGGCCACAAACCTAAACTTTCGATTGAGATGAAGTTTTAATAAAAGAGTACTATATAAATTTTAGGTTTTTGGAGGCCAATACTATATACTAAAGTTTTAATACAAGAATACTATATAAAATTTAGGTTTTAGATAAAAAGAAAAGTGTAGTATATTCTTATGATCCGTTGGCTCTAGAATAAATGAGTTAAGCTTCTCTAAAAAGCTTTTTGTATCTTACATGACTGTTTTTGAATAATACAATATCACTCGTTTTTATTTAACATACAGTAAAGTATATTAATTATAGAAAAGTATAGTATATTAATTATAGTATAGTTTAGTGTCTTATTTTTATTATATATAAAATATAATAAAAGGGATTATATTTTTAGTAACAAATAAAAGGGTATTTTAGGTATAGTGTATTACTTATAATACTATATAAATAGTATTACTTATAGTATAGTAATATAGTGTATTGTATATAGTATATTTTAGTATAGTAAAGTATATTTAGTATTGTATAATATAGTATTATATAGTGTATTATCTATGTAGTGTATTATAGAGTTTACGTAAAATATTATAAAGTGTATTGCTTAGTATAGTAAAGAGTATTACTTATATTATAGTATTATAGTGTATTAATTATTGTATAGTTTAGTATCTATATATAGTATATTTAGTGTAGCATAATATAGTATTGTATAGAGTGCATGATTGAGTATACATATAGTATTAAAGAGTATTATATAAAGTGGTCGTTGTGATCTAGGTAGGATTGTGTTTTTAAGGCCGCTTTGGAGGGTGATTAGGGTCTTCATTATGTGCATTTAAAGCTCTGAAGAGCCTCCAAAGAAGAGTGTAGCCCTCCAAACTTGCAGACCTCCTCCGAACGTGCAATAAGACGTAGCTATGCTTCACTCACCTCCACATGTCTAGCTAGCCTTGTTGCCAACTGCTAGCCTATGGGGTCGCCCTCTAAGAGACCGCCCCCATTACCATCCACATTTGGAGGTGAAAGGAGGGCTACCGGATAAAGCTGACATTTTTCAGCTTTTACTGGTTGAAAACCTCTCTAGAGAATTTAAGAGGGTTTGCAAACCACCCTCTACCCTCTTAGTTCGTTTTATGACCTGCTATTACACGTGTAGCCCCCTCTACACCTCCAAATGAGGAGGGTTATAGGGGCGGCCTATAAAAAAGGAACGTTAAATAAATGCAAGCATGTAACAATAAATGTTTTCCCTACAATATTTGGTATAAAGACTAATCATAATACAATATAAGTCATTCTGGTGTATTTGATTTGATGCACATATTCATGATAGGTTTAATCCCTCATTTACCATAAGATTTTATTATATATTTTTCCAAGAAGAATTTTGTACTTTAATTGAGAGGTATTTTATAATACTTATTCTGAGTGAATACTATCTGCAAAGATATTCAAGTTGGTGATAGTATGTTGATGTCTTCTTTGTGTTTAAGCTTAGATAACTCATTATTAAGGCCTAGATAACTCATTATTAAGGCCTAGATAACTCATTGTTTAGGCTTACAATGGCAATTATTGAAGCAACCATGTCATGGTATGTGCACATAGAGAAATTGACTCGCAATCTTTAGCTTAGGGATGGCAAGCTCCTTCTGAGCTCATATCATCTTCAATCATTGTTGCCCCCAAGTTCTGTTTTTGTTTCTCTGCATGCGATTTTGCATTTTGGTACAGACTTAACTGAAGTGGAGACTCCATATCAATGGGATGTAGATGGTAATAAAATGTTCTGGTTGGATTCATCACTTAGTTACCACTACAATTTTGTTCATAGCCAAGCTTCTTGCTACATCAATGATAGCGATAAGAGTCTGGAGTTTGACAGACCAAGTTTTGTTGATCCAGTGTTATCGACAATAGATGTTGAAGACGCTCCACCCAAAACAAGAGAGGATTGTGAACTGGTGTATATTTTTTTGGTGAGCATTTTTGAGCGAGCGCTTTTTGGTGTTTAGGTAAGCGAATTCTCTCTCTACACTTCTAAGTGTCTATCAGCTCTCTATGGTCTTCCTCATTATGACTCATGGTGACAGTAGAGGAGAGGAGTGGATGGATACAAGAGCATTATACACATTGCAACTCATTTACAATTATCAATGCATATCAAGCTATAACTACCATTACAAAGTCACCATATTATGATCTTAAACTTCCATTTTATATTCCCTTGAAAACTTACAAGGCCACAACATTACATGGCAAACACCTATGCCTTTTTCATCTACCCTAGCTTGCAAATGAAGGTGGAAACTTCAGCTCTTAGAGGATCCTCCTTTGCCTCTTCATCAATGATGCCAAAAGCTCTCCACATCCCAATGGGGCTGAAGCTACTTTCACCTCTAGCATGTTCTTGTCTCTGCAAGGTCTATCGCTTGGCATGTTTTCAGCTTCTTGTAGTGCTCATTTACTTCATAAGTTGTTGTCTATGCCTCCAAAACGGCATCCGATTTGGGTTCCTTTTCTTTGAGTTTCATGAAAGATTGAAGAGCTTTACTTAAGATGGTTGCAAACGTTGTAATATTAGAGGGATTACTAGATGAAGCCATAACCATAGAGTTCACAAGGACTCCATTGCAATATGAAGATATAAGGGGAGAGTGGTATGGGATGTGTCTAGAATAAGGCAATCTCTACTATTTTTATAACTTTAAAAGGAATAAAAATTTTCTTTTTCAAGCACTAGAACTCTTGTTTTAAGCACAACAAAAAATACTTTAATCACAATTGTTATTGTTTTAATGTCTCTAGCATATGCTCTCTCTCTCTCTCTCTCTCTCTCTCTCTCTCTCATGTTATTGAGATCTCACTCCAATTGGATCATCTCTCTCAAAAATATAAGCCATGGAAGGAGCAAAAATATGGCCATTGTCATAATATGAGTGAATGTCTAAAACCAATATATTTCATGGCATTACAAGTTACTGGAATATATCAGTACGGACATTGGACTCCCCGGTGGAAGAAGGGAGGTGGTATGGGGTAGGGACCTCTACCAAATGGTGCAAGTGCAGGTGGAAAAAGTGGCCTTGCAAAATCAAGCCATGGTGCCCATGAGGGAACAGCAAATAAAGCTACAGGGGATGTATGTGGCAGGACATGTCGATATTGGGGCTCCAATAGAACATCAAGTGGCCATGGCGAAGCACTAGACTATGTTGGGCTCATGGGTACCAGGAGGACTGGATGATATGGTGCCCCCACATCCACCTGCTGTTCTCATCGAACAATCTCATTGACCTCACCCCTGAAAAACTGGTTACCCAAATCATCGTGCACAGCAGCAAGTGGTCATAGACATGAACTACGGCACACCTCGTTGCTCTCCACGCTGATGCAATGTCATTGCAGTGTCCTGCATGCTCTAGCCATGGATCCAGTACCAAAAAAGCAATCTAGGATAGCATCCCCGCAATCAGTGAATGTCCCGAGAGTAACCACCTGCCATAGTAGAAGCCCACAATTACCATATGTACAAATGGACGTCAATGTCTAAGACATTGATTATATAACGATTTCACTACTTGAATCGTGCACATGATTACCTTGCGAAAGGCCCGTTGTGCTCAACAATATATTAGGTTGCCTCCTCTACTTTCGGCTACAAGAAGATATCATCGCCAACCTCAAAACCTCCGCAATCTGCAGCTACCTCGCCTCCCCGCCTATCATACTTAGAACAAGTGGATGTACTCTCACTAGGGTGCATGAAGATGGCCATGACCATAATAGAGACCTACTTGCATGAAGATGGCCATGACCATAACAGAGACCTACTTGCACACACTAGTAAGTACTTTAGGGAGGGAAATCATTGAGCTTGACTTTCACAAAAACCAAAGAATCTTGCACTCACCTCTTCTTGGCCATCTTCTGACATGACATAGAGATATCTCGGGACGCGCAAGAACAAAGTACTTCGCAATGTGAAGTTCCAAGTTCCTGCCTCCCGCACTGCAATCCCCAAGTGCTCCACACGTAGGGTGCACACCATATTGCCGTCGGCATGTAGGAATTCTGCAGCAAGCACAAAAGCCGACTCCACAAGTATCTCTCGAAAAACATTCCACCAAGGAACCTCTAAAATGCCCTTGTGTGGATACACATATCTATACGAAAATCAGCCCACACCAAGCGTACGCCTCCAAGGCTATTGAAGGCATCCATGCTTTTCCACCTCGTCATCAAAGATCCCATGAATCGCTGCAATACTGCAAGATTCCTGGAATAATAAAGCATGTAAGGGGAGTGCAAATGCTATAATAATGATGAATGGAGAAAGTCACTTGCACTATAATAATGATGAATGGAGAAAGTCACTTGCACTACTAAGAGATCGTACCTATGTTTTCACTTTCCCATAAGCATGCGAGATGGAGGTAATCAATGTTTGAGCTCAAAACTAAGTGCAGGGGGTTCACCATGATGGGACGGTAGTCTACATTTACAGAACACCAAATACATGTTATGAGCGTTGATGATGAATAAATGATGTAATGAATGCTTTGACATGCGAAGGGGTCACCTACTCTTTGCCCTATGCATGGGACTACCACTCATCTTCATGCTCATCATCCTTGGAATGGCTGTCCTCAAATTCCTCATCTGAGTCATCCCCTTTCCCAGTCTCGCCGTGACCTTTTTTGGGACAATGGAGGTGTGGATTTCTTACCCTTTTTCTTCTCACGAGAGTCAATTCTTGCTCGATGGCAGGCTTCTTTCCCTTTCTGGACACTGTATCCAACCAACATTAGAACTGTAAACTCCCAATAAACAGGCTTCATACCTTGTATAAATTAAATACTATGTACAAGGAAACGTACTCTGAAACTGCTCTGCCTCCTCTAGAGGAAACTCCCCCTCTAGGTAGTCTAACCGCCATGGACAAAGTATCCATGTGTCGTCCTTGCCCTAAAGCTCGTCGATCCACTCTTTGGGGTACAATCCTGTCTCCTCCACCTCAGACAACACCCATGCATCTGAAGGGTGCTCGTCTCGGGAATGTAGACCCGATCACGTATACTACTAATACACAGCCATTAGAAAGGTCTAAGAAACCAATACAAGAAGCAGGAGAGCTTCTCCACTATGCAATTGGGAAAAAAAAAAGAGTTAAGGTTCTTTATACCTGTACAAGAGGCGTCGTGATGTGCATGGTAGGTGTGGTTGTTGCTGGTCAAGATCCAAGGTAGCACGCATTTGTCCTTTCCACCTAACAAATGCCTTCTCAAAATGAGACTTCATGTAAGATTTCAAGGCATCCGTGATACCTACTCCAGAGTCTTCTGTGGCTCTTTCATGTATGCCAACTGCTGTAGGTGAGTCCGCCTCCAATTTCGTGTACAATTTGAGCGTGTACTCGATCAATTGGAACCAGTACACATGATGATGGATCCACATGAAGAAGGCTCTGTTGGATGGTGGAATCTGCGCATCCCTCATAGCAAACTTGCCACCAGCCAATATGTCAAGCAGCCTACATTTCCTGCATAATAAACAAGCATTAGGTTTCTAATAACTTTTTTAAAAAATGTAATGCACCAAGAGAGCTAAAGATCTTACTCTTGATTTAAAACATGTGCTCGAGAAATCTCGGCTAACTTCGATGTACTGAATTTGCTAGCCTTTTCGCCCCCCACTTAGTACGAGATCACTTTTTTAAAGAACTATTTCCTAGAGTCGCAATTGGCAATTTGTGCCAGCTCATGTCCCCTTTTAGTGAAGAGTGCCTCCATCTCCTTTAGGGAATCCCTATAGTTCTTGTCGAACAATTCTGCATCCATCATATATTCTCTACTCCCTCTCTCAGACAAGCTACTGATCTTGGCTTGGAACGTGGCATCAAATTCCGATTGCAATGCGTTTATATTTATTTAAGAAACATACTTCAAATTGAAAACATTAAGAAATATATTTTGAAATCAAAACATACTGCAATGCGCACACACCTTAAAAACTAATTATGACAAGAGTGCCATGGGAAGCTTCAACCACTTGGATCTGTTGGGGCCAACGTACTTACTACTGTGTGCACGTAGGTCATCTTCACTCACCCTAGTGAAAGTATGTCTAGTCGTCCAAAGTATGACAGGCGGGGAGGCGAGGTAGCTGCAGATTGTTCAAGTTTTGAGGTGGGCGACAATATCTTCTTGGAGCTAAAACTGCAAGATGAAACCTCGCCATACTAGTTGGATACAAACAGGAATCCTATCCGAGATGTTGTTGAGCGTAGTAAGCCTTTCGCAAGGTAATTACAGCACATGATAGTTGAGGCCTAAAATGCTTTTTCATAACGAAAGTTGCATCTCTCTATGGTGTCTTTGTGAAGAAGTAGCAATGATAGTCGTGTGTTCAACATCTTGGCCAGAGTTTGAATAAGCTTTAGAATACAATGCAAGTTTTAGACTATAATATGGTGCAATGATAGTGGCCCATGGAAGTAAAGAACATTGTGTACACACATGTTTTCATGTATTGTTGCGTGTGTTCAAGTACCTGTAGGTGTTTGTCATGTAATGTTGTGGTCTTGTAAAATTTGATTTAGAATGTAATGGAGTGTTGGATCATAATACGGTGTCTTTGTAAATGATTTGTAATAATGATAGTGGCCCATGGTGTGTAGTGCTCAACATCTCGTTAGGTATCATAGTAGAGGGAGAGGAGTAGACAAGAAGTGTAGAGAGAGAAACCGCTCACCTGAACACGAAAAAGCGCTCGCTAAAAAATACATCTGCCTTGCCTCTAGCCTCACCGTAACCATAAACCACCAAGGTAATTATGGTACTCTCCATAATTACAAAAAGAAGTTTAAATTTTGATATCTTCTACTCAAATTCAGGTAGAGGTAGAGGTAATGATCTCGAGGCCAAGGTGGTGGCTGTTTTGGAAATCAGAACTATAGCATAGTTCAATGATTCGTAGCAGCAACAAACACACACAGGTGGAAGAGGCCAGTCTCAAGGTAGGGGGAGCTAGAGATGCCAAGGCAATTAATAAAGACAACAATCAGGATTAGGTTCAAAGGATTAGTTTTATTGTTGCCAATAAGGTCACTTTGTAGCAAAATAATTATGCATCTTCAAGCATGCAAGCTGAAGATAAATGTGAGTAGTTGTTTGTCATGTTAAATTTAGTGAATATATCCACAAATAGTGATGATGTATAATATGTGGATTTGGGAGCTTCAACCACATAGCTTGTCATGGTGAGTGATTTAGAGAAGTAAAAAATATGGAAAAACTAGGTTATGTAAAGATGGGGGATGACACGGCTTATCCTATTGCTCACATTGGGAACATGCTATTGGCTATGTAGGATAGCAAGATGAGGTACTTGGTTGATGTACTTTATGTGTCTAACATAACAAAGAATTTGGTTTCTATTGGGAAAATGGTTGAGTAGTGTTTATAGGTACGCTTTGACCCTAAGGGCTACTATATCGAGGACTTTAAAAACAAATGTCGTTTGGTTGCAAAGGGCAAAAGAGTGGGTAGAATGTTATACTTTGGATGTAAGCATGCCTAAGGTTAAAGCTACTATGTTTGCTCAAGGTACAGATGTTATGGTCAATATAGATATTTGGTACAAACATATTGGTCATGTGAATGAGCAACGATTGAAGTCTATGTAGAATTTAGAAATTATTATAGGTTTACCAAAGTTCAATGTGGATGGAATGCATAAAATATGTGAAGCGTGTCAGTTTGGAAAGCAAACAAAGAATGTATTTCCACACGACAGGATGTAAGTAAGAGAGCACTTGATGTGGTGCACTCAGATGTATGGGGGCCGACAAAGGTAGCATCAATGGTGGGAGGATGTCGTTACTATGTATCTTTCATCAATGACCACACAAGGATGTGTGGGTCTATTTCATGAAAGAAAGAACACTTAAAGTTGCGAAGATCGACATGTTTAAGGAGAATGTAGCCTCTGTTAAAACTCAAAGGGAGGACTTCCACCTATGGGGGCTTAGAAAAGAACAAGAAGCATAAGCTGCACTAGCAAGGCTTGCAAAATGTAAAACAAGAAGCACAATTCAGCTCTAGTCTTTGTATATTCACATGCCTTTGTCTAGGTCATAGGCCTAATAATATGATCCATCTATACACACATTTGGGAATGTTCACGACATGCCTTTGTCTCTCTCTCTCTCTCTCTCTCTCTAGGTCCCACTTCACCATCCACACATTTTCTCACTTATTTGACTGAAAACACACTATACACACATTCCTCATACATAAGGGAAATAATAGAATTACTCCCTCCACCACCTAAAAGGTACTCCAACATTGAAATACAGAAAGACACTACTTACTCCCTATCTTTCTCTCATTTGTCCACAAGAATGGAGCCATATGCTCTAGTCTTTGTATGTTCATGACATGCATTTGTCTAGGTCATAGGCCTCTATGTGGCCTTAGTAGAAGTAATAATATGATCCATCTATACACACACATAGGTATGTGCCTTAGTCTCGAGGTATGTGGCCTTAGTAGACGTAATAATGTGACACTGGGAGAGAGACGCTGTGTGGACTCTTGTTGAAGATTGTCACAGGCATATTCCCATGCTATAGGAGGAACAATTCCCTCTAGCAAGCTCAGTTGTACAGGGTATGATACTACGATAGACCTCGATTGATCAGGCGTGAGAGAAAAAGAGGGAGGGAGAGGCGCGCGCGCGTACAGACAGACAGAGAGAGAGATAGAGATTTGTTTGCACAGCAGTTCCCCCAGGGGCTTTAACTTGGGACCAAGCAAACATATGTTCGGAGATCTTAGTAGAGAGATGGCCATAAGTGGCTTTTCCTTGTCTTCTGTTGCTGCTGAGAAGCAAAGGGCAAAGGAGCAGGTATCTCTTGGATTTTTGGCTTCGTTGAGGAGGACCGAACTAGGGTTTCTTCACGTTTCAAAGCATGTGCAAAGGGCTTCTTATTCATCTGTCCCTGTGCAAGCAAAGGCCAAAGGTATTGACGAAGAAGGGCAGTATGAGCTTCGAGTGTGCACTAACCGAACATGCAGAAAGAGTGGCTCCTTGCAAACCCTCGAGCTGCTTAGAGGCTTGGCTTCACCAAATGTTGCTGTAGAATCTTGTGGCTGCCTGGGTAAGCAAGAGATCGCTGATGAACAAAGACCTTTCTAGTTCATAATTCTCTTGTGATAATTCCTATTGCGGTTCATTTTAGACAAAGGGATATGGTTTTTCAAGTGGTGGCTCAGCTAGGTATTTTCAAGGAAGTTTTGAATCACAGTAGAACTTCATATGTCACATATGATAGAGTGGAATGTTGCCCGTTGGATGAGGAAGATTTCCCGCCCACAAGGGACAGATCTCCTCTGTTATTAGGCAGGAGCCATGTCTGTACAGGTCCACATCCCATTCCAGGCTTGGGATCATTTATGATATGGACATAGCTAGGGTAGAAAGGCTGGTACTGTGACACGCTACACAAATTTAGCGGACACTTTCATGTGAGGTATAACCATAATGAGACACGTATCTCTTTTAACCATCATTTTCTTCACAATCTTGCAGCAATTTTATTTCACCAATTCCATTTAAAAATTTGCTATCGAGAAGGGGCCAAATAGAGAATTGTGGTGAGGGGGAGTGTTGGTTAAGGGTGATGCTACAAAGCAAACGGGTTTTTAACAAATGTGTAATGAGAATGTCGTGAAAATAATTTTGGAGATTATTTATTTAGTCACTCCCCGGTTATGCTTTTTATTGTGGGGTGCAGTTGGCACCTGTTCCCCTACTGGCCCTGTTGATTCGTGAAATGATCGTAAACATAAGCTAGGGTCCTCCAAGAGACTTTTGATACCCAGACAGCTGATTTACCCCATGATAAGAACATAGGCTATTGATGTTTTGGACATTTCCTATGCCAACTCATCATGTATTGAACATTTTGAAAACATTGTACAGGGCGATGTGGATCGGGACCAAACCTAGTGGTCCTTCCAGCTGGGATTTTTGTTAGCCATTGCAATACGGGAACACATGCAGCTCGGTTGCTTGCCTTACAATGCAGACTGTCTGATCCTGATAACAATTTGAAAGCGCTAGCCCTCAAGCAAGAAGGAATCAAAGCATTCGAAATAGGTGACATCACAGGAGCTGAAAAGTTGTTTTCCCAGGTGAAGCCACGCTTGCATGTTGCATCAAAATATGTTACATATGCTGACCATCTGTGATGATTGAGGTTCGTATTCTTTGTTTTTGACTTCAGGCTATTGAGTTACAACCTTCTGGGGGGTTACATTTGTTGTATGCCAATAGGTTGGTTTTCTGACGACAATTTATCATGCATCATCTTCAAGCCCATTGATTGCTTTGTCTTCTATGGCAACTTTACCCATCTTCCCAGGTCTGCAGCCCGGCTAGCAAAAATTGATGCACATGCAGCTCTGGAGGATGCCATGCATGCTGCTGGCTTGGCACCCAGGTGGCACACGGTACAGTTTTGCATGCTTTGCTGAACTAGCTTGTATGTTTTTGTTTAACAAGGCGGTTTCTTTTTCCTTTATTTGGGACAATTTTCAGAGTCATTTATTTTATAAGATATAGATGAAGTGCTTTGCTTGGCTTCAAATTGATAGTGGTGGCATTGGTGTCAGCCTCTTTTACGACAGGGGGAAGCGTACATGCTTATTGGTGATTATGACGCTGCACAAGATGCTTTTAAGAAAGCGCTTTTACTCGATCCTTCACTCAGACGCTCGAAGTCTTATCAGGTAAACCTGGAGTTTCAATTTGCATTTGGTTGGTTCTTTTTTTAACACCACATAGCTGCTCCTTTTATTTGATTGCAGATGTATTTTGTAACATGATATATGTCCTGAAAGACGAAAGTATGGAATTTTTACAACTGCTAAACATACGCTTTGTTGTATGACTTTGCTGTTTAATGCTAGGGCTGAGTCTGCCCTCACATTTACAGATGTTGTAGAGACTACGTACATGGGTCCAATTAAGCAGTTGTAACATGCACGCTTGTGTAATAGGGATTTCACTATGGATGTTGCAGCTCATAGGCAGTGAGACAGAGATTGTCTGGGTGTGCTAGCGGAAGCCTAGTTCTTTTAGATTTTATAAGCATGAAGTTAAGATTATACCAAGAAGAGGAGAAAGTGAAACAACAGGGGAAGACTTGATTTTCTCAATCTAGTTTTATCGTACATTGCAATGTTGAATAGATCTTACAAATATGCAAATGTTCTTACTAGATTTGCTGGGAACTGAAATGGGCAATAGGCTTTAAGGGCAGGGTTGGGAACAGAGGCCTTCTGTGGTCCTCTCCTAATTGCTGAGATCTCCTGCAGTAAGAAACCCGCAGTGTGACATGTCTCAAATCGTTGATTGATGTGAGTCAATTGCTGCATGTTGTGTCATTGTGGATAAACTTCTTGCCCTTCAATATTCTTCCTGTCTTAGATGTGTTTGCATATATCATCTCCTGTTGGTGGCTATTCTGGTGTCTACAGGTGCCGTTCCCATGCTTAGGCACTCCCCTATTTTTCCCTATTTTATTGGGCCTTTGATGTGGGTTGCCCACCCTATTTTATGGCATCTTTCCCTTATTTTCACCATTTTCAGGTCATGTAGGAGTTTAGGAGGGTCGGCCAGCTCATATGGAGTGTATATATATGCTGCCCTCCCCCCTTACTTCCTATCATCGCTTTTGGTCATTTGGTGAGCACCTATAGCCCTCTGCCTATGGAGTCCACTCCTCACCTATGAGCTGGTTGTATCCATCTTTTTTGTGGTGCCGATAGACTTATTAACTCTACCGTCCCTATTCTTGGTGAAGGGACAATGTGCCTCATTCTGGATGGCAATGGAGGAAGTACACCTCGAGAGTGCTATATGTACCAGATTTAGGATTCCATCTCCTTTTTGTACATGAGATTTGCAAATTGGGCACTAAGGTGGAATTTATGGAGGACTCTGTGATCATTCGTGACCCTCTCACTTTTACAAGATCCTATGGCAAGGCATAGAGGACCATGGCCTCCACAAACTCATAGCTTTTTAGTCTCAGACAGGCACCCGCACAGGTGATCTTTGGCCTGTTAGATTTAGACATCTTCATTTGGAGGCCTTGCGGAAGGCTTTTCGGGAGGAGTTGGTGGATGGGTTGCCAGATGTTGGCACATGTGAGGGTCCTTGTCACTCTTGTCTCAAAGGGAAACAACATTGGGAGGCCTTTGCAAAGAAGGCTACACGGTGAGCTATGGCACCTTTGGAATCGGTTCATGTGGATTTGTGCAGCCCAATGTGCACTCCGTCACTTGGTTTTGCCAGTTATGTTTTTCTCTTGGTTGATAATTTTAGCAGGTATACCTGGGCCTAAATCCAAAGACGAAACTTTCGATAGATTCCAAACATGGAGAATCTTGGTGGAGAAATAGTCAAGACACTCTATCTTGACATTATGAGCCGACAAAGGAGGTGAGTTTACTTCTCACCAGTTTAACCAGTATTGTGACCTCCATGGTGTTGAATGGGAGTTTGCCAACACAGGTACTCCTTCAAAGAGAACGACGTGGTGGAGCAGAAAAACTGATGTGGGTTGCCCACCCTATTTTATGGCATTTATGCCTTATTTTCACCATTTTCAGGTCATGTAGGAGTTTAGGAGGGAGTCAGCGAGCTCATATGGAGTGTATATATATGCTGCCCTCTCCCCTTACTTCCTATCATCGCTTTTGGTCATTTGGTGAGCACCTATAGCCCTCTGCCTACGGAGTCCACTCCTCACCTATTAGCTGGTTGTATCCATCTTTTTTGTGGTGCTGATAGACTTACTAACTCTACCATCCCTATTCTTGGTGAAGGGACAATGTGCCTCATTCTGGATGGCAATGGAGGAAAGTACACCTCGAGAGTGCTATATGTACCAGATTTAGGATTCCATCTCCTTTTTGTACATGAGATTTGCAAATTGGGCACTAAGGTGGAATTTATGGAGGACTTTGTGATCATTCGCGCGTGACCCTCTCACTTTTACAAGATCCTATGGCAAGGCATAGAGGACCATGGCCTCCACAAACTCATAGCTCTTTAGTCTCAAACAGGCACCCGCACAGGTGATCTTTGGCATGTTAGATTTAGACATCTTCATTTGGAGGCCTTGCAGAAAGCTTTTAGGGAGCAGTTGGTGGATGGGTTGCCAGATGTTGACACATGTGTGGGTCCTTGTCACTCTTGTCTCAAAGGGAAACAACATTGGGATGCCTTTGCAAAGAAGGCTACACGGTGAGCTATGGCACCTTTGGAATTGGTTCATGTGGATTTGTGTGGCCCAATGTGCACTCCGTCACTTGGTTCTGCCAGTTATGTTTTTCTCTTGGTTGATAATTTTGGTAGGTATACTTGGGCCTAAATCCAAAGACGAAACTTTCGATAGATTCTAAACATGGAGAATCTTGGTGGAGAAATAGTCAGGACACTCTGTCTTGACATTATGAGCCGACAAAGGAGGTGAGTTTACTTCTCACCAGTTTAACCAATATTGTGACCTCCATGGTATTGAATGGGAGTTTGCCAACACAGGTACTCCTTCAGAGAGAACGACGTGGTGGAGCAAAAAAACTGATGTGGGTTGCCCACCCTACTTTATGGCATTTATGCCTTATTTTTCATTTGGAGGCCTTGCGGAAGGCTTTTCGGGAGCAGTTGGTGGATGGGTTGCCAGATGTTGGCACATGCGAGGGTCCTTGTCACTCTTGTCTCAAAGGGAAACAACATTGGGAGGCCTTTGCAAAGAAGGCTACATGGTGAGCTATGGCACCTTTGGAATTGGTTCATGTGGATTTTTGCGGCCCAATGTGCACTCCGTCACTTGGTTTTGCCAGTTATGTTTTTCTCTTGGTTGATAATTTTGGCAGGTGTACCTGGGCCTAAATCCAAAGACGAAACTTTCGATAGATTTCAACCATGGTGAATCTTGGTGGAGAAATAGTCAGGACACTCTGTCTTGACATTATGAGCCGACAAAGGAGGTGAGTTTACTTCTCACCAGTTTAACCAGTATTGTGACCTCCATGGTATTGAATGGGAGTTTACCAACACAGGTACTCCTTCAGAGAGAACGACGTGGTGGAGCAGAAAAACTGATGTGGGTTGCCCACCCTATTTTATGGCATTTATGCCTTATTTTCACCATTTTCAGGTCATGTAGGAGTTTAGGAGGGTGTCGGCCAGCTCATATGGAGTGTATATATATGCTGCCCTCTCCCCTTACTTCCTATCATCGCTTTTGGTCATTTGGTGAGCACCTATAGCCCTTTGCCTACGGAGTCCACTCTCACCTATGAGCTGGTTGTATCCATATTTTCTGTGGTGCCGATAGACTTACTAACTCTACCGTCCCTATTCTTGGTGAAGGGACAATGTGCCTCATTTTGGATGGCAATGGAGAGAAGTACACCTCGAGAGTGCTATATGTACCAGATTTAGGATTCCATCTCCTTTTTGTACATGAGATTTGCAAATTGGGCACTAAGGTGGAATTTATGGAGACTCTGTGATCATTCGTGACCCTCTCACTTTTACAAGATCCTATGGCAAGGCATAGAGGACCATGGCCTCCACAAACTCATAGCTCTTTAGTCTCAGACAGGCACCGGCACAGGTGATCTTTGGCATGTTAGATTTAGACATCTTCATTTGGAGGCCTTGCGGAAGGCTTTTCGGGAGCAGTTGGTGGATGGGTTGCCAAATGTTGGCACATGTGAGGGTCCTTGTCACTCTTGTCTCAAAGGGAAACAACATTGGGAGGCCTTTGCAAAGAAGGCTACACGGTGAGCTATGGCACCTTTGGAATTGGTTCATGTGGATTTGTGCGGCCCAATGTGCACTCCGTCACTTGGTTCTACCAGTTATGTTTTTCTCTTGGTTGATAATTTTGGCAGGTATACCTGGGCCTAAATCCAAAGACGAAACTTTCGATAGATTCCAAACATGGAGAATCTTGGTGGAGAAATAGTCAGGACAGCAAGGGTCCCCGACTCCCCGTCAATCAATCGGAGCGGTTGCATACCATGACATCACCTCAGGAGAATCTGTGCGTCAATCATGCACTTATGTCATGCATCCAGAAGGACTCGGAACCTACTCATAGTGGGGAGGCGCTTTCGAAACTGACTTGGAAGCAGAGCTCGACTCTATTAAGCGAATTAGACTTGGGAGCTGGTTTCTAGACCGGCAAAGTGGAAGGTGATTGGTGTCAAATGGGTCTATAAGACCAAGTACAGATCAGATGGGACTCTGGTTGATTGTTAGCATTATTCATCTCATGGTAGTGTGCCCAAGTTGTGTATCAGGGGTGCCCAGATTTATCCTGGGCAGCACCATATTTTTCCCTCTGGTCAGGGCCCTTAGTTGTAGGGTTGGCCACCTGTTTTCACGTGTTTATTATTAGCCAGTCGTGGGTCTTTTTTAGAGCAAGTCGGCCAGCTCCAGTAGGGGCTATATAAGGCCAGGCTCTTACTCATTTGTAGACACCTTGACAGGGGCTTCCAGGCCCGAGTCCTCCCTTACGCCTACGGGGACCACCCCTTGCACAGGGCTGTTTGTATCATTGCTTCTTCATCATTATGCAAATTCGTTTTTTTTCTCTCTATGCCTATGTCTCACGCTCTCCGCTGCGCACTTTTGACATGGTATTAGAGCACCGGGTTGAGGCTCTTCTCTGTCGTTTTTTTTGTGAGAAGATTTCTGCGTTTTTTGATACTGCTGGTTGCAGAGGAGTAGGGAGCGTTTTGGTCTTGTCTGGGGCAGCTGGAGGAGGTACAGGGCAGCCCCTACTGGCTGTGCTTTCTGCAGGTCTGGGGCGGCCAGAGTAGGTACCCTATTGACTGCGTTTTCTGCCCTTGTGAGCAGGTGAAGGGCAGCCAGCCTGGCTGCGTTTTTTTTCTCTGAAGGTGGGCAGCCTGGCTGCGTTTTTTCTTTAGAAGAGGTGCTGAAGGTGCTGTGTTTTCCTCTTCCCTCTCTTCTTGGTACACGTGCTGCCGGCTGGTTACAGCAGCGTTTTTTGCATTATCTCATCTGCGTTTTTGGAGGCAATGGAGGCAGGTGTTCTTTTCCAGGAATGGTGCCTTCCCACATGGCCTTGAGCCCTTGTTCGGCCAATGTTTGCTTTGTCAGAGTTTTCAGACTCATGGGTGCACACTTGGATTCACATCCTCGAGGTGTGTGGAAGACAGTTAGTCCTTTCTCAATAGCAGAGGGGGTCTATGAGTTTGTGCCAGTTTAGCATAGTTTTACTGGTGTACAGGTGTTTCCTTTAGGTTCTCAGGGTGTTCACCTTGAGAGGGGGATGTGGTTACTTGGCAAGGTGAGCCACTCCTATTCCCCAGGCAGATGGCCTTCTGGATTACAGGGTACAGGCACACGAGTCTTCATCCCTAGGATGAGCATTGATTTGGGAGCTTGGTGTACAGGTTGATATTGGCATTCATGGAGAGGCAAGCTAGGTCATTTGGTGACGAGAGCTGTTGTCGAGGTTCACAGGTACTTGCTCAGTTGCAGGATGGGAATAGGATGCATGGCAGGCGTACAGGTTCATTGGGTACAAGTAGGTATCAGTGGAGCAGCAGTTTGGAGCAGATGATTGACAATAGATTGTGCTTTGGGATGATGAGTTGGTATGGTTGGTTCCACATGGCCACGTGACTGGTTGGTTTGGATCTTGCCAGTTGGGGGTGTCAGGTTTTGGCAGGAGAGCTTTCTTGAGCTCCGTGCCATAGTTAAAAACCAAAGAGCTCAGGGGGTGTTGCCATGTGATTGGGTGACTCATAGGGGTGTGTGAGTAGTAGTCCCATCACGCAATGGCAAGTTATGGATACATGTTTTAGAGGTCAGGTGCCAGCGGGATTGTCAGCTATAGTGCTGGAGGTATATGTTTCTTCCACTTGAAGTGTTAGCAGGACAGAGAGGCATTCTTGGACCGAGGGATACATGGAGATCCAGAAATCTAGTATCTGGAGATTGGTGCTCAACAAGCTATAGTGCTGGAGGTATATGTTTCTTCCACTTGAAGTGTTAGCAGGACAGAGAGGCATTCTTGGACCGAGGGATACATGGAGATCCAGAAATCTAGTATCTGGAGATTGGTGCTCAACAAGCTCAGAGTGGGAGGCTTGAGTACCAGGGCTGATGTAGACATTGTGGGCCTCTAGGGTGTCTAGAGGGGGTGCCAACAGGGAGACAGTTTGGCAGTGTTCTCTAAGGAGGAGATTTTTTTTCTTGGAGGTAGAGTCAGACGACAGACATCTTTTCTTGGGCTGAAGAGGGAGCACATTGTGTGGACTGGTGTGATATAGATTGGGTTGGAGATATGGACATGTGGTGGTTCATTTTTGGATTTTGCTGGACTTCTAGATCGGGAGTAGTTTCTTGGAGTAAGTGGCAGAGGCAGGAGCAGATCGACTTTTTGACTTTTTGGAGGTTTCCTTTTCTAGCTCCTTGGACCGGTTTCTCTCCCAGGATTTGAGAGGGGGTGTTAGCATTATGCATCTCTTGGTAGTGTGCCCAAGTTGTGTATAAGGGGTGCGCCTTTTTTACTCGGGCAGCACCATATTTTTCCCTCTGGTCAGGGCCCTTGGTTGTAGGGTTGGCCACCCATTTTCACATGTTAATTATTAGCTAGTCGTGAGTCTTTTTTAGAGCGAGTTGGCTAGCTCCAGTAGGGGCTATATAAGGGCAGGCTCTTACTCATTTGCAGACACCTTGACAGGGGCTTCCAGGCCCGGTCCTCCCTTACGGGAGTAATTGTTCATCATGCCCTCACCTATGGGGACCACCCCTTGCAGAGGGCTATTTGTATCATTGCTTCTTCATCATTATGCAGATTTGTTTTTTTTCTCTCTGTGCCCTTGTCTCACGCTTTCCGTTGCGCACTTTTGACATGGATAAGCACAAGGCCAGGCTTGTGGCCAAAGGCTATTCTTAGAAAGCTGGTGTGGATTTTGATGATACCTTTGCACTGACTGCCCGGATGGTGACTATATGGACGATTCTTGCTCTTGCTGCACACTCTCATTGGCCCATCTTTCAGATGGATGTCAAGTCGGCATTCCTCACTCACACTTGAGATTCATATGATATGAATTGTGTGAATACTGTTTTTTAAGAGGGGAAAAGGGAAGAGGGGGCCTGCTTGCCTGCTTGTTGTTTACGGCTCTACGCGAGCTGTTCCGTCTTATTGGTTGCTGGCTGGCCCAACTCTTTTCTACTTTTAACCAGCAGAAAGACCCCCTTAGGGCCTAGGTCGTGTTTAGAGGCCTGCCATTTGGCTGATTATACACTCGCATAACTGCCCATTTTAACACCTTCCTTGTCCTTTTCTAGCAAAATCTTGTTAGCTTTCTGAATATAATGGAAGTTTCCATGTAACTTCGGTTTAAAGAGGCTTCTTTTTTTGTGGTCATATGGCCAAAGTTGGTGCAAAGCTGGTTTAATTTTTTTAGTTTTTATTTTGGGGATATTGATTGGTGTAGAACATGTTTGGAATCAGTGTGGGTGGAGCAAGGCTATTTTCGATGTTGCTAACCTAGAAGCTATAATGGATGGTTGCCTTTTCTCCATTTGCAGAGAAAGATTCGTGAACTGGAGAGCATTTTAACACCTATGAATACATTCGCTTAGCACAAACAAGGAACAGAGCCTCGCTCGTCTTTTAAAGATTATCTATACTTTTAACCTGTTCAGATACCGCATATGACATTTGATCCAATGGCTGAATTGTATAGAAGATTCTTATTCAAAATAGGCGACACATCTTGTAACCTCTTTTTGTGCCTAGTAGAAAGTTGTATTGGACAGAAACAGCTTTTTGGAATGTGAACAGAGTATATTTGTGAGCAGCCTCTCTCTCTCTCTCTCTCTCTCTCTCTCTCTCTCTCTCTCTCATTTCAGTCGAAGCTATGCCCAACTGCCCGGTAGATGCGGATCAGAGGGGATTACTATCCAGCATTCAGCAAACTGCTAGTGAAACAACTCCTAGGCAGCATGTACACTCGGTTTTGTCATATCTGTGGGCTTTGATGGCACCATAGAACTCCTGATCTGGCACACTTCTGGCCTATGGTCACTTTAGTTAATGGAAGGGCTTCCCAAGCAACCTACTCAACTGGAATTCATTTGTAACATATGTTGTCCTAAACATTACTAAAGTTATTGGAGAAGATTCACATGGAGACACTTGAATTAAATATAAGAGGTGGGAGCAATTCAATACACTGAGTTGGGGAAGTCTCTCTTTTGCATCTGCTTTAGCCTCTCCCAAGAAATTCTCCTGCAACAGGTCCGACCGAATGGACGATCAATCTGCAACATCAAATTGTTGAGCTACAGAAAAATTGATGTATTTTCAAGAGTAAATTAAAGGAGTTTGAGAATCGCTTGGCGACATCGGAGACTACTAGGTGGTGGAAT
This sequence comes from Cibotium barometz, assembly GCF_041138505.1. Lineage (NCBI taxonomy): Eukaryota > Viridiplantae > Streptophyta > Polypodiopsida > Cyatheales > Cibotiaceae > Cibotium > Cibotium barometz. The sequence goes on from NC_141060.1 coordinate 32,404,649, forward strand.
CTGTTGCAAAGGCAAAGGTCAAGAATGTAAGGAAAACTGTAAAGTTAAAGCAGAGGAAACGACAGCTGAAGACGACAGCTGAAGACATACACAACACAAGCGCCTGGAGTAGCACCGCAGCTAAGAAATGGGCAATACTTTGAGAACAACATGACGCCATAAGAAAGTTAAAGAAGCCAAAATCAATTGATTATGTTCTCAAATGATTTGTGTGTAATGCCTCAGAAGGCTTTTCATTTTGTTTTCTTTGGTGGTGTATGATGAGGGCCGACATTATCTTTGCTTTGTATTTGTCTTGCAGGTCTATTTGGCTTGTTAATTTTAATCTCTCTCTGGGCTATTGCCATTCCCGGAGGCCTCTCCAGAGAGACACACACAGTGCAACCTGGATGTTCCATTTCTTCATCTCGCCTGACAAGAGGTGAACCGCCTCATACGTTAGTTATGACTTCCTGTGCTTACACACCCATGCCGCATGGTTTGCACCTTCAGAGCTACCCCTGAAGATGAAGCTCTATCGGATTTTTTCTTGTGGGTCTCATTTAGAGACTTGGATACTTGCATTGACACACATCTATAACAATTGCAAGTGCTTGGTATATTATTAGATTCATGGTAAGTTTCATTGCCTCTTCCAAAGAAGGTTTTGGCCTACTATCCAAGCACGGACTAACTGAATTGGTGTCTTGGGGCTTCTCCTCATGGAGCTATATAGATACAGAGATCTCATTAGAGAGGTTAGAGCCTAGAGTTTAAAAATGTCAGCTTTCTATTATGAGCTTCTTCTTGGTAATATAGGTAGAGGCACTAGGCCTCACAACCCACTAGATCCACCCTTGTCCTATAAGTCCTAGGTGACCGTCCATGTGACAACACTAGATCTAGTAGATCTTTCAGAGGCATAGGGAGGCCCTGCCATAGAAGATGGACATAGGGAGCATATGTGCGGTCCGGAATGATGCACCTTCAATGTGACCATGTCATAGGTGTCACCTTATATTCATGATTTGGATCCTATGGAGCCCCCAAAATGGACTAGACATCACATACATACGGCACCACATGGATATAACCACCCTCCAATAAACACGTTAACTACATGGTAGCAAAAGGGCCTTGTCCTATGAGTCCTAGGCGACCATCCATGCGATAACACTAGATCCATTAGATCATTTCAAGACACAAGGAGGCCTTGCCATAGGAGGTAGACATGAGGAGCCTATGTGCGGTCCTAGATGATGCTCCGACAATGTGATCATACCGTAGGGGTGGTACCTTATATTCATGATATGAGCCAAGTGACAACTTGTACAAGTATCTTGTCTCTTTACATAATCACTATTGTGTATGTAGGTAGTTTTTTCATTTTTCTTTCTTTCCGCATACATATGACACCATAGGGATACAAACACCCTCCATAGAGCATGTCAGCTGCATCGTAGAAAAAGGCCCTCACCCTATGAGTCCTAGGTGAGACCATCCATGCGATAACACTAGATCCATTAGATCATTCTAAAACACAAGGAGGCTTGGCCATAGGAGGTGAACATAAGGAGCCTATGTGTGGTCCTATATGATGCCTTGACAATGTTATCATACCATAGGCGATACCTTAAGGATGTCCATGATATGAGCCAAGTGACTACTCATACAAGTGTCTGTCTTTTCACATAATCCCTATTGTGTATGTAGCTAGTTGTTAACATTTTTCTTTCTTTCTCTATACCAATCATCATGAACTATTGTAACTCATATTGTCGTCTCATAGATCATTTGGGTCTTTCTTACACGCACACATGTGCATGCACGCATGTATACAAACCTGTGTGTGTGTGTGTATACACACATGTACACAAACACACATGTATTTGTATATGTATGTATACGCACGTATACATACACATACATATACATATATACATATGAATAGATATATACGTACGTATATATGTATATGTCCATGTATATGTACACACACACACACACATGTATATGTATCTATATGTATATCTATATATGTGCATATACATATATATACATAGGTATATGTGTGTGCGCACACGCACACGCACACACACACACACACAAGTAAAAACTTGTTAGATTACCTCATTGAGATGAACACATCATATAAAATTGAATACCCTCATTAAAACTAAGAACTTCACTTTTAAAATAATATTTTTGACAAAACCTAGTGAATAAATAAATAAATATCTATATATGTATACACACACACACGTATATATATATATATATATATATGTATGTGTGTGTGTGTGTGTGTGTGTGTGTGGACATACACACACGTATACATACATACATGTGTATGTATGTATGTAACCATATGTGTATTTATCTTTATACTTACATGTATACACACACATATATATCTATCTATATCTACACACAGACAACACATACATACACATTATATATATATATATATGGACATATATATATATATACATAATATGTACATATTTATATACATACATACATAGATACATAGTCCACACGTATATATACATAGATACATACATACATACATACATACATAGATACATACACACATAGATACATAGTCCACACGTATATATATACGCATGTACATACATATGTACATGCATACATACATGTGTATATCTATGGATGCATATATGTACGCATGTACATGCATACATACATGTGTATATCTATGGATGCATATATGTATGTATGTAACCATATGTGTATTTATCTATATACATACATGTATACACACACATATATATATCTACACACACACACACACATTCACTCACACATCCATATTTATGTACACACACATACACACACACACACACACACACACACACACACACACACACACATACAATGTATATGTACACATACACATATCTATTTTTGGGAAATCAATAGCTTCTATTGAGATCGTCCATCTAGGTTTGGGTGAGTTACACTAAGTCCAATTGTGTTCATCCTTATGGCTTCCCATCGAGTGCACTTGTTGATTTGAGAAAGAAATGAATGGGGATTTGAGTGAAATTTTGGAAAAAGATTCTATGAAAGTCTTTGTGCCAAACATTCTAGGTATTCAATCAAAATTTAAAATTGGTTAGAGGTATTTCTATTAGCCAAAGAAATAACACATGAGGAACAAAGTTATTTTTCAATTCTATGGAAGTATTTGTGCCAACATTCTAGGTATCCCATCAAAATTTAAATTTGGCAAGAGGGATTTCTATTAGTCAAAGATGTCAAGTAATGTTGACCTTTACATAAAATTGTTGGCAATGTCAAGTAATGTTGACCTTTACATAAAATTGTTGGCAATGCCAAGTCAACAAAGCATAATTCTTGAGACAAGGTGGATTGTTGCATTTCTTAAAAGGAAGTGGAAAAGTGTATTCATTGACTTTATCGGCACGGATTAGTCAAGGGCATGATGTTGTTTGGGTAGGTTTGGATTGATTAACCAAAAGGCTAGGTCTAACCTTATTATAGAAATAACTACTGCTCCTCCATAGTTGTTATGTTTGTTTGTGGAAAAGATATTAAGCTTATATGGCTTGACTATGAATATCATTATTCTTGTTTGTGGAAAAGATATTTTCCACAAACAAATATTATGTTTGTTTATGGAAAAGATATTAAACTTATATGGCTTGCCTATGAATATTGTTAGCAATAAAGATTTTAAATTTACTGAATTCTTTTAGCAGCCAGTGCTCAACAAGTTGGATACTCGGTTGACACATCAAGAGGGACTATCATATACATAAGAAGGCAATTCAATCTCAAGGAGGTAGTGTAATTGGAAACAAAGCATATTTTGCTTATTGAGTTTACATATAATAGCATAATGCATGTAACCCCATCAAGTTGAGTTTCTTAATGTTTATGTATGGATTTCAACCAGGTTCTCCATCGTCTATTTGATGATGAATGTCAAGCTACATTGTGAAGTGTAAGCAACCAAAAAGTGAACACCCATTTAACATGTTCTCGATCATCTATTTGATGATGAATGTCAAGGTACACTGTGAAGTGTAAGCAACCAAAAGTGAACACCCATCTAACAAGCAGCAAATAAACATATTCATTGTGGTCATTAGTAAATGTGCATGAAGCTCAAAATTTAACCACTATGTTGTCAAAGAGCACTCTTGTATGCACATCTAGCTGCAATAGCTATGATTTTTTAAATATTTTTTTATAAACATATGTAGCATCATAAGCCTACTGAGACCCACATGCCCATTTTACTCATCAGTGTTTTTTGTAAAGAGCATCAATTTCATTGTTCTTTCCACTTCTGTAAATTGAACTATAATCACTTAGGCTTCTTATTGGCAATATGTAAAAGGAAGCAATTGATACTCAAAGCAATATGTAAGGTGGTAGATGGAGAGAGAGAGAGAGAGAGAGAGAGAGAGAGAGAGAGAGAGAGAGAGAGAGAGAGAGAGAGAGAGAGAGAGAGAGAGAGGTTTGGTGGGGTGGGAAGGGGGGGAAGGGGAAGTCAAGCTTGGAGGAGGGAGGAGGAGGAGAGAAGAGAGAAAAGACAAGGGTAATAGAGGGTGGATATTGGTTATCAAAAAATCTCGCTCCATGTCCATCCTTGGCATCCTTGGCCGATGAGGTCTTGGCCCTATCTCTTGGTTCAGTTGTGGATGAATTCAAAAAGCTTGCTCCATGTCCATCCTCGGCATCCTTGGCCGATGAGGTTTTGGATGATGCATGCTCTATCACTTGGTTTAGTTGTGGACGATATTGGTTGTCCAAAAAGCTTGCTCCATGTCCATCCTTGACATCCTTGGCCGATGAGGTTTTGGATGACGCATCCCCTATCTCTTGGTTCTATATCATTGTTTTGTCTACTAGATCTATTGCCTCGTGAATGTATAGATTTTTAGAGGGTCGTGAAGCCTCTTGCTCTTGAGACCAATCATAAATCCAATCTTCTGCGAGTACTACATCTCATTTGGAGATACTTGGTTCTAGAAATGTAATCCCGCATTGTTTTTCCCTCCTCTTGCTTGTGAGGTTATAGATTTGTCTAATGGGGCTCCATCTTGCTCCACTAGGCAAGAATCCCAAAATGAAAGTGTGTCTCAAGACCTCATACATCGGTGGAGAGATTCTAGGTGATTGAGAAAAAATAGGCTTTTGGTGGAGATCTTTAAGGAGCTTGATTTTAGCCAAGATGCTCTTCTTGAGCTATTAAAATATGTAACCATAGAGTGAGAATTGCAGCAGTCCTTCTTTTGATTATGGTGGATTGTTTATTCACTTCTATCTCCCATAGCTAGGTAGCTAAGCTAGTATAAGAGCTAGGAAGCTAGTTTAGAGTAGGCTTTCTTGTTTCCCACAGCAACACATGAAGCTTTGAATACATTAGAAACTATAGCATTAATATGGACATGCAGTAGAAGCTCCTAGTTTTTGTAGCAATAGATCACCAAATCCTTCACACTTGTGCAAAACAAATTGCTGAGTGTTGGCCGGCCAACTTGCACGTTTGGTCGCTGCCACCGCCCAGGTCGTCGCTCAAATTGTCCTGTTGTGTAAAAAACTAGGGGTCAAGCTTTCTTGCTGTACCCAGATGGATGTAAGCATCAAAGCGGATTATTCCCGGATGTGTGGATTAGAGGATAGACAACTGAGTGGTTGAGTTGAAGAGTTCATGAGTTGAGCCATTGTCGGTGTATTGTACTATGAGAGTCCAAGCTAATATTGAAGAATGTCTCATGGGTTAGTCTCTAACTTGTCTCTGTCTACTCCGCATAGTTCTATCTATTATGTGTTAATTACATTCCTGTCTAGACGTGGACTCCTATCCGGAATCATGAAGGACCTAGGAACTAACCTGCTTGTAGTCATGACTAACTCCCCAAGCTTAGGCAGATTGGAAGCTCAACACTCTAGCATTGGCTTGTCGCATTGGACAAAGTTGCATTAGTCGTCGCTGCACTTCAGCCTACTAGGTGGTCTAGAACCACGTAAGTGCTAGGTCTTGATCGAACACCGACACTTTTGGGCAATCTTGTTGGGGAACTGGTATGCCAGAAAGGGGAGTAGGAAGGTAAGAGGTTAGTTCTGCATAGGAAGTCTGAATAGAGAGATTAGTGATGGTAGATCAAGAAACGAAGTGTGCATGTCCTTGTGTTGGGAATGTTCATGAGGGAGCCTTAGTAGTGCAATGGATGGTGCATAGAGAATGAGGGAAGCTCAAGTAGAGCAATGCGGTGCCACCATAGGAAGTCAGAGGCCTTAGGAAGTGAAGGGCAAACGCATCATCCAAGAAGACTTATGGAAGGGATCTCGTGCTCCTAGCAAGAACGATAGAATCAGGAACCTCTGAGAAATCAAGAGGGAGAGGAAGAGTAATAGGAGCTTCAAGACAAAAGGTAGGAAGATCAAGAAGAAGAAGAACCGGTAGCTGTGGGAAGGATGTCTCTCAAATACCTGATATTCAAGGGCAAGAGTGAGGAGGATCCAAATGCTCACATCTTTTCCTTTGAGACTACCTTCTTGGCCACCCGAGCTCCATCGCCGCAAAAGACAAAGTACTTTGCAACAACTATTGGTGGCAAGGCCACCAAGCTGGTATGCCCAATATGGTATGGGGCACTTCGAGACGTTTGAGCAATTAAAGAAGGCTTTCCTGAAAAGATTTAGGAGAGACAATATCATCATGGAGGTGCTGGAAAATTTGCAAAGGCTAACTCAAAAGAAGAGGCCAATAGAGGATTATGCAACAGAATTTAGAGCACTGCTAATGCGTTGGATCAGACCAACAAACTTGCCCTAGCCACACTCAGTCACAGTGGTTTGTGAGAGGACCGAGGAAAAAGCTCCAGACCACGGTAGTTTTGTACGATTTGGAGACCCTCACCTTTGAGCAAAAGGTGGCAGGAGCAACTAGAGCTGAGGGGATCTTACAGCAGACAAGCAAAGATCCCAATAAGAAAAAGAAGAACAAAAGAAAAAAGAAACTTCCAAGTCAAATTCTGGAGGACACTTCAGAATCAGATTCTAGTCAGGAATTAGATGCCAAAGAGCGAAAGCCCTAGAAGAAGAAAGATAGGAAGCAGGCAGTGGTGGATGTTCAAAAAGAACTGAAGGTCGCCCTAGCCACGCTTGCCGGAGGACACGCATGATCTGGACTGAGACCATACGTCTGGTGCACGAAGTGTAACAACAACCAGGGCCTACAAAGGAAGAGTGACGGCAGAAATAGAAACCACACCACTTAAACATGTTTTTACAACACTCAAAACAACAATCCAAGAGTGGTGGAAAAACAACAGTGTCAGGTAACATGTCCCAATTGTCAACCAAGTCGCCACCACTGGGCCTCAAAATAACATACCCTATGGAAGAGGAGGTGGAAGATTTGGATAAAAGGGAGTCGAGCTGATATGCGACTATTACAGTGCCCCAAGGCATAGGCAAAATGATTGTCCCTCAACGACATCAGTAGGAACTACAAGAGGCAAGGCCGCAAAGAGAGGCAAACCCAACAGGAATTGATGCAACGGTGAATACGGTGAGTGGATCAGTGGTGGTGGGCAAGAAAACCATAAGAAAAGCCACCAATAGTGATGGCTATGAAAAAATCGCAAGGGCTTGTCAAGACGGTGTGACAGGCAAGAATTTCGAGGCAAAACAGAAGCATAAGCCAAAACAGAAAAGCCAAAACAGTAGGCACAAGCCAAAACAAAAGCATAAGCCAAAACAGTAGGCAGGGCATCAGAGCATCCGAGAGAGGAAATCACCAACAAGCTTGTGTAGAGTGCACAAGGAATGGTACAGACAATGCAAGAAAGTCCACTCTTGAATGAGCATGCTGACATGGATTCGGATAGGACAAGCTTGGTCAAGAATCGGGGAAGAAATTGAAGCATGTAAGAAGCCGCTATGCAATAATAAGACAGTTGAAGAAAGGATGCCAAAGTGCCAACTGGATCCCATCACAACCCAGAGCAATAGAAGCGTCCTGTGCAAAAGGAAATTTAAAAAAAATTGGAGCTTGTACGGATAGGAACACTGACAAGGGAAGGTCAGGAAAAAGAAAGAGAAGTGGAGGAAGAAGGAAAAGTGTACAGAGGCTAGAGAATGCCCAGTGACAAGGACCAGAGCAGCAACCTCGGGGAGGAATATGATCTGTGGGAGGACTCATCAAGATGAAGCTGAACATCACATTGGATCAAATGCTAAATCTGGTGCCCAATTATAGGTAGTAGCTGCTCCAGGCCATAGTGCCAAGTGAAAGATTGGTGCAAATGCCCGCGCCGCTAGAAATGGAGAATCCGGCTACAAAGTGCAGGAATGTGGAAATAGTCCAAGACTGTGAGACAGCCGTTCCAAAGGTGACCTTAAAAATAAGAGGGTAGACAGTGTCAAGGGTTATCCTCCTGGATGGAGGATCAGGAGTAAACATAATATCAGACAGCCTAGTGAAGAATCTAGGAATTACAGATATGTAGCATGTTCCATTCCAGATCTGGATGGCTAATTAGAAAAGAGTCCGACTAGTTGGAATCATCAGCAGAGCAGAGAACAAATTAAGACAAGATGCATGTTTACTACCGTGTTTATAGTCCTTAAGATGACTGAGATTGTGCGGGTGCATATCCCATGCTATTGGGAAGACCATGGCTTAGAAGTGGAAGAATCAAGCACAACTGGGATACGAAAAAGATTACGATCTAGAGAGGGAAAAAGAAGGTATGCATCTCGGTTTGCAGGGAAAGATAAGTTAAATCTGACCAGCCAACTGCTGCATGCAAAAGGCCTAAACTACTTGGAAGGGGTGGAAGATGATTGAAGAAGAGCATATCGTGAAAGAGAATCTAGACCTGTTGTCACTTTTCGAAGCAACATTGAGCGGATTGTACAGAGATACGGTTTAGAAGTCTCGGTCGCTCATCCTGAGGTGCTCATGAATGAAGAAAGTACAAAAGAAGGTGAGGAAGACACTCAGGACCGGCGGATAGAAAAAATACAGGCCGAGTAGGAAAAGGCCATGGTTTCCCTCAAACAGGAAGAAGACCAACTGAAGAGGTGTAATATCAGGGTCCATGAAGATGAGCTTGAGGAAGTGAACCTAGGAGAAGATCAAGAGTCAATGCAAAACTAAATCAAGAATTTAGAGGAAGACTCCTACAGCTGTTGAGATCCTACAAGGATGTGTTTGCATAAAACTATCAACACAAGATCAATCTGAATGAGGATGCAATTCCTATCAGTAGTAGGCAGAGTATGTATAGAATGAACCCTAACTACACCAAGCTAATCAAAGAGGAGATAGATAAATTGTTGAGAGTGGATTTCGTCTATCCGGTTGATAGAGAAGAATGGCTATCACCCATGGTCATTTTCTTGAAGAAGAATGGGAAGCTCAGAGTCTATATAGACCACCACAAACTGAATGCCTCCACCGTATCGGATCCTTTTTCTCTACCATTCATAGGTTCTCTACTGGATGTTGTCAGGACATGAGACATACTCATTTTTGGATGGGTTCAATGGGTGCAACTAGGTGCGCATGGCTTTGGAGGATAAGGAGAAAAAAACCTTTGTAACAGAATGTCGACGGATAGAAAAAATACAGGCCGAGTAGGAAAAGGCCATGGTTTCCCTCAAACAGGAAGAAGACCAACTGAAGAGGTGTAATATCAGGGTCCATGAAGATGAGCTTGAGGAAGTGAACCTAGGAGATGATCAAGAGTCAATGCAAAACTAAATCAAGAATTTAGAGGAAGACTCCTACAGCTGTTGAGATCCTACAAGGATGTGTTTGCATAGAACTATCAATACAAGATCAATCTGAATGAGGATGCAATTCCTATCAGTAGTAGGCAGAGTATGTATAGAATGAACCCTAACTACACCAAGCTAATCAAAGAGGAGATAGATAAATTGTTGAGAGTGGATTTCGTCTATCCAGTTTTGAAATTTATTCTTTTCTACACAATCTTGGTTGACCACGCACTATGCAATCTCTTCATCCAGTTGGCGCAAGAGTTGCTTGATTCTATGCACTTCTGACTCTTCCAGGGAGAGTCTTTCCACCACGGCTATCTTGAGGCTTTGTGTGGGGAACTCCATGGGCACTACTACTTCTAGTCCATATACCATGTTGAATGGCACAAGTTGCATTGCATTCTTGTACGCTGTTCTGAATGCCCATAATGCTGAGTGCAACTTTGTGTTCGAGTCTATCCTGTTTTCGTTTATCGTCTTGACCAGAATTTCTTTCAGGATTCTATTGGTGGATTTTACCTGACCATTTTCCTGCGGGTAGTGAACTATTGATTTCTTATGTATGATCATGTGTTGCTTTGTCAGCTTCTTGATCACTTCATTGAGGAAGTGGCTCCCTTGATTGCTGACTATATCAGGCATCCAAATCTTGTCATGATAGTTTCGTATAGAAACTTGGCCCACTGACAATGCCTTATAGTCTCTCAAAGCCTTAGCTTCTACTCATTTTGTGCAATAATTTGTATAGCCACCAGTATGTATATCTATTCCATGTTCTCTGATATGCTGGCTTGAAAGGGACTAAAAAGTCCAGACCCCATTTTTTGATCGGGGTGGGGCATTCTACCTGCATCATTTGGTTGTGCTAGCCTCTGGCACATGTCACACTCCTTTGTGAACTTGTGGGCATCTTTTAATGTTGTAAGCCACCACAATGTTGCTTGAAACACTTTTCGTCCCATGACCTCTCTGGAAAAGTGTGAACAGAAATAAAAAGTTCAAGATCCTTGAGGAAGGAGAAGCAGTCTTGCTATTCTCATCAAGAATGGGATCTCACCCAGGAAAGTTGAAGATGAGATGGACATACCCATTTAAAACTATCAGAAAAATGGGAACGAGAACATTTGAACTAGCAAGCATGGATAATGAAAGGCTAAACAAACTCAAGAACGGATATAGGCTGAAGACTTATCATGGAAGGATGCCAGAACACATGAAGGCCCACCCAGAGTAGTCTAGACACACATCATAAAATGAAAGGAAGGATGTTGGGAGAGATAGAGAAAGAATGAACTTGTCATGGAGTTCCACATGGGTAAGGTTGCCATGGAAGCTTGCTCTTGGCAAGAAGATGTACTACCAAGATTATTAGCATTTGTTAATTGTAATTAGGCCCTTTTTCCATTGTCTTATATGCTTCTCAAACTTTTCACACTTACTTTTATAAGCACCCATGCTTAGCTAAGCCCATATTGTGTCTATGTATATAAAAGTGGTCCCATGATCATGGCCCATGGATCCCATCCACATATACATGAAGTATGCCTCATAAAACCCATGTTACAAACCATCCCTCCCCTTAGCCTCCAAACCACAAGATAGAGCTATGCTTAGTATCAAGTAACCCATGAGTGAGTGTAGAAGATCACATCATCTACAAGACAATGTATGCTTTCCAAAGATGATGGCCCATGAGATCACATGGTTGCAAACTGCCTTACATATTATCAAGCCTATTATGTGACACCAAAGGGGAGGTAATATCAAGGGAAGGCCCACATAACAAGATCTAGCCCCAAATCCATCTATCGTAGCTCTCAAATATGCACTTCCAAGAATTTCCATCCACATATCCAGTCCGTAAATGTCTCATAAATATATGCATCAAGTTTCCAACAACCCTTCAAATTCTTCAAGCATAGAAGTGGGCTACCATTGAGCCTCTTTGGTGGGTAAACCCTTCCACTTAACATGTTATTCCACCATAGAATGGTTGCAAATAACTCTCTCCCTTTTGCCCATAATCTTTTCCAATACATGTTCAATCATGCCTTCTTCATCCATGGGAGGGAGCTCATCACACACTTTCACCTCTCCGAACCCATGTACCCTTTCAAATGTGATACATGAAACACCTCATGTATTCTTGTAGTTGAAGGAAGCAACAAACGGTATGCTACTTCTCCAACTCGCCTCAAAATTTTGTATGGTCCATAGTAGCAGGTGGGCAAGCTTGGTTGGTGTTTCCTTGGAGAGAGAAATATCTTGATTTGGAAATTATTAGGAAAACATAATCCCCAACTTTGAACTCAACTAGCCTCCTATGAGCATCAGTATAGTGCTTCATCCTTTCCGCTCTTTGTGCTTAAAAATAATCATTGGCATGTTGACCTTGTAATCATAAATAGCCTCAAAGTAGGACATACCAATGCTCACATAGTGACGAGGAATATTGTCTGCAAATTTGGCTAATCTTAGGCACTAAGTAGCCACTCATCCCAAGTATGTTGCTTGGCATATGGCAATAGTGTCTCAAATATGTCTGCACTCCATTGGTCTTGGGATCGTATGTAGTACTTGGAGTCATAGCCATACCCATATTCAAAAGTCTTCCAAAATAAGCTCATATATTTGGCATCTTGATCATTCACAATGACTTGATGTATTCCATGTAACTTGATGACATTCTCCATCAAATTGTCATGCCACCATGGAAGCCAAAACCTTCATTTTTGTGGGTATGAAGTGGGCTGATTTTGTCAATCTATCCAACAGAACATATATGCTATCCATCCCCTCCTTGTATGAGGGAGTCCCATGATAAAATCCATGCTTATGTGCATCCATTTTCCCTTCAGAATGGCCAAGGGCTGAAGAAAACCACCCATCTTATTAGTTGGATCCTTATCCATTTGGGATTTTAAACATACCCTCTGCGCTGATCTTGGGAGCATATGTAGGACTTGGAGACTTGGAGTCATAGCCATACTCATATTCAAAAAATGTCTTCCAAAATAAGCTCATTTACTTGGCATCACAATCATTCATAATGAATTGAGGTATTCCATGCAATTTGAAGACTATCCATGAATTATCATGCCACTATGGAAGTCAAAACCTTCCTTTCTATGGGTATAAAGTGGGCCTAATTTTGTCAGTCTATCCACCACAACATATATGCTATCCCATCCCCTCTTTGTATGAGGGAGTCATGTGATGAAATCCATGCTTATGTGCATCCATTTTCCCTCCAGAGTGGACAAGGGCTGAAGAAAACAACCCATCTTACGTTTGAGATGCCCCTTCATCAAGCAAGTAATCCTCTTCTATGTCAACGATCCAATCACAATGCACCTCTAATATGGATGCCAATGAACATGCACACATTCTAGAGAGTCAATCATCAACCAAATTGTCCTGTTTTGTGTAAGTGATCTTGAAGTTATAATTTTAAAGAGTAGCAACCCACCTTCTTTGCTTGAGAGAGAGATTGGTTGAGATAAGAAATATTATAGAACCCTACGACTCCTCACATAAAATCTACTTCCATAGAGGTAGTGGTGCAATTTCTTGATGGCATGCAAGATAGCAATCATGTCTTGATCGTATACATGCATTTGCATCTCCTTATAACTTGGCTTATGGCTCTCATATGCAATCACTCCATTGTCTTGATACAAGATGGATCCAATGCCTCTTCCACATGCATCTGCTCTCATGATGAAAGGATTTGAGAAATTCAAACACAAGTATAGGGGCTAAAGTGAGCGTATTTTTTAGCTCTTCAAAGCTCTTGTTAGTTGTGGCATCCCAAAAGCATGCCTCTCTTCAATTTATACATAAAAGGGGTTGCAATTTGTCTTTAAAACAAGGTTATTGAGTATTTAAAGAAAATAAAAATGATGGACATCATAACAATGCTACTATTAAATTTCGCATAAATCTATATTTTGAATCAATAATTTACTCAAATTTACTTTGTTGAGTAAACTTTTCCTTTGCAAAGTGCTTAAGTAGCTAAAATGTTTAAACAATGAAATATTGAATCTTGAGACTTATTTTTGTTTAGATAAAGGAAAGCCTTGTATCTTTTCTTTTTACACATTTATTGTAATGCTGATAATAAATGACTAGAAATGTTAATAAATTATAATATATGGTGTGTTAACCTATATACTAATCAATTAATAATTGTACGTGATTTATAGTAAATTGGACATACTTTGAAATTGTGTATTGCTATCAGTTAATGCTCAATCACACCAGCATATCTCTATCATTGTTTACATTTTTCCTTGCCTTGTTGATACTATAGTTATGCCTTCTTCAATAGTACCAAATATGGTAGGGAAAAGTGTTTGTCAATTAGGTATCATACAGATTTTTGTGAGGTTACATTGAAAGATTTGAAAGAACTTTTTGATCTTACTGATTTTGATATAGCTCTTCAACAAGAAACATTCAAGCAAGATATGATGCCTATAGTTGATCTTAAAGATGGTGAAGGTGGTTACAAGTTAGATGGGAAACTACATCAAACATTCAATCTTATTATAACACTAAAAATGGGGAATATGAGCTAAACAACTATAGCTTCAGATCGGAATGAGATAAGTGTTAGTTTGTTTGTGTTGCATCTACTATTACTATTGCTATTGCTATTGCCATTGCCATTGCGCACAATTCCCTTCATGTGGCATTGGTTTGAGCTAAGTCAGTGGAGAGAGTTGCAGAACTGCCTATGAGTTACAATGGTTGCATTGTTTTTGAGTTGCCTCCCTCACCAAAGGGGTCTCCCATGCTAGGAATGGACCATAAATCTGATGGCCATGTGTGGACAGAATACATAACATGTTCAATTGATGCATTCAATGGGGTGGTTAGAATGAATAGATGTGGTTAGAATGAATAGATGTGGTGGTTACCTGAGGTGTATCAATGTTGATTGTGCCTTCCTTGAACTAAGAGTGCTAGTAAAATGAAACTCATTGGAAGAAGGGAAAACAAAGGAGAATATGCCATGACTATTTACATATGAGTACGGTTCTCTAGTGTGTTTGATTTTGGTCAAATTCTTATGTTATGTCATGCCTTGCATTAATATATTATTGTATTGATAATGAGAGACTGCACACAACAAGGTGTGAAAGAGAGATCATGTGGTTTTCATTAGAATGAACATGGGGGATCATACAAAAAGATGCATCAAACTTGAGTTTCAAGAGGACCAGAAAGTGTGTTGTAGAAAGTGGAAGAATGCACCTTCAAAAGCCTCTGCATGGAAATATCTAGTGAGGATCTCAAAAAGTGGTGGAATAAAAAACATGTAAAGGAAGGTGAGTTGCCAGCCCTACAAACATGGTTGGCTTGGTGGGGTGTGAGAGTATCACATTGGGAAGGTGTTTCTTGCACAAAATGCAGGTTTTGTTCCCTCGATGAACCTTTCTGAAAAATAAGCACTCTATAATGAGAGTAGTCGATGGTCATTTAAAGTATATCTCATTATTGCATAAAGCATTAGCTTCAGATCTCAAGCAGTCCTGCAAAGTATCCACTGCAATGCATTTCTGATAGGTCCCAAGCTTGGACTACAACCATGATAAAGAATTTAGTTAACTTGACAAATACATTTATTAAAGAGGCACGTATATAATCACTTTAAATGAATATGGCATCAACGAAAGAGAGGTGTGACACAAAAAAGAGGTCTAGTGAATTCACGTGTTATTCTAGTCATCACAGGCCAGAGTATGTAACGACCACACACAAATATATACGAGAGATGGGCAAACAAATTCGAGAGGAGTGGATGATGACAATGATATTTATAGTGAGTAAAAAGTGCATGAAGCAAATTGGGCTATAAGAAGAACAAAACCACATAGTGTGGTGCATAAAGCAAATTGGGCTATAAGAAGAACACCACATAGTGTGGTGCATAAAGCAAATTGGGCTATAAGAAAAACAAAACCACACAGTGTGGTGACATGCTTTGGTTTCATATCATCAACAAGATCGCGTTGTGGAGCTCTTGTGAATGAGTTAGGAAAGCGTGCCACAAAAGGTGTGCCGGCTCCATGCTTTAGAGGCAGGACACAACACCTAGATGGAATTTGTGAACAATTTATTCGATTCTGTAGTAACACTGTCTCCCACACTTGGAATGTTAATCGATCAATACTTGGTATTCTTGGTGATGTACCTAGGGTATGGAAGATTATAGAAGGGACATCTATAGCAAAGGAAGAGCACGCAACCCTGTTGGCTCTTTCGGTTATGAGTAATGTAAGTGTAGGTTCATTAGAGCCACCAGGCCAGAGAACTTATAACACAATAGCACTCAGCCATGTATGACCTGCAAAGAAGGGCTGAAAATTTGGTAAGATGGCAATCAAAACTTAACAAAGAGATTTTAGGAAAGAATTCAAAGATGTAAAGAATTGCAAGGTGGGGTTGTTAGGGAGAATATTGTGATACCAATGAGGTGCATGCCGTCTACTTGTGCACTGCACAATCAATATAGAAGGGATTAACATACTCTATTACAATTGTAGAGCTCCCTCAATGCTTATGTCTGGATTTTAGATGGAGAAAGGGAGTCTATATGCCATGTAAACAAATTATTTTATGTCATTATGGTCCTAGGTTTGAGTGACAAAGTACATGAGTCTATGAACCAAGCAGCTCTGACAAGGGTGGAGTTGTTCCAAGCTTTGAGTGGTAGGCCCCAAAACTATACTATGGTGGGTTAGGGAAAAATTTACAACTTCCATGTTGGGCGCCACAATTTTGTGCCATTAAGATATGTGTGGTAGAGTCATTTTGGGTAACTATTGATACCTGCCGAGATGCTTCATTTTGGGGAACTACTTTTGTAAGAAATGCTTGGCTTACTAGAAGAACTAATACTATTGTGGTTAGAAGTGATCCCATCTACGTATGTGTTGTTGCTGTGGTTTGTCAGCAATTTCATTGTTGAAAGAGGGAATACGAAGTATTAAGTTGAACCATTGTAACAAATGTTTAAGCAAATTAAGACATTTTTGGTGTATGCATGAATAGTGCTACCTTCTTGCATAGGCTCACATGTTTTTTGTTAAAAATAATAATTATAAAATATTATATAATTTTTGAAATTAAATTATAAAGTATTAAAATATTAATATAATATTGGTACATTAAAATTGAATTTTGTAATTATAGGGTTATCGAAGGCACATGTAGAGAAATAGTTGCTCAGTTCAAAAATTATATTTTCCATGAGAGTTGCTTGATTTTATCTCGCTCGGTTTTAATCCTCCTTGGCCTTTGGTTTTCCTTGTCCAACACTAATAAATCATCCTTGCATGTACAATCTTTAGAGAGCATCAAGTCAAACCCATGACACACCTTTATGCAATCCATTTTTTCCCCATTTGCCGCTTGAACCATTCACATTCAAGATAAAGAAATGGGCTGTAATTTGAGATTGCACATTGATTTTAAGTTCACGAACATGAGACATCCTATGCCTTGAGCCTCAAAGTGTTGGCTCCCTTGCAATCGGCATAAGAAATTGTGCATAAAGTGGCTTCATTTGACAATGCATCCAAAGTACACATAGGCGGGAGAGTACCATCAACAAGATAGAAGCCTTTGTGGTCATGTTAGAAGCCATTTCGCCACACTGAAATGACTTAGATAGCATGGTATTTTCATATTTTTCCATATAGATCTCTATCATGCATTGCCTATTTGATGATGTTCAATCTTTGTGCTTTTACATCAACTTGTATGCTCCTTTTCAAGCCTTTGATGTAAATTGTCAACTTGAATTTATCACTAAGGCTACCGACATGCAATGAGAGCTTCATGAATTTATGAGTGTACTCTTGTACAGTTCCCATTTGCTCCTAAGCAGCCCACATTTCAACCAAGCTATCCCTTTGCAACTCCGATACAAATGCCTTTCTCATCTCATCTTTTAAGACATCCCAAGAAGGTATGACATCATCATTTGTAGCAAGATGCCTCCACCATGTGTGTGCAAAGCCTTCAAGATGCAGGGAAGCAAAGATCTTGGCTCTTTCACTACGTGGGTTCAACTCAAAGTAAAAATTTATCTTCTTAATCCACTCTTCCAAGTCATCATCACTACACTTCTCGCCAATTAAATTTTGTGAGACCCACCTCATCCAGCCTCTGGTTTTGGTGTCTCGGGATATCGTTTCGTTAATTGTCCCCCCCAAGGGGTTGAGTAATCAGCTTTCATGCAGCTGTTTCCAACTCCTCCAATCTAGACCTTGTCGTTGCTTAATATCAACAGGCAGGAAGCACACCAGCATGCGTTCGCGCGTTTCCACCGTGCTTGTGGCACGGCCGGGTGGCCAGTTGACTGGAACTTTGATTCGCCAGGTGGGCGGGATTCTCTCGTGTGACACTATAGAGAGTTCGTGCGGTGCCCCTCACCTCCTAGCCCCCAACCGCACTTTTGTAACATGCTATGGTCTCACGCTCTTACGAGGTAGTGATAGGTTCCACGCTCCAGCATAAGGCGCCCCGGTAGTATTGAGATTGTTCGCAATCTATCGATACCCATAGGCTATCTTACAACTGCTCGAAAAGAAACTGCAGTGATCTTGGATGAGAAACCTATAGTAATGAAAGGGATCCCCATAAAGATACCACTAGATTGAGCACTGAGCAAAGTGATTTCATATCCAGTGAAAGTCTTGGTTGATTCTTCAAAGTTAGTGATTCTAGTAGACCCATAGATTATAGAACGAATAGGGCGACATAGGCTCCTCCACGTATAGACGTGAACCCCCTCGTAACTGTATGTGCGACTTCCACTGCATACAGCTTGCACGGACACTATTGAATCTATCTCATTATGAGGCCTTCCACCTCGATCTCCATTTAGAACTTGCGTTCTGGGGCACCCTCAATGTTCGTTACGTTAAAGGAGTGGCGCATGTGCTTACCAGAGCCAGGGGCTTCAGCCACTTGACTGAAGGGACGGCTAGGTTCCTTTCGGAACACTCAATGAAATGGCCAACTTCCTCGACCGCGGAAGGAAGTTGGCCATTTCTAGGGCCTCCGGCCCGCTTGCCCGGCGGAAGAGGGTGGCTCCGCCCCTTCGAGCTTCGTTCTTGGAACGCCTCTAGTAGCTCTTCCATTCTCACCCCGTTCTAAGGGCCACTTGTTCATGATGGTATTTGCATAAGGCTGAAGGCTTACGGTTTATGACCTTTAGGTATCCAGTAATCGGGTCGCTCTTTGCGCCTTTGCTGTCGGACACGATGGATTTCCATTGGTCCTGCGCACCGGGCATCGTTCATTAACCCGAGAATGCAAGGCCCAAGGCAGAAACCTTGGGCCTTGCTAACATCAGGTATATGTTGAAGTGTCTTGCGAAACCTTATCAAATTCCTTGATCGGGTATGAGACTACACTCTTCCATAAGTACTCTTTGTTGTTCTTGTTCTGGCACTCGACAGTATTTCAGGTGTGGACCCCGGCACTGGTTGCCCTTTCGTCTAGGGGTGAGGTAGGCCATCAGAAGGTCTGGAACGCGCTCTGATTGGTTTTCTGTAACTCCGAGAGCCAATCCATCTTCAGTTTTCCTTGCTCAACACATTGATAATGCTAGTATCGTATTGCCCGTATTGTGGGAATAATTTGATAGGGGAACACGGAGTTGGTTTGAAGAACGAAGAGAGTGAAGAACGAAGGTTCTATGAAACAGAGAGCAAAGAATATGTACATATGAATATGTACATATATAGATATATCTATATGAGTGGATCGAATATCTTGTTTGATTGAAAACGCTCTGTTGGTTTTACGAAGGAGTGAAAGCCTCTTTCTCTCTCTTCTCGATTGAAGTTTAGAATCTTTCCTTCCTTTATCTATCCAATTTGTTCGAGTTAATATTGGCGGCGGGTGGCAGCGGGTGGGAGAGAGACTTTGGCCCATAATACACCCAGCCAAAGAAAGTTGTCTTTGGATTTTGGGATTCCAAGTAACTCTACGGGCTCTCTGTCCGAATGAGCCTCATAATGGGATAGCCAATCCCATTCCTCCCAATTCCCATCAGTTTGTGCTGGTGTAAAGTAACGTGGATTGGGCAACCTTTGGCTCTCAACGTGGATTGGGCAACCTTTGGCCCTCAATGCCGGCCGGCCGGCCCACGTAGGTGACCGCCCCTAACAGTAATGGTGCGAATATCCCTGAGTGCTATGTGACACTCCCGTTCGAAATCCGTGTGACCGGTTATAGAAGATGGGTTTGTATATACTTCGCCCACATAAGGGACTTAGTAGAACCAAAACCGTTCTTGGTTATTCCACATTTCTATTCTAAAGGTCCACCCATTTTGTTGGCTGACTCTGTCCAGTGTTTGGCTATAAGTGGCAGGGGTGGGGTTTCTCGGGTGTGATCATCGGATGTTTCCGTATAAGCAGTAAATAGCAAATCTTTAGCTAAGACCATTATTCGATAAAGCTAGTGGTTCACGTGATCGGGGTTGAAGGCCTAATTCGTTTGGTAGATTTGGTCGAGGTTGTTGTGTACCCTGGAGCGATCCGTGAGTGGTGCACGCAAGTTCCTACGATCGAGTGTTCCTAGCCCCTGTGAACACTTCGGTGAATGTCTTAAAGAGGGCCTCTCCAACCGGTAAAGTGGGTGTCCACTTACTTTGGCCATTCTTGGCTTGTCTTCGATAACGCCTATCCCGGGAGAAGTCAGGACAAGGGCACTTGAGGGATCCTCGGCAGGACCAAGGAGAACATGTAGCGCAGGGTTGGGGTTTAGTGAACCAACTAAGGTCGCTCCTCTAGTTGAAGTATTGGGCTTCTCCGCACCCTCCCATTGCCCTTGTTGGGTTACACCCCTCGGCACCCTCCTCCAAGTATATTTCTTTCGTTGTACTTCTTCTAATCTTAACTTTACGTCGAGGACTCTTTTCGCCATGGAATGACACCAGGGGAATCTCTATCCCAACCAGGTTTTGAGATGTTGCACATAAGAGATTAAGGCATGATCGTACCAGGGAATTATATCATCCCTACAGCTATTTCTATGAATTTTGCGGAGCTTGTCTCAGGGTTCATGTCAAATTATGGGGAGTGAGTGATACGTTCCTAGATTTTCATTATCAACTCTATGGGACCAACGATTCCCAGTCAGAAGTCGTTGGCATATCAAATGCAACGGATCCTAATGAAGTCTGGGACATCGGAGTCCACGGAGGATAGTCCTTGCTTGCGAACCAGGCGTCTACGTCTCCCAACCTGATAGCTAGTCTCGCCTCCCCGTCCAGCTTCATCAGGCCACGGTGGTTTCTTGTGGAGAACACGTAGAGTTCTCTATCTCTAGGCTTTGTTCATTTCAAGGTGAAACCGTTGGCTTTACGAAAGGATTTGCTTTGGCTTTGCCTTGGCCTGGAGGCCCGAGGGGTAGAAAACGCTTCCTAGCGTTGGAAGGGGGAACAGAAAAGGGAAGAGGGTAGGGGGCCGCTCCCCTCCCCGGGTCAGGGAGGAAGGGGAAGCAGGAAGGGGCGAAGCCAAGAAAGTGCAAAGAAATTCCCCCAATCTCGAGGGTCTGGGATAGATTCTCGGGGAATCTATTGGACCTCTTGACGGAGGTCCGGGGAGAAATGCTTTACGTCGGATGCATTTTACCCCCCACGATGGCTTTGTTGCCTATTGAAGGAGAGTTGAAGCTTGCTTTTTTCCCAAAGTTTCTCCAGTTCTCTTGACTTGTCATCCCAAAGAAAATCGATTTTCCTTCCTGAGCCTCCAAAGTTTTGTGCTCTTGCCGGATCCTTTCTATCTCCTGATCGGGCTTATGCGAGTAAATATTGCATGATAGGGGTGATAGTACACTATCCCATGGGACCCTAGAGGAAGGGCCACCCCTCTCGTCAGAAAACGATTTGTAAGGCCAAAGAAATTAGGATCGTTGATCTCCCCTCTCAAGATTGAAATGAGTCAATGTCGGTCGATGGTGCCAAAACACTTCCTAATGTCAAATTCCAAAAACCAACAGGTTCCAACCCACTTTTTTTTAATTTGTCTCGCGGGGCCGAAGAGTGGCAGCCTCGACCCGGACGGAATCCGTGCAATGTGTCTAGAAACTGGGGCTCGTAAATAGATTCGGGTATCGCCCCTATTGCCCCCAAAATGATCTTGTCCCTCAGTGATACTACCGCGGTCTAAACTCGAGAACAAAGCCTATTTTTTGCAAAAGAATCATCGGTCCAAAGAGGAATTTATGGAAAAGGCCCTAAATGCGATTTTCAAGAACAAATTTTTAGAAATAAGTAGTACCATCACTTCTCCCGCCACCGCAGGCTCGAGCAAGGCACCTGGCAAGAGGCGCGGCGAGTCTCTCTCTGACCATTCCAAAAAGATCCCCTTTAATGAACAAGTTTTTAGAAATGAGCCCTCTTCACTGGGGGTTAAGTCACCTGGTTCTTCAGACTCAATTTGCTCATGGGACGCCAATAGCAGTCTTTCGTCCGCAAACAGTTCTAAGTACATGGGTGTGCTTTTTTGTGCCCCGACGTTGTCTCAGTGATTCGTAGTGCTTCGCGCCTCTCAGACTAGTGTCTACCATTGTTGGTGAGTTTTCTCTCCCAGGACCAGAATGATTACCCCTGTCCAATGAGTTTACATTCATCCCTGGATGTCGGGTAGTGTTTCCTTCCCCGCCATCTTTGTAGCTGTCACCTGTAATCCGTGCAGGTGTGTCTACACCCCCTGGTGGAGGGGATGAGAAGGGATTTCTTGGAGCAACCCTCCCTAGTTCCAGACCTAAGAGCGCACTTTCCCATATGAGCATTCGATAGTATAGGTCTGAGGAAGAGTTACGCGATAACCACTTGATATATCTCCCTAATCTTAGATAGGTCGTCCCCGACGGGTTCGCGGTTCATTGTTATGCTTACACACTAGGCTACCCCTCTTCGAAAGCTTCGCGGGACCTACTAGTCTTCGGATAAGAAAAGTAGTTAACTGTGAAGAAACCCGAGATGGGATTATATCAGACATAGATGCTTGATACATAAACCCCGTAGAAATCCTTCTACAAGATAGAGGCAAACTATAGCTTGGACTTGGACTTGGAAGTCTTCGCAGGGTATGACTGCACCCAAAGCACAAGGAGCTTGTGCCCCCATAATTGTAAACAAAAAATGTACACCCATATTTAGATTTCAAATAATTCATCTTAATTAGCTTGTTTAAAGGTTTGTCAAACCAATCACTCTTAGGGTAAGATCCGATATAGAATGTGTTAGTTAAAATTGAATGGATTTAAAGAAATGAAAGACCAGTGAGAGCGGGGACACATGACCGATCGGAACATAGAGACCTTCAGTCCCAATCTATTTACGTAATTTCCCAGAATGTTCCAAGCAACACAGAAAAACGCTTTTGTTCAGCAAAAGGTCTTCCCTTAAAGGGTTACTTCCTACCTCCTAAATGCTATGCCTTGGTTACGGAAGGCTCTCCTCCTATAATTCGTAATGTTAGCCAAGGATAAGGTCAACCTAAAATGGTTCATAGAACAATATAAGGCCATCGATCGAGTAACTAAATGCACTTTCTCAACCAACTTTCGAGTGGTCAATTGACCAAAACTCTTTGTTTGCCGCAAATAGATCATGTTGAATCTGGGTGTTGACCCAGAAGTTCAACTCAAAGAAACCGGCTCGATGAAAATAATAGATGGGTCGATACCACACCCTTGAAGGTCTATGAGAAGCAAACCCATCTTAAACCACCTATCTCGGGTGGGGTCCGCCTTCGATGCTCAGTGCAAGTACCCAAGGTCAGATGGATCGCAAGATTAGGTCATTCGTTCAAGAAGTGGTCAACACTCTGCTTCTACTGAAGCTTGTGACACGGGCCCTGGAGCAAGAGCGTGAGAAATACCGTTTGGACCTAGAGCAAGAGTGTGAGAAATACCATTTGGCCTTGGAACAAGTACGAGCCTTGGAGCAAGAGGTACAGACCTTTTCTTTTGGCCAACTCGTCAGGCTCATGACCTGACTGCGGGTTTTCGAACCCTACATGCTGTCAGTAGTAAAAAAGCAAACGAAGATTATTGTATAATAATCCATGCTTAAGAATGGGAAACGTTCCCGTAAAATGAAGATTATCGTATAATAATCCATGCTTAAGAATGGGAAGTAACCTCACGAGGTGAACCGGGAACAATTGGTGAGAATAGCATCCCTTTTTCGACGACGGAACAGGATCGTAACCAATTGCTTATTATCGGGGTGGGGTTCGGGACGGTTCCCGACTACTGCATACTTATCGGTCTCGACTGCATACTTATCGGCACTGCCAAATGGCTTCTCACATACTTATCTAGCATTGCAGGTGGTGGCTTAACCATCTTGTAAGGTGCAGATCATTTGGAGTAACCTGCTCTAGTCTTTAGCGATTAGTGCGACTTATCTAGTCTTTCAGTACCCGATCGTACTACTTATCTAGCGATTAACACCTACTTATCTAGTAGGTAAAGATCTCTTCTAATGGCTTGCAGGTAGTGGCTAGTCCAAATCATTCATCTTATCTATTATCTAGTAGGTAAACCGGTTATCTATTATCTAGTAGGTGAAGTCAAAAGACGGTGAACCCAGGGGTTCTCGATGAAATGAAACCGGTGGGGGTTTCAGTTGGTAGCAGAAGCTAGACAATTGCTAGCGGCGGATTAATGTGGCCGCAGTCATTAGACCTCCCTATGCTAGCAGCGGATTAATGTGGCCGCAGTCATTAGACCTCCCTATGCTATCTGAGTGGATGCACCTCACCTCACCCTTCCACTAGGCTTACGAGGACTGGACCAATGTGATCTTGTCTTGACGTTGGCGGTCCGGCTTATGGAGAAGAGACCAAGGCCTTCTCCAACCAAGAGTCACACCAAAATAAAAATATTGCACCGCACTTGTGCCCGTTAGTTGATCGCGTTTCCAGCTAACATTCCTTGTCATTGCAAATGACACCCTATTCGATCAGGGTATGAATAAATCCCCGTGTCTGTGTGCTCGTTTGGGCACAAAATGAATTTGTTAGCTGTATACACCGATAGTTGGTTGAGCCCCGAAGTGGAGTCCTGAAGGGCAGTCCCAACTTAGTAGACATTGATAGTTGGTTGAGTCCCGAAGGGTTGGCAGATGAGTCCCTCTTGGGATTACCCCGAAGGGTCCGTAGAGCGGTAGCCTACTAAATAGTTCGTATAGTTCTTCGAGGAGGAAATGAATCTATCCCTGCATCATCCCAACTACGAATAAGAATTAATCAAAGTTCTTTCGATTTTCCTTACGAAAACGCAAAGCCCATCTATTTACTGCGCTTTGCGAGATCAACAACATTAAAAAGACAAAGCGAAGGCCGTGTGACTTGAAGAACCTTTAACTCCCATGCATATGGAGAAGAGAGAAAAAGGGGAAAAACCCAAACAGACTTAGAAGTCGTGAAAGGAATATTTGAGCATGATTCTTTCACGCTTCTCCGAGAGATCTTTCCTATTAACGCAATTATTATTTTGCCCATTCATGGAGTTTTTTTTAGTACTTTCAAACAATATGATTATTTATTGCTAGTATGTAACATGGGTTGGCTCAGTTTACTTAGTGTTATGTGCCTAGGAAGGCACGTTCTGGGATGTGGAGATTGAAAGCCATCGCTCAGATGGACTCCCTATTAGACCCAAGGTCACTAGCGTGACCCCTTACAAATGAATCATTTCTTTGGTTGAAGCTACCAAATCTAAGTGGATTAAGTGTAGGCTTCACCAGATGGATCATCACGCATCATCCTTTTGCCTTTGATATCCACCCTAGAGTGGAAAACCTCACGCATTTATTGGTCATTTCTTCCCCATCGGACCTTATTGAGGTACTTTTTTGGGAAAGAAGGTGAAACTTAGTGAATAAGAGGGTTCAAGGGATGTTTGTTTACCTTTCCATTGGGCATCCCTACATGTACTTGTGAAGGCAGATGTTCTCCATGTATCCATGTTTTCCCACACTTTGAGAATCATGTTGAAATTCTTTGAAGCCTTTCTGATTCATGTTTTCAAAACGTCTTCTCATGGAGGCCTTCAATTCTTTGAAACTTTTATGCATTTCTCCAACTATTGTCTACATAAAAGTGTGCATCATTTCCATCATGGTTTGTGCATCACCCATAGATGGAGGCTTGAAGCTCGCTTCTCACTTGCCATGGCTTGGTTGGAGGAACTCACATGTCCTCCATTTGCATCCAAATGAATATGTGATTGCATTAGGTACCTCATTGACATCCAAATCCTCATTCCCAACATTGCCATCATGTAAATCATTCATGTCTACTTCCGCCACCTTCTCTTGAATCTTTATTTGGAGTTGAGATTTATAAGTTTGTGGCCTTGTGTTACCTATACTTGAATTTGCAAATGGTCATTGATGAGACAAACGATACCCAAATCAAGAATTAAGTACTCAAGACGAAGCTCGTGAAGTTTCCTTTCTAGTGGTGTGGTAACTTTTGCATAACTCCCAAGATTCTAGGACTAACTTAAGGAAGAGTATTTTCTGTCAAAAATTCCAAAGATCAAATTTTGAGAAATTCTTGAATTTAAACCACCCAATGTCATGCACAATCAATCCCAAGCATGTACATATACACTTGACATCATTTCAGAATTATTTTGGCATGAATTTGGCATCATATCATTTCCCCATATGTGTTCCAATCAAGTAGTTGCCCATCAATGTGAGCCAATGCAAGAATACCCTTCCAATGTTAATTATTTGTAGCATACATGGTCATACATTTGGCCATACGTTTGCCCATACATGTGACTTTGAATCTTCCACCACTCGGTGTGGTACCTAATCATCCCATTCCTCGGTTATCATAGCCCCAAGGTAATGGAATTCAAGAAAACACTCCCCCTTGTCTCCTCCTTCTACTTCTTGCCAAGGGTACCTCTCACACATGCAACAATGGAAGGAAATTACAAAATGGAGATAGCTTGTAAATGTCAAAAAAGGTGAGGCCACTTAACATGAAGAATAGATTTCCCATATGCATGAACTCATGCTTAACACTTTCTTTATCCATATTCCATCATTGTTACTCCAATCCCTTCACCTCATCTTTCAATTTTGCTTGCAAATTGCCTCTTACCGAGGCTTATGTAAGAATTTGCACATTTTTTTCCCACAATGGCTTGAAGAAGGCAAGAAATGCAACTCCAATGCTTGACAAAGCACAAACCCTAACTATGCTTAAGAAGTCATAGCCATGTACATGAAAGGCATGCTAGGGTTTCTCATAAGCAAGAAATACTTTCCAAATGCCTCAATACCTTTCCAAACGCTTCAAGGAAGATGGAAATGCTTGTCAAACTCTCAAGAAGCAAGAAAAATGCTTGCCATTCACTAGGAAAAATGCTTGCAAGCACGAAAGAAATAATTTCCCTTACTCAAAACTTGAAAACCCTAACTATGCTTGCAACAAGTCATAGCCATGTACATAAAAGGCATGTTAGGTTTGCTCATAAGCAAGAAATGCTTTCCAAATGCCTCAATACCTTTCCAAATGCTTCAAGGAAGATGGAAATGCTTGCCAAACCCTTAAGACGCAAGAAAAACGCTTGCCATTCACCAGGAAAAATACTTGTAAGCACGAAAGACATCATCTTGCTCAAAACTTGAAAGCCCTAAGCTATGTAAGCTAGGTTTTCAAGACTCATGGAGTAGAAAACATGAAATAGGCAAGAACTCCCTATTGGTAGGGTTTGGCAAGAAAATGAGAGATGCAAGAAAAGAGCAAAATCACTACAATCAAGCCATTAGGACTTGAGCAAGCTTGTAAACACTACCCCCGGTTCATGGAGGTTGCCATTTTTTGAAAATGCATCCACGTGTAGAAAATGATTGCCATCTTGCTCTCTAGAAATGTTGAAGATCTTGCTTCAAATACTCCACAAATGCTCTTCCTAGTCTTAGGCAAGCTTGTAAGGGCTTGTAAAAATCCAAGAAACTCTCAAGATGCACAAAAATGTGCCCGCATGGCTCCATGAGGTTGAAATCTTGTAGATCTTGTCCTAAAGGTTCCCAAGATGCCTGCTATTGCTAGGTCTTGCCTAGTGGAAGCTAGGAGAGCAAGACGGAGAAATTCAAAAATTTCATAAAATAGGGGAATTAACTCCACTCCCAATCTATTGTGTTTCATATCATCGTCCTCACATGCCCCTATAGACAATCACACCTCCTCAACAAGAGTTATATTTCCACTCACTAGAAGTATAAATTTCATCCACTCTGTACCCATGGTGTGCACCGCATAAGATAGGCGGCCAACTTCCAAAATAAGGGATTGAGTGTCCCCATGGAATTTCATCCACCTATGACGCACCCAATGCCTCCGTGGAACTACGCCCACCTTGGAGCACCAGAAACATTTGAGGGTACCTCAAGCAAAAGCGTCACAAAGTTAGTAAATCATTGATGTCCCAAAAAATAGGTCACAACTAAATGGTCTCGGACTCATGGTATCAAACGTAAAAGTTCTCAAACTTCTCCTCTCTCTCACCTCTCATGTACAACTTAGGTTGCCTCCTTGTCCATGGGATACATGCTATCACATCATCTAACCATCACGAGAGATGGTATGTGATGAATCTAGTGCCCCCATGGCACTGACTAGCCCAAGAATCACGTTGACCAATACTCCCAAAGGTTCACACAACCATCTTGGATGATTGCCATGCTTAGGACACCCCAAAAGATCCATATCTTGTTGTGGGATCAACATTGCACCGTACAAGGTCATGCAAGATTCATGAAGATGCAAAACATCCCAATCCTAGAACTTAGAAGCATTGCAAGACCTTACATGCAATAAGTCATGGCATCCCATACTACCATGACATACCCCATGTAAAACCTTCGTTGAGTACACAAGTCTAAGGTGGAACAGTCAATCTCCCCCTAAAGACTGAACCTTGATGCAACCAAACCTCCCTCTAAATGCCATGGTCAAACCTCTAAATCAACCGAGCACCATGCCAATCCAATCTAATATAAAATTAGAGACGAAAAATACCACCACGCTCACAACCTTAATTTCTTGTCCAAACGTGCTCATCACATAGCCCCAACCACTTGTACTAGCCGACATGCGGCTAGCCCACCACAAGCGACCCACGACCCCCTCAACCTCTTGGGTCTTGGCCTCCACCCACATAGTCAGCCACCCATAAGCTGCTTGGATCAATACAATAGATTCAATTGTTTAGGTATCATCTCTCCAACCCTTTTTTATAGAGATTGCACTTTAGTATATTGTCAAATGTAGAGAAGAACTACCTACAATAAGAGCTATGTAAAATGTCGAGATGAAGAGAGAGAGAGAGAGAGAGAGAGAGAGAGAGAGAGAGAGTTTCTATAACAATGTTTTCCATGTACATATGTCAATATGTACATAGATCCTAGCCAACACAAAAAGGTTAACACCTCTGCCTATGACATGTCCCACAAACCTAGGATCAGATGCTTACAAAAGGGAATGAACTAGCCTTTTTATAATCTCCCTCAATACTCCTATATACAATCGGCCAACTATTGGCCAGTAGAAGGCAAGCATAAAATGCAATATAATGCCAAATTGTTTGAAATGCCCTCCAACTTCTTTTGATTGCCCTGGATTAAATACATAGGTTGTTTTTACTGCCCTAAAAGATTTCCAACCACAACCTAAAACTGGGGATTAAGCATGTCCACATGATGTGCACGTGACATATACCTCTGCATCACCTCTCCGTGAAAATCCTGACACACATCACGCCCCAATATCCAAAACCTGCCACTTATGAGGCCAATCTAGCCGTCCACCAAGGGTGTGCGTAAACCAATTATCCATGGCAGGCACACAAGGAAAGGATAAGTAACAAAGAACCCAAAGTCAGGAGAAAGTCAACACATTACAATTTGCCACATAGGAAGATTTAAGCACAATCAATGGTGATTCTGTTTTGCTGTACAAAATTGTTTGAAAATCACAAAAGCTTAATGTCACATTCACACACCATTTTCTCCTTATGCAATCATATCTGACCTCTTGACACCACCTCTTCCATTAAAATCGAAGTAAAGGACTCCCTAGTGACTGCATGAAGAAGATGAGATTCTTCTTGGCTCAATGTATGAAAAAAGCCACAACATCATTCACTTTTTGATGCATCCTCAATTTTGTCTTCTGACTTGATCTTTTCAAAATCTATGCCTTCAAAAGTAAGCTTTGAGTTTACATAATGTGCACCATATGCAGCTCCAAAACCCCAACCAAGGCCTAGACCGACTCCACAACCACCACCTGCAAAGGTACACAGCCAGTAACAACTTTTCACGGCACAAAATACAGAAGTAAAAAACTTTTCCCAAGTCAGAACTGAAAGTGTTTTAAATTGGATAGAGATGATTTCACATGTATATTTGAAAAAACTAACCAACACCAAGCCCCAAAAATTGTAAAGAAGATCCTGCAAGAGAAAAAAAGTGGTGCACTTAGCCAAGCAAGCATTGCTAGTAAAAGATCAACGACTCCAGAGCGCTCTCTCTTTACCTCCAAAGCCCCACCCAATACCAAAACCACAACCTGCTCCTAAACCTGCCAAATAAAAACAGGTAACCTTCAAGCACCCAATTGCAAAGATAAAATTTGGAGAGGCAAAACATAGATTACATTATATCAAGAAAATGAGGGTTACCAAAGCCAACACCAGAGCCCTTGAAATTGGTGAGCACCATGGCTATGGGATCTGTTCCTCTTTTTCTAACAACAGACTGTGTTTTGTTTGAGTGCTGCAAGAAAAGTAAAATGTTTTTAGGAACCATATGTAACTTTCTCAATGTGGCATTCACCTCTCCAGCCAGTTGGGGAAGTGCTACCATGGATACCTGGCACAGATAACATGCTCGATCTAGATCTGGTTTTAAGGAGGCCAGAATGCTGAGTCAAATACTATGACAAGAAAGTGGGCAAAAGACCACCTCATGACTCCAGCATTGATAACCAATACTGGAATATGACAAGGTCAGGCCCATAGTTAAGAAGGGATGTTGCATGCGCAGAAGCCTTGCTATACGGATCCACAGCCCTAAGCATACTTAAGAACATTGATGCTAATTAACTTCAGATTAAGACAAAGAGGAGAGAGAAGAAGAGAGAGATCAGTGTTCAGGTTTTCTTTATTCATATGGTACAAAAAGGCTACTGATGCTGGTACATGATTCAGGCCTAAGGTCAGAACAGCACCTGTCGGCCTGCTGCAAGACCTGAAATAATACCTAACTATCCTATCCATTGCTGCGCTTCTTATTCTCTGCTGTAACCTGCGCTGGCCACTACCTAGATCTAGCCGCCTGCTGTCTTGAAGTCCTTGCTGCCAGAGAAATGAGTCCTGGAGGCTGCTTACAGGCTCTCAAGACCCTTCCCAATGCTGATGGCGAAGATGATGTGATGATGGTGCTGAGGTTTCTGATGCTGTTGAATGGTTCTGATGCTACTGACATTGATGATGATCTAAACAATTATCTTTACTGCTACACTAATCAGGGATTAAGCTCCTTCACTCCTGATCTCCACTTCCAAGTCTTGATGAAGAACTGAGCATTTGTTCACTATTGTCCCAATGCCTGCTTTCCCTTAACCTTGACACAGAGGTGGGTCACCTGCCGGAAATGCTTGTTGCTTTTGGAATTTATTTGAGAGCTTACTGAGGTATTGGGTCTGCGTACCTACCCTCAAGGACTACTTCCTCTAGCTTTGCCTATTGTAGACCACTCCATCTGCTACCTTAATGCATCCTTCCTGCTGAAACTGTGCACCTTCCTTGGGACATAGCTTAGTGGGCTGAGCCTAAATGCTCTGATACCAATGTTGCATGCGCGGAAGCCTTGCTGTACTAATCCACAGCCCTAAGCGTACTTAAGAACATTGATGCTAATTAACTTAAGATTAAGACAGAGAGAAGAGAGAAGAAGAGAGAGATTAGTGTTTAGGTTTTCTTTATTCATATGGTACAAAAAGGTAACTAATGCTGGTACATGATTCAGGCTGTCAAAATATGCAGCGAAAATGATAACCAAATCTGAGACCACAAGAGCAAGTAGAGTGCAGAAAATAGACAGCACAAGAGAAGGAGAGAGAGAGGCATATAACTCTTCTCTATACACAAGATCCCGAGGAAAAACTGAATGAGTACAATGTGGGGCAATGGGGCCTATTTATATGGCCCCATCATGCAGTCGGCCAGCGCTAGCATGCACCGCCAGCCCTCACGACGGGGCACATCCAGTCGGCCAGCAGAAAAAAACACCACGACTACTTCTAATCAGGTCGACCAGCCAACGTGTCCAAGAGTGCAGTCGGCCAGCATCAGAAGCTCCTGCCAGCCTGTGGCAGCCACCCACATCATGGAAAAAATGGGGAAAAAATACGGGGAGTAAGGAAAAATGATAAAACACCTAAACAGGGCGGGCACACCCACAACAGAGGCCCTGGTGTCTGATAAAGACAGGAGATGACTTCTAACACCCCCTCTTAGCTCCTGGCTGTGAAATCAACCCAAGGGAGCTGCAGTGCCGCCTGAGCGTAGCCTGAGGTAGAGACTTCGTGAAGAGGTCCGCCGCATTGTCCTCCGTCGAATAATAAAGTAGCAAGATGTCACCAGTCAAGATCTTCTCACGTACAAAGTGATACTGTATCTCTATGTGCTCGGTCCGGGCATGGAAGACCGAGTTCCAAGTAATAGCTATACAACTCTGGTTATCACACTGGATGATTGTGGGCTCCTTCTATGGAAACCCAATCTCGCCTAGCAACCTCCGCAACCACACAACCTCGCAAGCAGCACCACAAGCAGCCTGGTACTCTGCCTCTGTTGAAGATAGGGCAATAGTTGGCTGCCTCTTACTACTCCAAGAAACTACTCCTGAGCCGAGGGTAAAACTGTAACCTGAAGTAGATCTCCTCGTGTCTGGATCTCCTCCCCAATCTGAGTCACTCCAACCTTGGAGTTTGACTCCATCCCCTCTTGTGTAAAAGACTCCTAGATCCTTCGTACTCTGCAGATTTCGGAAGATACGCAATCCTGCGTCCCAATGAGACTTCAATGGCGTCTGCATAAAAGAGCTCAATAGCCCCACGGAGAAGCTCAAGTCCAATCTGGTGTTCAGCAACCAGATCAATGAACCTACCAACTTCCGATACAGCGAGGCATCAACCGGCTCACAAGGATCATTAACGGTTAACTTTGTGTTTGAGTCCATCGGCGAAGTAATAGGCTTGCAGTTCTCCATCCCAAAGGCCTCAAGCAACTCATGAACATAACGCTGCTGAGAGACAAAAAAACCCCCTCTAGGTCTGCCAGATCTCCAATCCCAAGAAGAAGTGGAGTAAGCCTAAATCGGTCATCTCAAACTCCTTAGACAAGGCAGTCTTCGTCACGCCAATGTGCTCCACATGACCGCCAGTGAGAATGAGGTCATCCACATAAAGGATGATAATCGTAACCATGCCGTGTTCCCAAAAGAGATACAGGTTGGGATCTGCAACCGATCTCTGAAATCCAGTCCGAACAAAGAAAGAATCAATCTTCTGATTCCAAGCCCTGGGAGCCTGCTTAAGACCATACAAGGCCTTACGTAACCTGTAAACCATCCCTTCTGATCCTGGAACAACAAAGCCTGGAGGCTGCTCAACATACACCTCCTCCTGCAGGTCACCATTAAGGAACGCAGATTTTACATCCATTTGATACACCGGCCACCTCTGAGAAGAAGCAAGGGCAAGAACGGTCCGAATCATGGACATCCGTGCTGTCGGTGCAAAGGTATCCTCGTAGTCGATGCCTGGCCGTGCTGAGTATAACCTTTAGCCACAAGTCTGGCTTTGTGTTTGTCCACCAACCCATCTGACGCGTATTTGGTCTTAAAGACCCATTTGACACCAATGACTGACCGTTTCGACGGCCTCGATACCAACTCCCATGTGTTGTTCTTCTCGATGGCATCAAGTTCCACTTGCATGGCTTTCCTCCAAGTATCCTGTGAGAGGGCTTCCTTGACGGAAGTGGGCTCCTTGTCCCGCATAATACGAGACATCAGAGCATAGTTTACCTGAAGAAGCTCTGCTGTATTGCTTTTGTCTCAGACTCTGTGTGATCTTCGAGGGCCGTCCTCTGTGGTCCACTCGGAGGATAACTCCGTGACACCTGACTCCCGAAGGGTGTCCAACAACCACCTAGGTACTCGAACAGATCGTGGAGCCTCTTGCTGTTGCGGGGGCTCTACTCCAACTACGGGCTAAACGTCTTGTGCTGACTGAGGTTGATCAATTGGAGCAATGGTCTGGGAATCATCATCAAACTCTTCTGGATCTCCAAGAAGTGGCGGCTCGTCGACAGTGGATAATAGACCATGCTCATCAAAGACCACATCCCGACTGAC
This sequence comes from Cibotium barometz, assembly GCF_041138505.1. NCBI lineage: Eukaryota > Viridiplantae > Streptophyta > Polypodiopsida > Cyatheales > Cibotiaceae > Cibotium > Cibotium barometz. The sequence goes on from NC_141060.1 coordinate 32,438,916, forward strand.
AACAATCTCGTTCCTGTCTAGATCATACAATCTGTATCCCTTGGAAAGAGAATTATACCCCGCAAATATAAGCTTGCGGGATTTGGAGTCAAGCTTCCCCCTCTGCTTCTTCGGAATATGTACATACGCATCACTCCCAAAAACACGTAAGTGCGAGACATCAGGTTTCCTGCCAAAGTATGCCTCAAACGGAGTCATATTAGGTACTGAAGTCATTGGAGACCAATTGAGGGTATGGACAACCGTTGCCACAGCCTCTCCCCAAAGTGGACGAGGAAGATCACGATGCTCCAGCATGGTCCTCGCCATCTCCACCACAGTCTTGTTTTTGCGTTCTACAACTCCATTCTCTAAAGGGGATCTGGTATTGGCCAGTTCCCTCTTGATGCCATGGTCTGCACAAAATCTGAGAAATACAGTCGAGAAGAATTCACCCCCTTTGTCAGCCCTAAGAGTCTTTACCTACAATCCAGACTCTTTTTCCACCAGCACGTGCCAATCCTTGAACCGTGCAAAAGCTTGGTCCTTCTATGAAAGAAAGTAGACCCACGTAAATCTGGTACAGTCATCAACAAGCAGCATAAAATAGAGAGATCCTCCCAATGATGGTGTTTGCTGAGGTCCACACAAGTCAGTGTGAATCAACTCCAACGGTTTCGAAGCCCGCCTAGAAGCCGGCTTCGGAAAGGATTCCCTGTGCTGCTTACCACGTATGCAAGAACTGCAACGTCCTTGCCTACTGCCAACATCTAGCAAGCCAACCACCATCTAGTCTCGGAAAGCTCGCCGCAGTGCGTCCACATTTAAGTGGCCAAAACGAAAGTGCCACTGATCTCCGACCTGAGAACCTATCAACGAGGAGAGTGCAGAGAGCTTGTAGATACCATTCTCCACACCGCCTTCCCAAACTACCTGGCCAGTCTCACGGTCACGTAGAGCAACTGAATGCTCCTCAAATTCCACCCGAAAGCCAGTCTTGCATACTTCATGCACTGACGGAAGATGAAAACCCAGAGCAGGGACATAAAGAACACGGGAAGCATGCTTGCCCCCCTTGCCGTCGGGAATAATCTCCATCCGGCCCTCACTGTGTATCGGAATAGTGGAGTTGTCGCCAATAAAAATGCGACTTGACTGCCGTTTCAGATCCAAAGAGAAGTCACTGGACGGAGTCATGTGCCTGGAAGCACCACTGTCAAGAATCCATTCCCGGGTATCCTTTGCGGTGAAGCCAACTGCCTCCTCGCTCGAAGACGATGAAGCATCGGAGTCCATCATCTCTAAGTGCACAAATGCAAGAGTCTTTGCAGCTGAGGCTGGAGAATCGGCACTCTTCCTAGTCCGCTTAAGACACTTCCTTCAATAGTGGCCTTTCTCGCCACAATCATTGCAAGATCGTTCGGCCTTCAGCTTCTCTCGTTCTGCATCGGGCTTCTTCTCAGAAGACTTCTCCGGTGAAGCCTTCCCTTTGCCCTTGTTGTTATTCCGGCCTTTCGACCGTTGGCTAGTTAAGGCCTCCTCCGAATCTCTGCTGTGAGCAGGGTTCGTGAAACGTTCCTCCTGATCCAAGACCATGGGCACAAGCTCCTCCCAGGTAATGGTGCTGAGCCTGCCACTCGTAATCAAAAAGCGGAATACTGAGCAGGCAAGTGGGACAGCAAAGTAATGGCCACGTCTTCAGATGATATCTCCTTCCCAGCCTGGAGGACTTCCTGCTGAAGGGCTTGTAGCTTGTTAATGTGCTCCCGCATTTGTTGTGGGTGTGCCCGCCCTGTATAGGTGTTTTATCATTTTTTCTCACTCCCCGTATTTTTTTCCCATTTTTCTCTATTTTTTCCATGATGTGGGTGGCTGCCAACCACAGGCTGGCAGGAGCTTCTGATGCTGGCCGACTGCACTTTTGGACACGTGGGCTGGCCGACCTGATCAGAAGTAGTCGTGGTGTTTTTTTCTACTGGCCGACTGGATGTGCCCAGTCGTGAGGGCTGGCAGCGCATGCTAGCGCTGGCCGACTGCATGATGGGGCCATATAAATAGGTCCCATTGCCCCACATTGTACTCATTCAATTTTTCCTCTGGATCTTGTGTATAGAGAAGAGTTACACGCCTCTCTCTCTCCTTCTCTTGTGCTGTCTATTTTCTGCACTCTACTTGCTCTTGTGGTCTCAGATTTGGTTATCATTTCCGCTGCATATTTTGACATGGTATCAGAGCCCTAGGCTCTTGAAAGATCTTGGGAGTTTTCTGAGCAAGAGGGAGATTGTTACGTTGCTGATTGGACTGTTTGGACTGTTCGGGAAGAGAAGCTGCAAGAGGAAGGCGGGCTAAGGTTCTGGACAGCCACTTACAGGTTTAGAGTTTTTTTTCCCACTCACCCACCCTTTTCAGTTACATCCCCGTGATGGCAGATTTATTAGAGATGGCTGAGAAGCATATGAAGATCCCGACTCTCCCCACGTTCCCAGTGGACCGTTAGTTGGACGGGAACAATTACGGCATCTGAAAGGTTATGATGGAGTCTGTGCTGGAGTCATATGACCTTGCTGATTTCATCGTTATCGGGGTTCCAAGGCCGGAAGCAGAGGAAGGGGAGTTACTGTCAATGAAGAAGGACTGCGAGGCACAGGCACAGATGTGGGATCGTGTCAACGCCAGGGTCCGGTCATTTATTTTCCTCAATTGCACACCACAAGTAATCAATCACGTAAAGCACATGACACTGGCCAGAGGCATATGGCAGCACTTGGCTTCTCTTTATAACAGGGTATCACCCATGAATAGGATCTCCTTGGAAGTGCAAATGCGGGTTATGAAAGACAGGAAATGACTTCTAACACAGGCTTAAGGTCAGCCCCATAGGGGTGACCCGGCCCCTTCTACATGAGTCTATCGATGATAGAGGTGAATGAAATGATCAACTACTGAATGAATTTGCTGAATGCTAATTTATGCTTATATATGAGGGAAAACTGCTGGTCGGCCAGAACAGCACCTGTCGGCCTGCTGCAAGACCTGAAATCATACCTAAATATCCTATTCATTGCTACGCTTCTTATTCTCTGCTGTAACCTGCACTGGCCACTACCTAGATCTAGCCGCCTGCTGTCTTGAAGTCCCTGCTGCCAGCCGACTGAGTCTTGGAGGCTGCCGACAGGTTCTCAAGACCCTTCCCAATGCTGATGGTGAAGATGATGTGATGATGGTGCTGATGTTTCTGCTACTGCTGATGATGCTGATGCTGATGCTGATGAAGATGCTGCTGAATGGTTCTGATGCTACTGACACTGATGATGATCTAAATGATTATGTTTACTGCTACACTAATCAGGGATTAAGCTAGTTCATGCCGAAGATTAGCCATGGCACGAGTGTGCACGTGACAAGGGAACCTAAGGATTGATTCCTTCAGTGTCACTTCATTCTAGCCCTGTGTATGGGTATATAAGAAAATAACCCCTTTTTGTACACTCCGTTAAGTGTCACACAAAAAGGGGTATATAAGAAAATAACCCCTTTTTGTACACACCTTGCAAGCAATGTTCAGACTCTGCAATTATTGCAGGTTTCCAAGTCCATTGAACACAGCAAGTTTGGGCTGCAAACATCACCACTTGTGTACTATAAAAAGGATGCTTGTGAGTTGAGCTCCTCTAGCCATGTTTTTGACTCAATCTTTGTCTTCCATTCAACTTCAAATTTAGGATCATATGAAGTTTAGAAAGAGAGAATGTGAAATTTGGTACCGATTAACTTTGTACCTGCCTATCTTCAAAACAAGAACAGAAGCTCCAACACTAGCCACGCTCTCCCCTTCTCCTATGTGCTTGCCTCCCACAACCCCTTAGCCCCTCTGAACGTCAATTCCTAGTACCCCTTCCATGCCAACACACTTTTACAAACCCCTCCTTCAACTGGACACATCATGGGCACCATGGCAACTCTTGGTTTCCAAGATGTTATCAGAGCATAGGCTCTATCTAGACAAGGCTTGTGTGTAAGTGGCTCTATGGTAGGAGAACTGGAGAAAGGGTGTAACTTGGATCTTCTTAGAGATGCAAGCCCGTGGTTTTAGCCTAGCTTTTGAGGACAGATTTGCAGCCAGTTTACTTCGTGCTTGGGAGCACCTTAGGCCTGCCCTCAGACAGATAGCTCCAATTGCCTTAGAGGAGCGGCTTCGGCAACCTTTGGTCTAGAACCCCCTAATCCATTTACCCAGTGGCCACATGCTAGGGACCCGACCGCATGTTTCTTGGGGTGCCTTGAGCATGGGACCAGCCAGGTCTCTTGGAGGTTGGATCGCCCGCAAGCAGCTACCCCCGGAGGTGCAGGAGAGAGGCCTGACAGGGATCCGGGGTAGAGATAGGCTCAGCATCGACATCGACTTTACCAGACACGATATCCTCGTGGCGGTCCACGAAGCAGATGAGGACAGTGGTCTGCTCACTTTCTCTATTGGGTCCCATGGCAAACTAGAGAGTTCTGAGCTTCCCTTGAAGGATTTTAGTGGCTGCACCTTGCAGAGGGTGAGGGTGATTGGTTTTCGCGCACGAGAATGGCATATTGATTCAACACCAGCCAAGGTGGCCAGGGAAAGATTATGGCAGTTATGGATATGGGAGTGCCGACCTCTCACGCGCCTTCAGTGGGATCCATCATCCGGGAGAGTGGACTCGGCATGATCCAACGGATCGGGAGGAGACATGGGATGCCCCATTCTTTGCATATACTACGCAGCTAGGCTTCTCAGATGCATGAGATACATGGCACACAAGTAGCAGCACCACATTAGCAATCTCAGGGCCTCTCACAGCATTTCCTTTCAGATTTTTGAAAGAGACTATGGGATAGCTTTCGGCCAAAAAAGATCACACTCTTCCTTTGGTTCATGGCACATAGGAGTTTGGCGGTCGATACTTGGCTAGCAATTGGTGGTCGGCTTGCCCGCGGTGTAGCCACCCCCAGGAGACTCAGAGACATTGCCTTTGGGATTACCCAAAGGCTCAGCAAATTTGGCAAAGGATTCTCCACATCTTTGCTATGGACAGGGCATCGACCCGGATCATCACATGGGGCACTATCACTTGGGCCACAGAGGCTGGAGTGGTCACGGCTTATGAGGAGGATGGGGGTGGGCTAGGCCTTCAGATCTCTCACCATCGTATTGCAACAGCACCAGTCACAGCCCCACCTACAAGCGACTGACGACCAGGCTCATGCCAGAGATGGGAGATTTGCAGTAGCATAGCACCCTGGCACATTTAGCGTGCTAGGTGCAACGAGGCCATCGAGGGCACCCACACTCCGCAGGCGGAGACCATCAGTAGCATATGGCTTGATATCATTCACAACCTCCGCGGTCAATGGGAGAAGTTACAGGGAGGTTCTGACCGCATGCGAAAGCGGCGGGAAGCTTTCTTGAGACTTTGGAGGCCTAGCCCTTTTCTCACAGATAGAGGCAGTGACCCCATTTGGCATTACAGGCCACTTGTGTGGTGGTTTCCCCCACCCCTCCCCCTGTATGAGATGGCCTTCTCCTCAGAGAGCGGCCAGCTGGAGGAGAAGCATCTCTTCCCCTCATGATCATTTGATTCCCACCTTAAATGAGGCGAGTTTGTATGTAGCCCTTTGTGGTTGTATCTAGCCCTTTGTTGCTGTTTTTTCTTTAACTTATTCAAGGATCTTTTTCTCGAAAAAAAAAAAAGAAAATCGCTTGCACATGTTCAGTCCCACACAATATGCTGTCAGAATATGCAGCGGAAATGATAACCAAACTTGGCTAGACGAGCAAGTAGAATGCAGAAAATAGACAGCACAAGAAACACAGAGAGATAGGTGTGTAAACTCTTCTCTATACACAAGATCCCGCAAATGACTGAATGATACAATGGTGGGGGGCATGGGGCCTATTTATATGCCCCATGCATGCAGTCGGCCTGCTGTAAAAGCTCTCCACGACTGCATACAGCAGTCGGCCAACAGTAAATGGCCTCCATGACAGTAGGAGCAAGTTGGCCAGCCACCAGCACCTCCACGACTGCTGAATATGCAGTCGGCCAGCCACACGATTGCTGAATGGACAGTCGGCCAGCCACTAGGTGCTCCTGCCAACCATCTGGCATCCATCCACACCATGGAAAAAATGGGAAAAATAGGGAAAAATACGGGGAGTGAGGAAAAACGATAAAACACCTTATACAGGGCGGGCACACCCACAACAAAGGCCCTGGTGTATAAATATAGACAGGAGATGACTTCTAACACCCCCTCTCAGCTCCTGGCTGGGAAATCAACCCAAGGGAGCTGGAGTGCCGCCTGAGCGTAGCCTGAGGTAAAGACTTCGTGAAGAGGTCCGCCGCATTGTCCTCCGTCGAACAATAAAGTAGCAAGATGTCACCAACCAAGATCTTCTCATGTACAAAGTGATATTGTATCTCTATGTGCTTGGTCCGGGCATGGAAGACCGAGTTCCGAGCAATAGCTATACAACTCTGGTTATCGCACTGGATGACTGTGGGCTCCCTTCTGTGGAAACCCAATCTCGCCTAGCAACCTCCGCAGCCACACAAGCAGCACCACAAGCAGCCCGGTACTCTGCCTCTGTCGAAGAAAGGGCAATAGTTGGCTGTCTCTTGCTGCTCCAAGAAACTGCTCCTGAGCCGAGGGTAAAACTGTATCCTGAAGTAGATCTCCTCGTGTCTGGATCTCCACCCCAATCTGAGTCACTCCAACCTTGGAGCCTGACTCCTGGGTTGCAGGAAACGTTTCCTGGTAGGAAACGGCAAGACTCGGGAAACGTTTGGAAACGCCAAACTCAATTACTAGGAAACGTCGGGGGTAGGCTCAAGTTTAAGGTAAAAAAATAGAAGTACAAATATATCTTTTTACAAAAAAATTAAAGTACATGTACAAATTCAATTATTGACCGGTAAGCACCATTAAAAGATGAAAAACAAAGCAGAACAATGGAAGACCATCATGGCTGAATTTCATTAATCAATCATTCTACAAGATAGAAATTGTTTACATGGGAAGTACACCTTCATCTTCAAACTGATCCTCAGAACACTCATATATAGAATCCTCCTCTAATACATCCCATGCCTGGCATGGACCTGAAGAATAAGAGGGCTCTTTCCGTGATATGAGCCTAAGATTACTGTGCACAAAGACCAAGTCATCTGCCTTCGTATGACCCAGCCGGTTCCGCTTCATGGAATGTATGAAGCCATAGGTGGACCAATTTCTCTCACATGCTGAAGCACTAGATACTTGAGATAAGACACGAATAGCCAATCTCTGTAACATAGGAGTACCTGTACCATAGTTCTCCCACCATGCAATAGGAGAAAGCTTTTGCATGTCTGCTAAAGCTGAAGACTCTGCAAAATCCCCCTGTAGTCCAATGTACTGTGACAATTGTGCTTTGTACTCTGTCTTCTCATCTTCATCTTTGCCCACCCTATCCAACGTCTTTCTCCACCCTTTCATCACATCCTTGTCCTTGTATGGTCGCTTCGTAAACCACATTGGGTTGAGGACATAAGCTGTTGCGTGAAGAGGAGAATGAAGCATTTCCCAACGCTCTTGTGCAAGTACCCGAATCTCCTCGTACTCGTTGTTGCCATCTATGTATTCTTTCAATATCTCCTTGATTTTCTCTAGCATCTGATCAATGCCCTCATAAACCGTACCCATGACCGGTTCATCTCTATCCACCATACGAAGCATTGCCATGACCGGCCACAAGACCTTGACATACTTCTCTATGTCCTCCCAAAAAGGAGTAGACAAGAGTTGCATCTCTATGTGCAAAGCATACTCGTTGTTTCTCTTCCATGCATCCCACTCCTCGCTTGTGACTAGCTGCTTCAAGGGACTCTTCACCTTCACCAATCTCTGCAACATCATGAAGTTTGAAGCAAATCGAGTATCACCTGGCCTAATGAGCTTGAGCTTGGAGTGTTTGCTGAACATGGCCCTTGTTGCATCATGATTTGAAATGAACTGCTGGACTTCTTTGCCTTGGGTGATAGCTCGATCCATCCACTCGATTAGGACCAAGTCCTTCAGTAGAAGATTCAAGCAATGAGTTGCACATGGTGTCCAAAAAATATGGGGATATGCTTGCTCCACCAAGTGACCTGCAAGCTTGCAATTGGCAGCACTATCTGTAATTACTTGCACCACATTGTCCACACCAACCTCCCTAATGATGTCCAAAAGAGCTTCTGCAATAAACTCCCCTGTTTTTTGGCTCCCGGATGTATCGATGGATCTCTTGAATACCACACCTCGAGCACTGGAGACAATAAAATTAATCAAGGGCCTCTTTGCGGTGTCTGTCCATCCATCAGACACAATGGAGCACCCAAAGTGTGGCCATGAAGCCTCTACCCCCGACAGACGACTGCAAACCCTGTCTTTTTCCTTGTCCAAGAGTGTGGTGCGAAGCTTCTCATAGTTTGGGGCTTTGTAACCCTTACCAAAAGACGCTATTGCACCCACCATGTCATGAAAATAAGGAGACCGTGCATAATAAAACGGCATACCACATGCATAAAAGCATCGAGCAACGGCCTCATCTACTTCCTCTCGAGATGCATTCTTGAACATACCTTCCACGGACGGTTGCATTGTATGCTTCTTGTTGACTAGATTGTTGCCAGTCTTTTGCTTCTTGATAGCGCTCTCATGGTCTTCTCGAGTCATGTTTGCTCGATTTTCAGTCGACACCTTGCAGCACACTTGGATGCCTTGGTTCTTGATGCCGAGTAAATGGGCCCGTACTCGCGGATAGGAGCCTGCAAAATTTGTTTTGCAAAAAGAACATTCCCATTTCTTGCTGCCCCCCTTTCCAAATGCTGCATTCTCAGTCACATACTTCCACAATGGCTCGGGAGCATGAGGTGCTTTAGGCTTGAAGGGCGTGATAAGGGGGACCACAGAAGAAGAAGAAGAGAACATGGTTGAAATTGGAAGTTAGCAAAAAAGAGGGGCTCTTCTCCTTCTAAGCCTGCGAGTTTGCTCCAATTGAAGCTGTTTCGAGCAAAGCCACTCAGGGACAGAAACTAAATTGATGCATTTGCATTTTAAGGCTCTATGGCGAATAGCATCTGCGAGAGTAAGGTGGTATTTAGGATCAAGGGGACATTTGCAAGGCTCGAAAATGGTCCTTCTTGGCGCACAGTTAAAGCAAATGCAAGGAGGTTGGGGTGCACAGTTTAAGCAAAGGCAAGGGGGCTCCTCCTGTGCTTGCATGGAAAGGGGTGGGAAGGGGGTAAAGAGAGAGAGAGAGAGGGGGGAATGAGAGAGAGCTGTGTGCGCGTAAGTGTCTCACAGCGAGCGCAGGCTCAGTATTTTAATTTTATTAAAACGGTGCTTTTTTAAGAAAATCCACAAACGGGCTTTTTAAAAAAACGAGCCCTCGTTTTCAAGGTTCACGATAAACCTGCGGAATGTGAAGCGTGGAATGCTCTGGCTCAGTCGTTCTCTTTGTGGGCTTGTGGGTTCATTAACTCCATGCAGAGTGTGTGCAGGGCGCGACGCTTTGAAGGCGACTCGTTTTTTATTAATATTGGGCCCGGTTCGTTTTTTTTTTAATTCGCAGCTGCTCTTTTCGCTTTTTGGCCTGCCACGTGTTTTTTAAAAGAGAGTACTAAAATCAAGCGTTTCCCAGCCGTTTCTAGCTATAGGAAACGCGTAGCTGCTTGGGAAACGTGAAAACGACGTTTCTTGTCCTTCGTCCCACGTTTCCTGCAACACAGCCTGACTCCATCCCCTCCTGTGTAAAAGAGTCCTAGATCCTTCGTACTCTGCGGATACCGCAAGATCCGCAATCCTACGTCCCAATGAGACTTCAATGGCGTCTGCATAAAAGAGCTCAACAGTCCCACAGAGAAGCTCAAGTCCAATCTGGTGTTCAGCAACCAGATCAATGAACCTACCAACTTCCGATTCTGCGAGGCATCAACTGGCTCACAAGGATCAGTAACGGTTAACTTTGTGTTCGGGTCCATCGACGAAGTAATAGGCTTGCAGTTCTCCATCCCAAAGGCCTCAAGCAACTCATGAACATACCGATGCTGAGAGACGCAAAAACCCCCTCTGGGTCTGCCAGATCTCCAATCCCAAAAAGAAGTGGAGTAAGCCTAAGTCGGTCATCTCAAACTCCTTTGACAAGGCAGCCTTCGTCACTCTAATGTGCTCTACATGACCGCCAGTGAGAATGAGATCATCCACATAAAGGATGATAAGCGTGACCATGACGCGTTCCCGAAAGAGATACAGGTTTGGATCTGCAACCGATCTCTGAAATCCAGTCCGAATATAGAAGGAATCAATCTTCTGATTCCAAGCCTTGGGAGCTTGCTTAAGACCATACAAGGCCTTACGTAACCTGTAAACCATCCCTTCAGATCTTGGAACAATTAAGCCTGGAAGCTGCTCAACATATACCTCCTCCTGCAGGTCACCATTAAGGAACGCAGATTTTACATCCATTTGATACACGGGCCACCTCTGAGAAGAAGCAAGGGCAAGAACGGTCCGAATCATGGACATCCGTGCTGTCGGTACAAAGGTATCCTCGTAGTCGATGCCTGTCCGCTGAGCATAACCTTTAGCCACAAGTCTGGCTTTGTGTTTGTCCACCGACCCATTAGATGCATATTTGGTCTTAAAGACCCATTTGACACCAATGACTGACCGCTTCGACGGCCTCGGTACCAACTCATAAGTGTTGTTCTTCTTGATGGCATCAAGTTCCACCTGCATGACTTTCCTCCAAGTATCCTGTGAAAGGGCTTCCTTTACGGAAGTGGGCTCTTTGTCCTGCATAATACTGGACATCAAAGCATAGTTCACCTGAAGAAGCTCCGCTGTATTGCTTTTATCTCGGACTCTGTGATCTTCGAGGGCCGTCCTCTGTGGTCCACTCGGAGGGTAGCTCCGTGACACCTCACTCCCGAAGGGTGTCTAACAACCACCTAGGTACTCGAACAGATCGTGGAGCCTCCTGTGGAGTCATATGGGGTACTGAAGACATCGGAGATCGGTTGAGGGTATGGACAACTGTTGCCACAGCCTCTCCCCAAAGTGGACGAGGAAGATCCACGATGCTCCAGCATGGTCCTCGCCATCTCCACCACAGTCCTATTCTTGCGTTCGACAACTCCATTCTCCGAAGGCGACCCTGTATTGGCTAGTTCCCTTTTGATGCCATGATCTCCACAAAATCTGAGAAACACAGTCGAGGAGAATTCACCTCCTTTATCAACCCTGAGAGTCTTGACCTGAAATCCAGACTCTTTCTCCACCATCACGTGCCAATCCTTGAACCGAGCAAAAGCTTGGTCCTTCTGGGAAAGAAAGTAGACCCACGTGAATCTGGTACAATCATCAACAAGCAGCATAAAGTAGAGAGATCCTCCCAAAGATGGTGTCTGTTGAGGTCCACACAAGTCGGTGTGAATCAACTCCAATGGTTTCGAAGCCCGCCTGGAAGCCTGCTTCGGAAAGGATTCCCTGTGCTGCTTACCACGTATGCAAGAACTGCAACGCCCTTGCCTACTACCAACATCTGGCAAGCCAACCACCATCTGGTCTCGGAAAGCTCGCCTCAATGCATCCACATTTAAGTGGCCAAAACGAAAGTGCCACAAATCTCCGACCTGAGAACCTGTCAACGAGGAGAGTGCAGAGAGCTTGTAGATACCATTCTCCACACCGCCTTCCCAAACAACCTGGCTAGTCTCAGGATCCCGTAGAGCAACTGAATGCTCCTCAAATTCCACCCGAAAGCCAGTCTTGCATACTTCATGCACTGACAGAAGATGAAAACCCAAAGCAGGGACATAAAGAACACGGGAAGCATGCTTGCCCCCCTTGCCGTCAGGAATAATCTCCATCTGGCCCTCACTGTGTATCGGAATAGTGGAGTTGTCGCCAATAAAGATGCGACCTGATTGCCGTTTCAGATCCAGAAAGAAGTCACGGGATGGAGTCACGTGCCTAGAAGCACCACTGTCAAGAATCCATTCCCGGGTATCCTTCGCGGTGAAGCCAACTGCCTCCTCGCTCGAAGATGATGAAGCGTCGGAGTACATCATCTCTAAGTGCACAAATGCCAGAGTCTTTGCAGCTGAGGCTGAAGAATCAACACTCTTCCCTGTCCGCTTAGGGCACTTCCTCCAATAGTGGCCTTTCTCGCCACAATCATTGCAGCATCTTTCGGCCTTCACCTTCTCTCATTCTGAGTCAGGTTTCTTCTCAAAAGACTTCTCCGGTGAAGCCTTCCCTTTGCCCTTGTTGTTATTCCGGCCTTTCGACCGTTGGCCAGTTAAGGCCTCCGAACCGCCGCTGTGAGGAGGGTTCGTGAAACGTTCCTCCTGGTCCAAGACCATTGGCACAAGCTCCTCCCAAGTAATGGTGCTGAGCCTGCCACTCGTAATCAACGAGGAATAGAAAGCGAAATACTGAGAAGGCAAGTGGGACAGCAAAGTGATGGCCATGTCTTCAGATGATATCTCTTTCCCAGCTTGTAGAACTTCCTGCTGAAGGACCTGCAGCTTGTTAATGTGTTCCCGCATCGTCGAGGACTTTGCAAGGTTCATAACCCGCATTTGCACTTCCAAGGAGATCCATTTCATGGGTGATACCCTGTTGTAAAGAGAAGCCAAGTGCTCCCATATGCCTCTCGCCAGCGTCATGTGCTTTACATGATTGATCACTTGTGGTGTGTAGTTGAGGAAAATAAATGACCGGACCCTGGCGTTGACACGATCCCACATGTGGGCCTGTGCCTCTCGGTCCTTCCTCATCGACAGTAACTCCCCTTCCTCTGCTTCCGGCTGTGGAACCCCGATGATGATGAAATCAGCAAGGTCATATGACTCCAGCACAGACTCCATCATGACCTTCCAGATGCCGTAATTGGACCCGTCCAACTGACGGTCCACTGGGAACGTGGGGAGAGTCGGAATCTTCACGTGCTTCTCAGCCATCTCTAGTAAATCTGCCATCGCGGGGAGTAAACTGAAAGGGTGGGTGATTGGGGGAAAAAAATCTGTAAAACCTGCAAGTGGCTGTCCAACACCTTAGCCCGCCTTCCTCTTGCAACTTCTCTTCCCGAGTAGTCCAAAACAATCCACCAATCAGCAACCTAACGCTCCCCCTCTTGCTCAGAAAAACTCCCAAGATCTATCACGAGCCTAGGGCTCTGATACCATGTCAGAATATGCAGCGGAAATGATAACCAAACTTGGGTAGACAAGAGCAAGTAGAATGCAGAAAATAGACAGCACAAGAAACACAGAGAGATAGGTGTGTAAACTCTTCTCTATACACAAGATCCCGCAAATGATTGAATGATACAATGGTGGGGGGCGTGGGGCCTATTTATATGCCCCATGCATGCAGTCGGCCAGTAGTAAATGGCCTCCACGACTGCATACAGCAGTCGGCCAGCCACCAGGCACCAGCACCTCCATGACTGCTGAATATGCAGTCGGCCGCCACACGACTGCTGAATGGACAATCAGCCAGCCACTAGGTGCTCCTGCCAACCATCTGGCATCCATCCACACCATGGAAAAAATGGGAAAAATAGGAAAAAATATGAGGAGTGAGGAAAAATGATAAAACACCTTATACAAGGCGGGCACACCCACAACAGAGGCCGTGGTGTATAAATATAGACAGGAGATGACTTCTAACACATGCATAACACGACATAAATCATGGAAATTGAATATCATAGAAATCTTCAAAGCTTAGTAGAATACTTTCATTCTAAACAAGGGAATGTTGAATGCTGTAAGCCTAGCGGGGCGTGCTATGATAGATTCAACTACATATCTAAGAGAGAGAAATATAGAGAGAGAAGGTAGAGACAGAAGGGAACTTTGCACAATACACACACTGAGCAGGGAACATGCCCCGCCCCCTTTCAGGAATTTATTCAAGAACAATCCACGAGCTTATTAAGCCAGGATCAATACAACCAATGAATACAAAATCAAGCAAAATATGTCGATGTAGATATCCAAGTTGGAGTCGATGTCGAGGCACAAGATTTCTGATGCCGAGCACACCACGAGGATGACCCACAAGAATCTCTCACCGGGCTAGTACCAGATCCAAAATCCAAATCCAAATCCAAATCCAAATCCAAGTCCTAATCCAAATCCAAGTCCAAGTCCAAGTCCAAGTCAAGATCCAAGTCCTAATCCAAATCCAAGTCCTGATCCAAATCCAAGTCCTGATCCAAGTCTTGATCCAATGATCTCCAAGCTCGAAAACAAGGCACACCGTGGATTTGTGGAGTTGACGAGGTATTTGATGTCCACTCATAAGATAGATGCCAGATCTCGAAGTAGAAATCAGCCCCCAACAAATTCATACCACCACTGGAAGGTGATGACGAAAGATAGACTATGCTGGCGGCTTCTTGTCAGGTGGCATTTGGGTAGCTGGCGTAACTAGCGGCGCATAGGCAGCTAGCAGGGTTGACGCTGGTGGCATAGAGCTAGCAGAGCTGGGTGGTGCTGACTGATGTAAGTGGTGGAGGTGCTGGCTGCAGAACCAGAAGACGGCGCAGAGACGATGATGTCCAAGCAACAAATGTGGCTGAAAACTTGCCGGTGGCAGCATTGATGGTTCAAGTGGCGATTGGCTGCAGGTAATGCGCAGGTGGCAGCAGCTGCAGCAACAGCCAGATTGTGATGTGCAGGTGGCAGCATCACAATCTCGCTGTTCGGCTGGCACAGGAGGAGCTGGCGGTTCAGAAAACAAGCAGCACTGCAATGTACGGCTGATGCTGGCGTAGATGGAGCAGGTGGCGCAGAGGGGTACACCATTAGTCGACGGCTGCAAACAAATATACGAAGGCAACCGGCGAGATTTTGATGATGACGTTGATGTTGAAAAACCCCAAGCCTTGATCGATGAACAAGAGAGGGCTTCGTGCTTCTTTTATACCCAAGGGAGGTCCTGCTTTTTGCCAAAAGCTAGTAAGGCTTTGGCTTTTGCGTTTCTTTACTTTGCTTTTCCTCTTTTAGCTTTTAATAATAAATTATTACTTGAATATGGCCAACTGAACTGACATAGAAGGCACTACGTATCCTCCAATGATTTGGAAGGTCCAACCAATAACATACATGGTTGATCTTAGTAGTAATCTGAAAAAGATTCATATACCATTATTTCCATTCCTTGACTTTGGCAATCCAAAGATACAATCCATAGCAATACCCTCCCATAGAACATTCAATGGATGCAATAATCCGGCCGGCTTTTTGTGACATGTAGAGGTCTTTGACCGTAGTAATCACAACCTTAGTCTAACTAAACTGCACTTAATAATGTTTAAGAGGTAGACAAATATGTGTCAATGCAATGCAACTATATTAGATGATGAATGCGGTTACAATGAGATCTGAATAGATCTATGATGCTGAATATACCGATATGCTGAAGGTACCGCTGAAAACGCAAATGCTCTCCTGTTACCTGGGAAGGAAACGCTGAGGAGATAGATGCGTTTGCTGAATATGATGGACTGAATGCTTATGCGTGGCTGAATATGCTGCTCCCAAGGCTTCCTGGAGGAGAAACGCTGGAGAACACTTTGCTGAATGCTTGGTTCTGAGATGTGATGATGCGCTTCTATTTATATGCGAGTACTGATGCAGGTCAGCCAGCCTTACTGCAGTCGGCCAGTACTACCTGAATGCTCACGACTGGCCATAAATGCCAGTCGGCTGGTCATAAATGATGTCGACTGGTGCTGAGGTGCTGTCGGCTGAGGCTAACATTGCTGACCTGATATAGCTAAATGCCTTACAATGCTCATGATGACTAAGGTGCTGATGTTGCTGATAAAACACCCCCATATACATGCTCATACTGATATATGCCTGAATAAATATGCTGATTAAATGCCTAATGATGCCATGCCATAAAATGATGCCATGTCACTGTACACCTGAATGGTGTGCGCGTGACACTTTTGTCGATCAAACTTGACCTTGTGACAAACCAAATATTCTTGAACATAAAACTCAATGTCCCCTCTCATGCTAGGCCAATAAAAATAGCTCTCCAAAGCTTAAGTTGTAATCAATTTGCCTCTATGCCCCATGTAAAGTGGAGCATGGCACTGCTTCATTACTTTTGGCCTCAAATCCTTTGTTACACATGACCTGTGAGAACGAAGATATTCCTTTATAACCTCCCAAGACAAGTGATTCCGGTCTAAATGGTTGGACTCGCAATTACTCTTCCATCCAATTCTCACATTCCCTGTGACCTTTAGCCAGACAAGAGCCAATCCTTCCCCCTTCACTCGTGTCTGCAAATCATCATGCAATAGACAATTTCGCTTCTTATTAGTTATTTTTCCTTGCATCGTGTGGCTAGCATGGAGTAGGTGGTTCAAGTGGTTCACTCCTATGATCCTTCAATGGAAGATGTAGAGACAATTGAAGAGGTAAAAGATGAGGCTAGTGCCAATCAGAACCTATTTGATTTATTAAGGAGAGATGGGCACGAAATCAACGTCTTCCAGATGTTGAGCCTATATTCAATGTGCCCTTTAATTTAGAACAAATTGTTAAGGACTGTAAGATTCCTCAACCCATAGGAACCGCATGCCCTCTCGAATGTGCACCATCAGTATACACCCTGGTGCCTTTAGAGGTGAAAAGATGACTCTGATGGGCTAAAGAAGTGAGGGAAGTCATAAGCAGTCATGAGAGCTCGAGACTAAGCTCAAGTGACTCGTCTATCAATGCCCTCAAGCACTCTGTGAAGCTGTCTATATATCTCCTCTTGTTCATCACGTACTATATCGCTCTCCTCGACATGCTACTATTTGTGACGCTTGAGCTCCTTAACATCAACCTACATACCATGTATCCAGTAGTAGTTATTAGTGACTAGTTATTTTAAACTTTTCTTTAAGTACGGGTACGGAAAGCATGGTACCGGTACGGTACCTATTGAGAGTACCGAATGGATGGATATGAGTACGGAATGCAACTATGACTCAGATTACTGGACAGTTAGATGATGCACAACGTCTTCCACGTCTCTTGGTTAAAGCCTTATATTGGACCTTCATTGCAGAATGTTCCAGAAGAGCAACAGCCAGAAATGGTTGATGAAGCAGAGGTGATAGTGAAAAGATGCAGGGGGGAAGAGAGCTTGAGCTCTTGCAAGCACACACACTCACAAAACCCTAATAGAGAACACACAAGGTGAGAGGCTGAAAATCTTCTTCTACTTCACTCAAAACTCAACACACCATATACAAGATAAGAGTACACATAATATGAAAGGTACTCAACCAAATACATACAAGGATTCTCTATAGTGTGAACCCAACTAAATGAGCTGGCGCTATAACTATGCCAGTCTCTAGAATGGCTGTCACACAGCCTGTCATCCCACTGGCCACATATCACCCAAGATCTCACCAACCATGCCAATGGTGTAAGTGTGGGGCCTATCCCCCAAGCGGGTCATCAGTGTCCACCGCCTTCCATCTGATGTAAAGACCATTGCTTTGACGCAGCCACTGCTATCACAACTCTCACTGTTACCATCTTGGCAACTGGGCTGAAAGTTTCCTCATAATCAATGCCATATGTCTGCGCATACCCTTTTGCTACCAATCTAGCCTTATACCTGTTTATGCTTCCATCAATGTTATGTTTTACTTTGTACACCCACTTGCATCCAATGGCTTTCTTGCCTTCAGGCAATTGCACTAAATCCCAAGTTTCATTTCCATATAGTGCTTCCATCTACTCATCCATAGCTTTCTCCCAACACACATTTCCAACAGCCTCATCAATGCATGTGGGCTCTGTCAGAATATGCAGCGGAGATGATGACCAAATCTGGGAATACAAGAGCAAAAACGCAGGCAGAAAAACAGCACAAGAGAGAGAGATGTGTAGGCGTGTCACTCTGCTCTATATACACAAGAAGATCCCGAGAAATGATACAAATAAGGCATGGAGGCTGGGGGCCTATATATACATCCCTGGGAGTGCAGTCGGCCAGCAGATAAAGTGCCCACGACTGCTGAATAGTCCCACGACTGCATAAATGCAGTCGGCCAGCAGACAGATGCCCACGACTGATGAAATCTAGTCGGCCAGCAGCCCTATAGCCCACGACTGATGAACATCCAGTCGGCCAGCACTGGAGTGCACCTGGCATCCTCTGGCAACCTTCCCAAGCCTCAAAAAAATGAAAAAAAATAGGAAAAAAATACGGGGAGTGTGGAAAAATGATAAAACTTCTGATAAGGGCGGGCACACCCACAACAAAGGCCCTGGTGTATAAATCTAGACAGGAGATGACTTCTAACACCCCCTCTCAGCTCTTGGCTGTGTAACCAACCACAGGGAGCTGGGGTGCCGCCTGAGCAAATCCTGAGAGAGCGACTTCGTGAAGAGGTCCACCGTACTGTCCTCCGTCGAACAAAACTCTAGCAAGATGTCATCAGCAACGATCTGTTCACGAACAAAGTGCCTCTGGATGACCATGGGTTCCTCCAGTGGAAGCCCAAACCTGCCATGTAACCTCCTCCTGCTCCGTAAAACTGCTCCTGGGCCAAAAGTAGATCTCCCCGTGTCTGAATCTCCTTCCCAAACCAAGTCACTCCAACCGTGGAGTCGGACTCCATCCAACAATCCCCCTCCTGTGTACAAGAGTCCATGATCCTTCGCATGCCGCAGAAACCACAGGAAACACTATCCTGCCTCCCAAAGAGACATCTGCAACCATGAGCTCAACCGCCTCATCAGGAAGCTCCCGTCCAATCTGGTGTCCATCAACCAGATCAATGAACCATATAGCTTCTGAGTCAAAAAGGCATCACACTACTCACAAGGATCAACACCTGTTACGGTGCAAAAACAAGTCCTGGAAACCTGATGAAACCTGTCAACCACCCCCTCTGAATCCGGAACCACAAAGCCTGGAGAAACCACCTCCTTCTGCAAGTAAGCACCTGTCACCTGTCTGGCTTTCCGAAAGGTCCCCGTGGAAAGAACATCCTCATCTACTGGAGGTTCTATGTCCCGAACACTACGAGACATCAGAGCATAAGTGACCTGTTCAGCTTCCTCTGACTCACGAACACAAGAACTACCAACATCAGTACTGGAAAGTTCCTGCCAACTACTGCCATCTACTGGCAAGCTATCCACCATTTGGTCCCGGAAAGCCCACACCTGCAGCATATCCACACACAAGTGGCCATTACCAGACTGCCACTCATCACAACCCTGAGGACCTGGGGGAGAGAGTGCTGAAAGCCTGTAAACTCCATTCTCCACTCCGCCTTCCCAAACCACTTGGCCTGTTGCTTTGTCCCGGGGAGAGCAACAAAATGCTCATCAAACTCCACTCGTACACCAGTCTTGCAAACCTGATGCACTGACAACAGATGAAAACCAAGTGCCGGAACATACAACACCTGGGAGGAATGCTTCCCCCCTCTGCCATCAGGAACTATCTCCATCCTGCCCTCACTGTGAACTGGGATAGTGGACGTATCCCCGGTAAAAATATGACCAAAACACCTGCAGAGATCCTGTAAGCCAGAACGGGAAGGAGTCATGTGCCTGGAAGCACCACTATCGAGAATCCACTCCCGAGTATCCATTGCGGAGAGTCCTCCAATCTCCTCCCTGCCTGAAGAAAATGAAGCATCGGTGTCCATCACCTCCAGTGCACAAAAGCCGGAGTCTTCATGATTGCTGCTGAGGAGTCTTCACCCTTCTCAGTCTTCCGCTTGGGACACTACCTCCAATAGTGGCCTTTCTCGCCACAATCATTACAGGTCCTCTCTGCCTTCAGTTTCTCGTGGTCAACGTCGGACTTCTTCTCAGAAGACTTCTCCGATGAAGCCTTCCATTTGCCCGAGTTACGGCCTTTCGACCGTTGGCCAGTTAAGGCCTCCGAACCTCCACCCTGAGGAGGGTTCGTGAATCGTTCCTCCTAGTCCAGGACCATGGGCACAAGCTCCTCCCACGTGATGGTGCTTAGTCTGCCACTCGTAATCAACGACGAGTAAAATGCTGAGTACGAAGAGGGCAAATGGGACAGCAACGTTATGGCCATGTCCTCTGACGATATCTCCTTCCCAGCCTGAAGAACTTCCTGCTGAAGAGCCTGCAGCTTGTTAATATGCTCCCGCATCGTCGACGACTTTGCAGGGCTCATAACCCGCATCTATACTTCCAAGGAAATTCTCTTCATGGGCGATACCCTGTTGTAAAGTGAGGCCAAAGCCTACCATATACCTTTGGCCAGCGTCATGTGCTTTACATGATTGATTACCTGTGGTGTGCAGTTGAGGAAAATAAACAAACGGACCCTGGCGTTGACACGATCCCACATCTGTGTCTGAGCCTCCCGGTCCTTTCGGGTTGACGGTAACTCCCCTTCCTCTACTTCCGGCCGTGGAACACCAACAACGACGAAATTGGCGAGATCGTAGGACTCCAGAACAGATTCCATTATCACCTTCCATATGCCGTAGTTGCTCCCGTCCAACTGACGGTCCATCGGGAACGTGGGGAGTGTCGGGATCTTCGCGTCTCTCGGCCATCTCAAACAGATCTGCCATAGCGGGGATGTACTCTGAAAAGGGTGGGTGGGTGGGAACAAAGAAGAACTAAAACCTGCAAGTGGCTGTCCAGCAAATCAGCCCGCCTTCCTCTTGCTTCTCCTCTTCCCGATCAGCCCAAAACAGTCCACCAATCAACCACAAAACAGTCCCCCTCTTGCTCACACAAATCCCAAGACCTATCTAGAGCCTAGGGCTCTAATACCATGTCAGAATACGCAGCGGAGATGATGACCAAATCTGGGAACACGAGCAAAAACGCAGGAAGAAAAACAGCACAAGAGAAAGAGAGATGTAGGCGTGTAACTCTGCTCTATATACACAAGAAGATCCCGAGAAATGATACAAATAAGGCATGGGGACTGGGGGCCTATATATACATCCCTGGGAGTGCAGTCGGCCAGCAGATAAAGTGCCCACGACTGCTGAATAAGTCCCACGACTGCATAAATGCAGTCGGCCAGCAGACAGTTGCCCACGACTGATGAAATCTAGTCCGCCAGCAACCCTGTAGCCCACGACTGATGAACATCCAGTCGGCCAGTACTGGAGTGCACCTGGCATCCTCTGGCAGCCCTCCCAAGCCTCAGAAAAATGGGAAAAAATAGGGGAAAAATACGGGGAGTGTGGAAAAATGATAAAACACCTGATAAGGGCGGGCACACCCACAACAAAGGCCCTGGTGTATAAATCTAGACAGGAGATGACTTCTAACAGGCTCTACAACCTGCACAACCTTTGCCATATATGCATAGTGATGTGCCACATAACCATCATAGGTAAACCTCTGCACAGGGTTTTTCACTCTCCCAGATCTTCGCAGCTTTTCATTCATGGCTTCCATAGCCTTCTTTACACCAAGTGTTCTCATAGCTGGGATCCCAAGCTCCTCATCAAGGCTCGTATTTGAGCCACTAGACTCTCCATCAACATGAGAATGCCCTACAGAAATGTCAGGCATACCAAGGGGCTCAACCACTTTCTCTTTTCCTTTACGTGATGTACTAATCACATTTGCAGGACTGGTATTATGACGCAGCCTGCCACTCCATGGTCTATCAACAGACCCACTAGATGAGGACTCTCCTGGTCCACTCAAAGACTGTGATTGCTAACCTGCATTCTGTGCAACCACACTTCCACTCACATCAACCCCAACAGCTTCTTTTTCAGCAGCATACCAACTGCTCATCTCATCAAAGACAACATCCCTGCTTACCCTCAACTCACGTGTAGCAGGGTTATAACACCTGTATCCCTTTTGCTCAAGGGAATATCCAATAAGCACACATTTTTCAGCTTTTGGATCCAGCTTAGTTCTCAGCTCATCTGGCACATGCACATATGCAATGCATCCAAAAACTTTCAGATGAGACAAATCAAGTTTTCTGCCAGTAAACCTCTCCTCTGGAGTTATATCATCTATGGCTGCGTTGGAGTCCTGTTCATGATGCATACTGCTCTAGAAACAGCCTCAACCCAATAGCTATGCGGCATATTCTTCTCTTCCATCAATGCTCGCGCAATCTCAGCAATGTGCCTGTTTTTCCGCTCAGCAACTCTATTTTGCTGCGGAGTGTATCTGCATGTAAACTATCTCCGAATACCATTCTTCTTCAAAAATTCAGAGAACTCATTGGAGAAGTACTCTCCCCCTCCATCTGACCTTAGGCACTTTACATATTTCCCTGTTTGCTTTTCAACCAAAACTCTGAAATTCTGAAAGTGAGTGAACACCTCACTCTTCTCCTTCATGAAATATACCCACACTTTCCTTGTGTGGTCATCAATGAATGTCACATAATACCTGCAGCCTCCCATAGACATGGTCTTCGTGGGACCCCATACATCTAAATGCACAACATCTAGTGCATTTCTGCTCACATATCTGTTACGTGAAAATACATGCTTTGTTTGCTTTCCAAATTGGCATGCTTCACATATTCTCTGCATACCTTCCACTTTAAATTTTGGCAGCCCTGTCACAATTCCTTTAGTCTGCATAGACTTCATTCTCTGCACATTCACATGTCCAATTCTTTTATGCCAAATGTCTGTGTCTGCAACAATTCCTGAACCATTTGCAAACATCGCAGCACTCATTTCAGGCATGTCTACATTCAACGTAAACATTCTGCCCACTCTGTTGCCTTTTGCAACCAACCTGCACTTGTCTTTAAAGTCTTCAACATAACAACCATCAGGGTTAAACCGAACCTGTAAACCCTGCTCAAGAAACCAGATTCTTTGTTATGTTCGGAACGTGAAGTACATCTGCAAGGTACTTCACTTTGCCATCCTGCATAGACAATGGCACATCTCCAACATGGGCAATTGGATGAGCAGTGTCATCTCCTGTTTCCACAAAACCTCGTCGTTCAAGATTTTTCATCTCCTTGAACCACTTCCCATGACTTGTCATGTGGTTCGAAGCACCTGAATCCACATACCATACATCATCTTTTTGTGCTGCTTCAACATTTTCAGACATGGCATTCACGACATGCTGCATAACAAACAATCTTTCATTATCCTCATTGTTTCTGCTTGAGGATGCATAGTTGTTCTGCTGCACTTTCCCATTTTGCATGTCAACCTACTTCTTATAACATTCTGTCTGCACATGTCCAGGCTTACCACAATAAAAGCATTCACGTGCATCATTATGTAGCCTTTGCCAATTTTCACGTCCTCTTTGACTCCCCCTGCCTCTGAATTTGCCTCTTCCACCTGTGTGTTGTTGATGTTGTTGTTGTGTATTCTGGGACTGTTGTTGCTGCTGCTGCTGCTGGCCATAAGTCTGATTACCTGTTCGGCCACCTCCTTGACCGCATCCACGGCCTCCTCTACCTCGTCCTCTACCTGAACTTGTGTAGAAGGCCTGTTGCTCTGAATTGCTTTTGTTTTGTGAAGACTGTTGGTCTTCACCCAAGCTCTTCTCTTCTATAATCAACATAGACACCAAATCTGTAAAGTTGGGAATGTTTTCTCGAGTCTGAATAGACGTCTTGAACGCCTTGTATTGTGGCCCGAGACCACGTAGACAGACATCCACCTTATCATCATCATCTACTGACATACTAATAGATGCAAGGGATTCCACAATACCCTTTATCTTCAATGCATAGTCATTCACAGACATGCTCTTTTTCTCCACAGTATGAAGTTCATTCTTCAACTGTATCTTACGTGCCTTGGTATTTGTTTCATAGAGTTTTACCAAGGTGTCCCACGCCTCCTTAGGGGACTTGGCATCCTGAATGTGCCCAATCATGGTGTCCTGTATACTAATGGAGAGCCAATACATAACTTTCCTGGCTCCTTGGTTTCAGTCTTTAAACTCTTTCACATCTGCAGCAGTCGGATTTATGCCGGTATCTCCAGTGCCTCTTCATGCTCACCTTCTATGTAGTCCCAATAGCCCTTTCCCATTAGGAAATTCGTCAACCTGAACCTCCAAGCATGGAAGTTGTTCTTATCAAGCTTCTCAGCCACAATCTGGATTATGCCATCATTTGACATCTTGCCAGACACACAATTTTACCAGAAACAGTACTCTGGTTTGTCCTGCACAAACTGCTGTATTTTTTACAGCGGTACTGTAGTACTCTCAAATGTCACAACCAGTGACTTCAATATGCATACATACACCCAATGGTAACTGTTGACCTCTTTGCAGCACACACTGTGTCTGCACAGCCAATCTGTCTTCCTGCAGTTCTTGAAACAGAGTTCTGCAGAGAATCGATGACTTACCCGCAGTGCTCGAAATTGCCTGCTTTCTGAAAAATGGAGGTTCAGACGCGCCTGAAACGCGTTTTCGGCCCGAAAAATTCCGTCCTATAGGACAATATAGTTGCCCTATAGCTTTACTCCCGCGAAGAAAGCTCCTCAATCAAAGATCGTTTGTCGGTGCCTCCCATAGAGCTCCCGACAAGGGTGTAGTCACCAACACAAATAGGGAAGAGTAGTTGAAGCTCTTACCCTCGTACGGCTTCCTGTGGTTCTCTTGCTTGCAGCTCAGCCCTTAGCACGAACCAGGCTCTGATACCATGAAAAGATGCAGGGGGGTAGAGAGCTTGAGCTCTTGCAAGCACACACACACTCACAAAACCCTAATAGAGAACACACAAGGTGAGAGGCTGAAAATCTTCTTCTACTTCACTCAACACTCAACATACCATATACAAGATAAGACTACACACAATATGAAAGGTACTCAACCAAATACATACAAGGGTTCTCTATAGTATGAACCCAACTAAATGAGCTGGCGCTATAACTATGCCAGTCTCTAGAATGGCTATCACACAACCTATCATCCCACTGGCCGCATATCACCCAAGATCTCACCAACCATGCCAATGGTGTAAGTGTGGGGCCTATCCCCCAAGCGGGTCATCAGTGTCCACCGCCTCACTAGACGAGCTCGATATCTCAACAGATAGAGCCTGAGCAAATCCCTCTACATCGCTGGAAGTATGGTTCTGGATGACGTCTTCGCCAATTTTATGCAAAGTTCAAAGATAGAGAGACCCACGAAGCCATTTCGCTAGATGAAGAATTCTTCCTCGAGTATCCACACTTATTATTGGCGAACTATCTCAAAGCTATGAACATGCCGCCAAGCTCAGCAGGAGGGAATGCCACATGCACCCATGCACTGTAGTACACAGTGACAAACTGACTCATCAATAGTGCAAGAATCATGTACAGAAGTAGTATCTTTTAGGATTTATTTGTCGTATGCCGTGACCCCTTTGTAAGCCCTAGTCCAGGACATGTCAGGCACGAGCTACATAGGTCAATCTCCCAAACTTAGAGTGTCAGGTTAGTCCTCTTAACCCACTATGGAGAATTCAGCAAGTGTTTATCATTCAGATTCATCTAGAGGTCAGACATAACAGTATGGACTTGGGCCCAATCGGTCAAGTTTGGTGGCCACTCGACCAGCCTACAAGCAACCGACTAGCATTTTATGCTAGTCGTGAACATTTGCTACAGCCGACTACATTTTATGATAGTCGTAGCATTAAATGCTGGCCGACAGGCAGAAGAGGCAGCCGACAAGCAATATATGGACATATAAAAAGGCACAGCCTGTCCAGTCCCAAAATATGCAGGTACAGATCAGAGATTATCATCAGATAACAAGCATGTATGCTTAGGCTTTTACCTGTGCATACTTACAGCCATACTTGTGCTCTCAGCCCAAGGCAAAGAAGCTCAGTCTCTTCAGGAGTATTCAGCACACCTACCCCAATCTCGGGCCAGTGTATTTCTCTCGAAGATAGCTTTTGTTAAAATATTGCATCTTTCTCTATTTATGCTGTCGTGGAGCTATCGGCCTGTTTCCTACAGCCGACTGCTTCATGCACAAGTATATAAGAGTTGCTCCCTTTATTCATTCTATCATCTTCAATTGCCCTATTTGTTGGCTCTTGTACTCTGTAACCTCAAGCTAATAAAGCTCAGTCCTTGCTTGCAATCATTCTCTCTCTCATGTTTATTTGCTTCCGCTTGTGCACATTCTTTCATGGTATCATCGCCTAGGCTTTGGCTGCTGCACAATCTACTTCTCTCCGTTTTCTGCTTCCCTAGACTCTCCAGGCTGTAGATCCTTCAAACAGTGGTTGCGTTTCTATGTGACTTGTCTTTGCTCTTCTTTGAAGACTTGCCCTTGTCCCTGGCTTTGGCTTTGTCCTTGGATTGACAATCCTTTGACAAGTGGCCTTTCTTCCCACACTTGTAACACCGGCTCCGAACTTTCTTCTGCACCGTCGAGAGTGCCTGATCAGGTCCAATAGACGATGAAAGAATGTGCACAAGCGGAAGATGCAGAGGGGGTGTTAAAATATTGCATCTTTCTCTATTTATGCTGTCTCGGAGTTGCTTTTTTGCACACTTCAAGATGCAAAGGGGGTGTTAAAATATTGCCTCTTTCTCTATTTATGTTGTCATGGAGCTGTCGGCCTGTTTCCTACAGCCAACTGCTTCATGCACAAGTATATAAGAGTTGCTCCCTTTATTCATGCTATCATCCTCAATTGCCCTATTTGCTCGCTCTTGTACTCTGTAACCTCAAGCTAATAAAGCTCAGTTCTTGATTGCAATCTTTCTCTCTCTCATGTTTATTTGCTTCCGCTTGTGCACATTCTTTTAGCTTCAAAGTCGCCTAAAGCTTATGCACAGTTCTGCCCAGCGTTTGGTCGCTTTGTCCTTGCGTTTGGTGGCCAGTTAGTCAATTTGTCCGCTGAATCTTGTGGACACAGTTCAACTTGTATACAATTCTCCAGAAGAAGAAATAAAGCAAATACTCCTGCTTCCAGGAGGGGGACCCTTCAGTGCGTAATTCAGGACCCCATCTAGTGTCGTCTCTACTACATCTCTTTCAGATTCATGTATGTTGTTTTAAAGGATTGCTAAAGACTCACTAAACTCAGGTTTAAAGAAAGGCTTCGTTGTTTCGCACGGTCCTAGCTCAGCGCATGCTACATCTTCGATAAGCATAGCCACTATATCCTCATAAGATGCATCTCGGGCTAGTCGAAGACAGATAAGACCTGTGAAAACGCGATACCTTTTGTAAGCTCTTAAGAAGCACATCTACCTTGTCGTCATCATCAACTCCTCCTCCTAAGCAGGAAAGTTGTTGTGTGACTGATCCATATTGCCCACGTGTTCACTGAGTTCATCACTCTCATGCATCTTTAGATCAAAGAATTTTAGCTTCAAAATGGGTGTGGGCCTATGAGACAAAATGGGCCACAAACCAAAACGTGGCCTGCTGTAGGGCAGCCCACGACTGTATCAACAGTTGGCCAACAGCAAATGAGGCCCACGACTGCATACATCCAGTCGGCCAGCATCCAGAAGTCCACGACTGATGTCTGGGCAGTCGGCCAGCTACTGGTCCTCCAGCCACCTCAGGGCTGCCTCCCAAGCCACAAAAAATGGGAAAAATAGGGGAAAAATGCGAAGAGTGGGGAAAAATGATAAAACACCTCATAAGGGCGGGCACACCCACAACAAGGCCCTAGTGTATAAAACTGGACAGGAGATGACTTCTAACAAAAGCCAAATATATATACAAAAACTTCAACAAGTATATTGACACTGCAAGTATATTGACACCAATGGCAAAGTTCCAGACTTTCAATAATTGATGTCCCTTCCTAGAGCTACAAGAATGAAGTGAGGCATAATAAGTGGTTGATAGGTCTGTAGCCAAGTAAAGTCCCGTCTCCTTCTAAGTATCCTGGATGGTTAAACAAAAGGTTTGTGATCTGCAAAGATGGGGGCTTACATCCAACCAGATGCCAAGCCCCACCCACCATAGGGTTAGCTTTTGGTTTGGACATGATGGGATGTAACTTCTAAGACATCTTACACATACAGCCTGCCCATTCGAGCTGTCACAAAATATGGCAACAGGTGGGATTGTCCCCCATCATCCATGGATGGGCAATCAAGCACGTCCACCTTCCATGCCTGTCCGCAAAGCACAGTCGTTATGTGTACTGGGTCCTAAGGAGCCAAAATGGCATGTCCATGTATCTCAATCTCTACAGCAAATAGCATTCAAGATGCTTTTGCTTTATTACAACAGCTTGGAAATGCAGCTTCTGCCCATGTTAAACCATACCTGTGTAAGTTCCTTTTTTTTTTTGTGAAAGCAAGAAGGCTATGGCAGCTCATAGACACGCTAACCCTAACCCTAACCAGCTCAGAAATTATTTTTAAGAAAAAACTACGTAACAAAAGGTGAACAGCAGAAAACATTAAAAACTCGATATTAAAGAATCCCCATTTGATTCAGTCTTCATCAGATTTTTCAAACCCTAGCCTCAATGGCCACACTTCTATCTGGAAATCAGATTTGACGAAAGACTAACCTTTTGATTAGTTGTCTATAAACGCAGGTGTGAGAATAATAATACGGAATTGAAGCGCTTGTCCTGTTAAAACGGCATGTATAAATGGCACTTGTGGATAAAATAAATGTTCCTTATTAATGCGAAAACAACTTTTTTTTTTAAATTGCGAGGGATATTTTTTAATTTTTTTAAGTGTGGGAGCATTGCATGCAGGAGGAGGGGGGCAAGGCTTATAAGAGCCTTGCATTTCCTTCTTTTCTTGAGAGAGAGAGACCTTGAAGGAGAGGGAGAAGGGATTCTAACCTCATATTTTTTCAAAACCTTATTTTGAACATTAGCACACTCTACTCTTCTAATAAGCTCAAAGTATGTGTGTGCTACTTTTGTGGTCCGAATCCTAGCTTATTTGTGAGATGTTGCGAATTAAGACGTTTGCTACATATCAATGCTTACCACTATGATACTGTAATGCCTTGCCCCAAACTAGCTCGTGTATGTAAGGCCTCCTACCTATGGAGGCCAAATGCTTCAGATACGTTTTAGGAAGGTTTGGAACAATGCTAAGAAGGTTACATGCTTGTCTTAACCAATATATTTAAATCAAGTCATACATGGGGTCAATGGTCAAGACCATGTTGTCTTCTAGTTACAATGCTTTGGATACATTTTGGGAAGGTTTGGCACAATGCTAAGAAGGTTACATGCTTGAAGTCATACATGGGGTCAATGGTCGACTTTACCAAGACCATGTTGTCTTCTAGTTACGGTGCCCAAACTAATACCCTTCCAAAAGGCACAAGGGGCCAACCAATTCTCTGAGCTAAAAGGGGTGGTCCAAGTCCCTAAACAAGGAAATAAAAATTAAAATTAAAAAAGAGAGAAAAAGAAAGAACACAGATGCCCAAAGGTAGATAAAAAAGGGTTTACATGGACGAGGGTGGTAGACCAAGGAAATTCTAGGGTTGGTTCACATGGAGATAATAGGGTTCAATGGCTTGAGTAGTTTATATGGATTGAAATTCAA
Organism: Cibotium barometz; assembly: GCF_041138505.1. Classification (NCBI taxonomy): domain Eukaryota; kingdom Viridiplantae; phylum Streptophyta; class Polypodiopsida; order Cyatheales; family Cibotiaceae; genus Cibotium; species Cibotium barometz. Next base: position 32,468,461 of record NC_141060.1, read on the forward strand.
TCCCAAGGTCAATAAGGAATAAAAGGGTGCTTCTAAATGAAATAAGGATAGAAAGAGTAAAAAGGGTGTGGCAAATAGGTGGAAGGTATCTAAAAGGCATTAACATCCCTTTTTGAAAGAGAGCAGCAAGGAAACTCTAGGCTGGACCAAGGAAACTTAGAGTTGGTTTATATGGAGCACCAAGAAAACTCTAAGGTTGGTTCATATGGAGATAATAGGGTTCAATAGGTCATGGAATAGTTTATATGGATTGAAATTCAAGCCCGAGGTCAATAGGGAATAAAAGGGTGCTTCTAAATGAAATAAGGGTTTATTAAGAGAGAAAAGGGTGTAAAAATAGTAAATAGGTAGAAGGTATATAAAAGGCATCGACAGCTCTTTTCGGAAGAGAGCAGCAACACATCCCTTTCCTTAAGAGAGTAGCGATAAATCCAAGTCTCCTCCAGAGCTTGTCTACATGTTGTTCCTTGTGGTAAGATGCCTACAAGTGCACTTGGTAGTTCTTCCTAGTAAGACATGTGGGTGTATTTTCTTCAGGATAAGGTAGATGCTTTTGGAAAGTTGATCCTTATGGTAAGATACCTACCGTTGCACTTGGTGGTTCTTCCTTTTTTTTGTTATTGATCGGTGGCTTTACTAAGAGATGTGGACGTATTTTCTTCGGCATAAGGTAAATGCTTTTGGAAAGTTTAAATTATGGCATAAATTGGCAACTTTAGTAAGAGATGTGGACGTATTTTCTTCGGCATAAGGTAGATGCTTTTGGAAAGTTTAAATTATGGCATAAATTAGTTGAGAATGAGTCAGGGTAGAAGTAGAAGAAGTTTCGGCATAAAGGTAGATGCTTTTGAAAAGTGTAAATTATGACATAAATTTGTTGAGAATGAGCTAGGAATGAACATTAGAGCCAAAAATGAAAAAAATTCCGTGTAAGGATTGGATTAACTTTCTTAATCAAAGTGATTTAACTAAAATAGTAGAGACAAATAGCTATATTACATGCATCTTTTTTACCTATATTTAGAGGATAGTGTCTTTAATATGTCATCCATCACGTATTCTTTAATTCACCTATACTTGGTAGCCATCTCACCTACTTTAGTACACTCTTGAATGTTTTCTAAAATAAGCTTATTCGAAAAATTTGAATTCATAACATACTTTTCTCTTCCATAGGACATGATGTGAGTTTTTCCCTCTCTTTTCTTTCTACTATCTTTTTCTCCCTCCCCACCATCTCTTGCTTTCTCTTTGAGTCTTCATCATTTTGTGTTCAATACTGCTTTCTTTCCTCTTCCTGCTATGGTGACTCAAGGGGTTGACCCCCCTCACTCAAAGTAAAGACACCATATCAACTTGGTGCTTGACAAAGACTACTACACATGGAGAAGTATTCATCATAAAGCTCTAAATGATGAGGCTGAAGCTCAAAGACTATGTGTAGAAGGGAAGAAGCATGTGGATTTGTGGGTTCAAGGAGGTCTATACCCTCTTGACCCATCAATTGGTAAGCCTCCATTGGTAAGCCTCCATCATTCAACACTTTACATGATCTTATTCAATTCATTGGGGATGGTAGAGGCGGCTTATTTGGATACTGCCAAGACTAAACAATCAAGCTACCATTTCCCATTATCAACACACACACACACACATGGCTAAAACTATGCTTGGTGTGTACAAGGAATTTGTTAAAGGGTTAGGAGACATTGTGATCTCACAATCTCAACGTGTGAATGAGTTAGAAAAACTACTTCAATCATCTTAGGAAGAGATGACAGAGCTTAGACAAACTAACAAAAAATGGGACGAACATGCACTCCAAAAAAACCCAACTAAAAAGCACTCCTTTTAGGTTAAGGGTAGGATCTAAATAGTTTAAGAATGTTACATGCCTAGCAACACATGGGGATGCTAAGAAGAAATAGATAAACCTTGCTCGAGGCTACTGAATAGTGTGGGAGGTTTTTGCTTGGATAATCCTATAAATAGGATTGCTATAATTAAGTCTACTATCAAAAACAATGACTTGATTGAAATTCTCAAGCTTCCAGAGTGTGTAGGGCTTCAAAGGAGGGGTAGTTAAAGAAGTTTGCTATGACTTTCATAACTTGGTCAAGCCTAATGAGGTGGTGGAGGCATGCAACAAGGTTTCAATAAGCAAAAAGGGATACATAGCGATATCAAAGCTACTCATCTAAGGTATAAAGCCTCGTTGTCCGACCACATATTGTAGAAATGGCATAACACCAACAAAGCTACTTCACTGAGGTATAAAGCCGCATCATCTTCGTGTGTTCAGCTCACCCTAACCACATACTATAGTAATAGCACGACACTAACAAAATTTGGCTATTTTAGGGTTCATAGCTGAATACAAACATAACACATTGACGGTTTAATAACTATAGAGAAGCCAAAAAGAAGAAAAAGAAGAAGACCTTAACATTCAAGTATGACATGTATAATAACTATAGAGAAGCCAAAAAGAAGAAAAAGAAGAAGACCTTAACATTCAAGTATGACATGTATAATAACATATTTGTAGATGTTAGAAGGGTCCAATCAGCCATGGTGAAGTTTTATCAGTGCATAATAGAGGACTGTGAGGGTAATCTTATTTTTGTTATCAAGCTTGATGAGGCACAAATCTTTAAATATAAAAAAATGGAAACAATCAGTATAGGACTAATGAACGGAGCTTTAAATTACGCTCAAGGTCAGGGAGACTAACCATTACATAGTGCATAGTCAAAGATGGAGTTATGGTACCTAGGGGCAATTGTTTGTAGTGCCAGATGAGGGTCATGATACTCTCAAGTGGTTGTTCTAGCACATAGAAATTCCAAGCATCATTGTGATGCTCAAAAAAAAGGTGAGAAGCTTGTGGTGGATGGGGTAGGAAACTTTACAGTAGAGTAGCACATGAGTGCCAATTTGAAAGCACTAAAGTGCATGTATGGGGTGTGTGGTGGTCCTAGATCAACAAACCTATGCCTCTATTGCATGGCAGGCATGAACAGTCTGGAATGGTACAACCCTACAATGGATTGTATACGAAGCCTCTATCTAAAGACGAGACAAAGGAAGTAACTGAAGATGAAGGCCAAACCAACCAAAAAACCCTAAGTCAAGCGTGAACCATGTATTATGCCCAAGGATCCCAATTAACAGTGAGTCATGAAAAACGTGCACGAGTCGTGACTTGTAGTTTATAAAACATCATCTAGATTTTTCCTAAATTTTTTAACTCTTTGAAGTATGGTCATTTTTGCATTTGTTCAAACACATTTGTAACAATTCTCATTCTTAAAATTTTTAAAAGGGGCTATTTTTAGAATGAAAAAAAAACCCATAATCATTGACTTCTTCATCTCCTAAAAAGAGCAAATTTTCTAGCATTACTAACATCATATAGATAGCTCACAAAACTAACTTCACAAAATTGAGCAAAAATAGAACCATAAAATCCACTTAAAATTTTCATGAGCTAAATTAAAAAATAAATATATTTTTTGAGTTTTTTTTTTACACTTTTAATATTCCATGTTCTAATAAGATGTAAAAAACTACAAATTTTAAGGACAAATTTGACATTTGACACCATCCCAAATCTTGCAGCTTTGGATTTTGGAATCTTGGAAACAACCTAAAAGCAAAAAAAGCTTTTAAAAAGAAAGAAAGAGGGTAAAGAAAAGTGAAGAAGAGAAGAGGAAGAAGAAGCAAAGAAAGGAGGACAGGGTGTCAATGTGACTTCGCGCATGTCATCCCACACATGCTTTTTTTAGCAGCCAATTATAGTAGTACTCGACGAGTTAGGAGCATTCTCAGCAGGTCTCATGGGGTTTTACACACCAATAGAGTGCTCAAAACTATAGTTTTGTTACGTTTTGGAAGCTCTCTTTTTTTAAGGCTCAAATATGCAAGGATAGACATGGAAAAGCAAAAAAAAACGGGAAGGAAAAAGCAAAGGAGGGAGACAAAGAGGAGAAGAAGAAGACAAAGTTTAAAGAGATTAAGAACTATCTTAAATGTAATTTTTTACTTGTCAAAAAAGCAAATATTTCAATCCTTGAAAAAATTGGGATCCCAAAATATATGTGTAAGCTTTAAACAATGGGATTCATGAAGTAAGTTTATGGGTATTTCTCTATAAAGTAGACATTTTATTATCAACCTAGATTAGGTAACACTTACTAAGAAATATTTTCTGGAATTAAATAGTTTACGTCAAAAAATTGAAAAGTGTGAAATTTTTTATGTTTTGGGCTACCAAAACATCAAAAGTTTGATGTTTTAGGCTACGAAAAGTGTGTTTGTGGCATGTCGAGTAATTTCTTAGGTAGTTTGGACTTTGGAATCTCAACTATGGAGACTTTGGATTTTGATAACCAAAATCTTGAGACTTGAGCTTCTAGAAACCAAACTTTCAAGACTTTCGATTTTGAAATCCCATGAAAATCCCTAAAAAAAGCAAGGAAGAGAGGAAACATTGAGTCATGAAAAACGCACTCGATTTTGAACGAAAGAGGTATTGTTATGATATTTAAATATGTGCATCACAAGTTCAAATCCCAAAGGTTACTCAGCCTCTACAAGCCTATAAATAAAGTCTAGATCTTAGATTTTAAAAAACAAACCTTGCCAAACTTCATATGAGAAACACAAATGGAATCACCCCATACTTAAAGCTAACATATAAGCCTTCACTCTAGAGCATGACATGTATAAACAAAACCATAACAACAAGATATACTCTCCATGTCTCTATGTATTGCATGGGGAAGGTTGCACTTCTCTCTCTCTCTCTCTCTCTCTCTCTCTCTCTCTCTCTCTCTCTCTCTCAAATTTGTTAATTAGCACCATGGAATCTCTACTTCTAACGCAAGGCTCCAACCAAATCCTCTTTGCATCCCTTCACCTACCTCCTACCAAACGATCTCTCTTCTACTGGGAGAGATGGCATTGTTTGTCAGACCTTCTCTCTCTGTCTCTCTCATAACCACACATGGAATTTGGGCACATAGAGAAGTGCTCTGTAATTTACACAAGAAGGGGACTCTCTCTCTCTCTCTCTCTCTCTCTCTCTCTCTCTCTCTCTCTACATAAATACATGCTCGCTTAAGCCTTTGGCTCTCAAACTTAGCCTTGGCCCAAGCCTATTACCCATGGTCTTGTCCTCTTTATTTGGCCCATAGCCTATGATTATTATATTTACATGTTCAGGCTCCCACATCATTATAAACCATCCCCACCCAAGTATGTTTCGTTCTCGAAACATGCATCATGTCAAAGACCATTTTATGAGCAAGGTGTGCGTGATGTATCAAAGGAAGCCACCAACACTTATCCTTATACAAAATTGTCCTAGAGAGCATGCTTGAGAATATGGATTTAAATCTTTATGTAATGCCCTCTCGCAACCTCCAAAGTATAGTACTTGAAAGTATATGTCTTTCATGAATTGCACCCACCATTTGCATCCATTTGGAGCGTCATTTAGGCCTTATAACAATGAATTTCAAAAAAATACAGCAAGCTATTTTTTACTATTGTGGCTCTCAAAACCTCTTTGGATGCATTCAAAAGGTGCTGCAAACTGTCCAACATAGAGACGGGCTGCCATGTTGCTTCATATTGAGGTAATTCCTTCCACTTGATAAGGTATTCGTGCAAAGAACGATTGTGAAGTACCTTGTCTCTCTCTCCCAGCACTTTTTTGGGAACATACTCCACTATGCCATCTTCACTCATAGGTGGAAGCTCATCCAAAACTTGCACTTCCGGCCCAACATATGACTTCAAGTGTGATAGATGGAAGATATTATGTATCTTGGTGGGATGGAAGTAGCAATTGATAAGCCACTTCACCAACTCTTTTCAATACCTTGTACAAACCATAGAATCAATGTGCAAGCTTTGTGTTGGTATTTCCATTGAGAGAACCATGCCTAGTTTTGGGTATCCTCAAGAAGACAAACTCCCCTTCTTTGAATTCCAATGGTCTTCGGTGTGCACCTTCATAATGCTTCATTTTCTCTTGAGACTTCTTAATATTCTCTTTTCTTGTTTGTAAGAGAGCTTGCATCCTTTCCACACTTCATCCTTTGCATGGGGATTCACATCATCATGCTTGAATGCTACAATTGGCACGTGCACCTTGTAGCCATACATAGCCTCCAAAGGGAACATTCCAATGCTCACATGATATGTGCTATTATAGGCGTCTCATAGAAATAATGTCTCAAGTAAGTGTCATAGAAATAATGCCATGTGCTATTATAGGCGTCACATGATATGTGCTATTATAGACGTCTCATAGAAATAATACCTCAAGTAAGTCTCAAGACACTAATTCACCCTCTCAGTTTGACCATCAGTTTTTGGGTGATAGGTTGTGCTTGGAGTCAATCTAGTACCTATGCTCTCAAATAATGTACACCAAAATGTGCCCATGAACTTTACACCTCGATCATTCACTATGTGTTGTGGTATACCATGCATCTTGAACACATATTCCATGAATTGATGTGCAACCATGGATGCTGAGTATCTCACTTTTGTTGGCACAAAATGGGAAACTTTTGTCAAACGATCAACCACAACATAGATGCTATCCCTTCCTCTCTTGGTAGGAGGCAAGCCAGTAGTGGAATCCGTTGCCATTTGGGATAGATAAGGGCTAAAGCAAACCATCAGGCTTCTGTGTAGGATCCTTGTTGAGTTAACATGGCATACATTTGGAGACATATTCTTTCACATATCTTCATTGGCCATTCTAATGAAAGCTCTTCCTTATGGCATCATAGGTTTCAAACAAACCCAAATGTCCTGCCATGGGAGAATAATGCGTCTCATCCATAACCTTTTGCTGTCAGATGAGGCACACAAGATACACCCTCTCCTTATGATATAGAGGTCCATTATGTAATGGAAACAAGAGGAGAGCAAAGTATAAAAGAATGAACAAGCATAAAGAACTTATTGAATCATCATGAAGACACCATAGCTTGAGAGAGGACACAAGATGTATAAAAAGCTTCTTGTATTACTTTGTATTTCATCCACTCTAAAGTTGGCTTAACCTTCTCCTCCAAGTTGTTCTTGTTACAAAAGGTAGGGTCTCCTACCGTTTATATAGGGTCCACCAAGGGCTAGGGTTGGGCTAACCCTAGATCCCTTTTCCTCCCACATGCATACTTTATTTGAGTGTGTTCACATCTCCATTACCTCTTCCTCTCATCCTTAACCTTGTACATCATATATTTCAACACCCCCTCTCAATGCCACCATGGGACAAGGTGAGCATTGGACTTCAAGTTTAAAAAAAGACCCTCTCTCAGGATAGAAGATAAGGTAGGTAGCATTTATATGATAGGCTTTTACAAAAGAGATAAGTTCTAGAGTAATGTGGTTCACTCCCAACTCTAGCAAGCATGTTTCACTCCTCAACTAGAAGAGTTGCTCGGCATGTGAGGAACTTACAAAATCCCCTCAACCTTAGTGACATCTTTGGTACAATCTCTTCTAAAATGGCCTATTTCACCACACTTATTACATTTTCACTTAGACGGATCTTTCTTGAAGCATTGAGCTTTAACATGCCCCTTCTTCTTGCAAAAAGTACATTTCAAGTTGTATTTAGACGTACCATGTTTCATCACAAAGGCTTGCGTTTTTTATGTAGATGTAGATCCGCCCTCTACTTTGACCCTTATATCTTCTTCAAGAAGTGATGTAACAATACCTATAAATGTTGGATAAGGATGGTGCTTCAATGTGGTCATAAGGCTATCGACGAATGACAGGGGCATGCTCTTCAAGAGCACGGCAATAGCATCATCTTCTTCAACTTTGGCATCAATGCTTGCAAGTTGTACCATGATGCTATTCATCTCATTGATGAAGTCTAAGAGAGCCACCCTCTTGCATTTCAAGACCATAAAACTTGACCTTAAGTGCAATCTTTGAGTGCTGTGCCTTGGCTCCATAAAGCTTCTCAAGCTCATCCCAAGCCGCTTTTGCTGATTTCATACCTGCCACAAGATGAATGAGTTTCTTATGAATATGAAGGGAAATAATGGCATGAGCCCTCTCATAATCTTCTACCACCTCTGAATCTTCAAGGTCCACCTTCTTTGTGCCTTTTACCAAAGGCAATAAACCTTTGAGCATGAGCATATATTTTACTTAAACTTGTCAACAATGGAAACCTCACCATCGAACTTCTCAATCGAGGCTCCCATCTCCTTCAACATGAATGATAGGGGTAGGAGAGGTCTTATCACTTGCAAAAAACAAGGGTAGTGTCTAACTCTGTTTTACAAGGCCAAAAAATAATTCAAGTTAAAAAAAAAGGTGCAAGTTCTAAAATCACAAAATCACCTTATAGATAATAAACCTTTGAAGAGTTTTTTAAATAATTATTTTTTTCTCTCTTTTGAAAAAAAAACACCAAACTCTCGATCTGTAGGTCTGTGCACTTTGCTGCTATTGGTGTTGCTACCAGACACTACCGTAGTTAAAGTGATGATTGCGTTGCTGTTGCGATAATGCTCAGTGAGATGGTGTTGCTCACATATTAGTGATGCGCTGCTAATTGCTACCGCTTAGTGAGGAGATGGTGCTTCTGCAGAAGGAGAACTACCCCACTACAAAGGTTTGTCGCCAGAAGTTGAGCAGTGGGCAAGTGCTGCCGTTGAGACGGACAACACTGCGGGCAGTCGTTGCCTCAAACTTTGTGTTTTTGCCACAACAAGACAAAGTTGCCTCCAAACCTTGCGTTTTTTGCTGAAGGCAACCTCTTGTCATTCTATACGAAGCTCCCTTCCTTGCATTTTGGTTGAGGTGACACTATTACTTGCGTTGCAAATATATCCTTGCTTGTGGTTCTCCTCTTCCTTCTCTCCTTGGAGGCCTCTTTCACTGCCACACCTCTTTTGCCTCAAGAAGGTTAAAGCTTTGAGAATGGCTTAGATTGTGAGAGAGAGAGAGAGAGAGAGAGAGAGAGAGAGAGGGATCTCAACCATACATGGCTTTGATACCATGTTAAGAATCATGGGTATCTAGAGCATCCAACAGCGGAAGCAATGGAAACAAGAGGAGAGCAAAGTATAAAAGAATGAACAAGCATAAACAACTTATTGAATCATCATTAAGACACCATAGCTTGAGAGGACACAAGATGTATAGAAATCTTCTTGTATTACTTTCTATTTCAGCCACTCTAAAGTTGGCTTACCCTTCTCCTCCAAGTTGTTCTTGTTACAAAAAGTAGGGTCTTCTACCCTTTATACAGGGTCGGACCACCAAGGGCTAGGGCTGGGCTAACCCTAGATCCCTTTTCCACCTACATGCCTACTTTATTTGAGTGTGTTCACACCTCCATTACCTCTTCCTCTCATCCTTAACCTTGTACATTATATAATTCAACAATTTCTTGGTTGCATGCAAGATTGCAATCATCTCTTGCTCTTATAAACATGCAACTCCATCTCTTTATCATCAAGCTTGCGGTTCTCAAATGCAATCACCAGTTGAAGAAAGAGGCATTCTTTTGGGATGTTACAGCCCATAAAAGCTTTAAAGAGCTCAAAAAGATGCTTACTTTAGATCCTATTTTGGTATGCCTAGATTTCTCCCAATCCTTTCACTATAAGAGTGTATATATGTGGAAGAGGCATTGGTTCTGTCTTGTACCAAGATTACGGTGTTTGATAGAGTGTATATATGTGGAAGAGGCATTGGTTCTGTCTTGTACCAAGATTATGGTGTTTGATAGAAAGATGAAAGACCCAAGAATCTCCTCAATTGAGTAATATTGATGGGAGTAGGCCAATTCCTTACACATTCCACCTTCTTGGGATCCACCTTTATGCCATCTTTGCCCACAATATGACCAAGGTACTCCACTTCATTTGCCATGAATGTACACTTTCTCTCTTTGGCATACAAACGGTTGGCTCTCAATGCATCCAAGACTTTATGCACATGAACCAAGTGCTCCTCTTCACTCTTGCTATGCACCAATATTGCATCAAAGAAGACAAATACAAACTTGAAGATCAATTTTTGAAGCACTTTGTTCATCACAAGGCTTGAAAAGTGGTGGGTGCATTGCATAATCCAAACGGCATCACCATGAAGTGATAGAGACCCCTCTCGGTCCTAAATTCTATCTTGTATTCATCACCACTCTTCATCCTAATTTGGTGGTAGCTGGATCTCAAGTCAATCTTGGTGAAGAATTTGGCCCCTTTCAACTCACCCAAAAGGTCATCTATCCTTGGGATTGGATACCTATTCTTGATAGTAATCTTGTTCAAATCCTTCTTCTTTACTAGAAGCATGAGTGATGCAAACGGCGATTGACTTGGCTCCACCCAACCCATTTCCAACAATTCTTTGACTTTCTTTGCCACCTCATCTTTCTCACCTTTTGACAATCTATATGGAGGCTTGTTAACGGGCCTAGCATTAGGCTCAAGCTCTATCCCATGCACATCACGCTCGGGTGGCGAGCACTTGGGCATTTGAAAAACATATTCATAGTCCTTTCATAGCTTTTTCGTTCCCTTATGTGTATTCTTGCTCTCCTCCATATGGTATTCATCTTTGCAAAGCTGTAGTACATACATTTGTCCCATTTTTTGAGCTCTCTCTTGAGTTGAGTGCCATTAATCAAAGTCAGTTTTGAGTTGCAAAATCCATGCAAAGTGACACTCATTTTTCCATGCACAAAGCTCGTGAATCCTTGCTACAAATTTATGGAGAAGGCGCCAAGAGCGGCTAGCCAATCACAACCCAAAACTGTGTCGATTGGCCCCCATGTCCAATACTAGTAAATTTTCTTTGGAAGTGTAATCTTTTGAGAGCATCCACATCCTTACAAACCATTGTATAATCCATAACATCCCCATTTTTCACTTGAACTTTGTGTATTATTCCCAAGGCATTCGGGTATAATTTAAGATTGCACAATGATTGTCGATTCATAAAACTATGTGTAATACCACTATCCACCACCAACACAAATGCCACTCTTCCATTGACCATAGCCTTAAGCCTTAAGCCTTAAAGTATTTTCACCCTTGCAATTGGCCTAGGCTTCATAGGAGATTGAGCATAGAGTAGCATCATGTGCATCCAGAGCACACAAAGTAGTGGGTAAACCATAAAACCACCAGGATCAAATGGAAACTCTCCATCCGGGTCTATCTCATTGTAAGCATCCACATGTTCAAAGAAAACACATCAAATGATTCCACATCTTTTCCTCATTCATCACTTTCAAGAACACCATGTTGATATGACATTACATGCATTGCATGATTTGACATGGTCCTTGTGCCACTTCTCACCGCATTTGTAACATAGGCCTTTGTTCCTCAATTCATTGATGTGGTCCTCCTTCACAAATTTTATCTTGTTAGCCCCATTGTTGTAAGACTTTTCATCCCCTTGTGAAGGCTTATGAGAAGTGTTGCCAAACCTGAAATTTTGTTTACTGCCATTACCATACACGAGTGGAAACTTGGGCACACTCGGCGTGAAGTGCCTTGTGGTGGAAGCATTTGAGCCAAAGTCCGGCTATCTATTTAACCATGCATTAGCATATTTTTCTTTATAAATCTCAACTAAGATCATGGCTTCCTTGAGAATGGTCAGTCGTTGAGCTTTGACATCTGCTCCAATAGTGTTCTTGAAGCCCTTGATATACTTCACGTTTTTGAAATCCTCACTTAAACCTTTCGTATGAAGCATAAGCTTGGGGAACTTGTGATGTACTCCTTCACACTTGAATATCTTTGTTGGAGATCATATCACTCGGATTCTTACTATTTTTACATATTTGGATAGTACGCATCTAGAGCTTCTCGTAAAACCAAAAATCTCCAAAATCCAACAAGATTTGGGCTTTCCACGCTCCATTTTCCAGTTTATTCTATTATGCCAAAAGGGCGACCACCCAAACAAGCCTTGGTTCTTCAAGATCTAAAGGACACAGAGAATATGGAACGAGTGGACATGATTGAGGATGGGGACACTAATCCCAAGGTCGGGAGCTTGCATGCAAATGAGGATCAAAGGGCATATCATGTACAAAGTTGTATAACCTATGCCAATATTGCCAATTCACCGAATCATGGTGGGGAACCTAATGCAAATGCAACACCCTCTATGAATAGTGACATGGCATAAATGATGATGCTAATGCTACGTGGAATGATGGAAATAATCATGAAGCCAATGGTAGAAGAAATCAAAGGGCTTTGCAACACAAAGAGTGAGTTGTCACAACGCAACAATCAAGATCATGTGTGGCAACCCATTCATGGATCTACTCCAATGCATAATTCCTTTGTGGAAAGAACCTCTCATGACTTGGGTGGACATCATAGTCGATCAAACAATGTTGAAGGCTAAAGGCAAGCCAAAGGCATTATGTTTAGTGACATGGGTCAAGCCACATTTGGTAACAAGGAGAACAATCTGAACTTGCATTCTTCCATTAGAGCCATGCACAATTCGATGTATGCATCCATGGCTAAACCTTGCTACCACAATGCTAGAGAACCAAATCACATCGAATAGCATCCATATTCATTGCATAATGCCAATTTCATACCCTTGCATTTGTCTTGCATTTACCAATGGAATAGATGACTAAGGCCCCATTGCTTGAATGCAGCCAAATGGAATCATGCTGATTAAGTTGATTGAGTCAATGAGACGTGCTTCGATGCTTCTTACCACCCTCTTACTGAGTTTCACTCCAAGACGAGAGCTGGGACCATTTCTTCACTTCGGGTACCTAATCCTCCACCTTATGGCTTTCCTATAGCAATCATGACAAGGCAGATTCAAGGCGCACTCTCCCTTGGCCTCTTCTCCACATGCCAGGGGTACCCTCTTCCCATTCTAGATTCTAGTAATGAAAAGAGAGTTGATTATAATGTAGATATTCAATGAAAATTACTTCCAAGTATGAGAGGAAGCCACTTACAAGCTTGGCATGAACTCATGCTAATACCATCATATCATGTATCACCTAGCATGGACTCATGCTCTTTTCCATCACTATATAGCAAGCATCAAAACAACATTCCACAAACATGTGAATCAAGTACATGTGCTCATTCCATCTCTTGCCATCACATAGGCATGCCATAGGTCATTGCATAGCATGTAGATGGCTATGAATGGCAAGTAGAGTATCCAAATGACATGTAATTAATCATGTAGCATCTCCAATGACATGTATGTAGCCATATAAGTTATCAAATACATAAGATTGATTGAAAATGATCAAAATCTCCTAATCTGTCCAATTGGGGTTTGCTCAATGCTAAGTATGAATACATGAGTAAGCTTATAACACCATTGAAGCATTCCATGGTACATAGGCATGGCCAATAGTATGTGTAAATGACCAATTTTTCAAAATTAAGATTTCTTTGAAGAATACCCCAAATCAAGTGATAGGCATGAAGAATCCATCAAATCTTGCAAGAAATGGATGTAGCAACTCACCGGAAGCAACAGGTAAGCTTCAATGCTTGAAAATTGATAAAGAACAACTCCATGGAAGCTAGATGATAGGCGCCCTTTCCTCTTCATGAATCCCACGTTTTTTCTTCTCTTGGCTTGTAGAAGGAAAGTAGATGCTCAAAATAGCTTATTTTCACCTTAAGAAAGGCTAAGGAAGCCACAGCAAACAACAATGGTGGACATAGTCACCATTTTGCAACCTTCACACAAGGAGACCTTTGAAATTTTTGCCACTTGAGGGTATTTTAGGAGATGCAAAGCAAACGTACAATGCCTAATGTCATGCCTCTAAAGCCCTAGATGGAAAACGTGTAGAGATTCTAACCACAAGATCTAGATTTCTAGGGTTTTCAAGCACAAAAGAAGGGCTAAAAATTCCATGAAAATGTGTAGAAATGTAGGAAAAATTTTGTGAAAAAATGAATCACTGATGCCACTGCAAGAGAGGGGCTACTCAAGGCATGGGTGTAGGTCACCATCCTTGAGCAAAGGAAGGAAAGCCATGGAAGCTTGATAAGCTATAAGTGTGATTAGTAACAATTAATGATGATTAAGAAACTTACAAAATTATCCTTTATATCAAGTCCCATGTTCATACTCACTTAAGTCTTTGGCCCCCATAGTTGGCCTCTACCCAAGCCCACCCGTGGTCTTGTTCTCTTTATTTGGCCCATAGACTATGATTATTATATTTACATGTGTTCGAGCTCCCATAATATATATATATATATATATATATATATATATATATATATATATATATATATATGCATGTGTGTGTGTGTATGTGTGTGTGTGTGGGTGGGTGGTAAACCACATATATATATATATATATATATATATATATATATATATATATGAGATTTCGAGAAGGAGAGAGAGGAAGGACAAGGAGATTGAATTGGGCTGGGGTGGACTTCCATGAGGATTGAGGCAAGCTAGGGTGGTTCAAAGCAAGAGAAAAACTCCATGATCAAGTGATTAAAATTAAGTATCAAGTAATGACACTAATAAGCATTATTAATCAAGCTCTTTGAAATGAACGTGTTATTTCAATTTATAATGATTAAGTGCGTATCTCCAGCCCAAAATATCTCTATGAATCAATTACTAAAATCTCTTCATCAAGGATAAATTCTTTCACCCTCCAAGATTCTTCTCTCAATCAACCCATGTGGCCAATATAACATAATTGAACCCTTTCTAACCTTAACCTCCATCAACACTTTTCATCAATCCAACAAAACAACCTTCAACTTATAGCCCTTTAGACCATCACATGTGCAAAACCATGAATCATGTGCTCCGCCTCAAATACGCACCATTTATCACCCCCTCCCTCTGTTTGCACTCCCCTGCCCACCTACCTCCTCGTCTGTCTGGGCCTTGTTGGAGATCGTAGGCGTGGAACCTAAGAGTTTCAACCTTGTTGGAACTCTAAAAACCAACCTTGCATTCATTAACCGTCAGTGATACACCTGATCAATCAATGCAATTAACACAAGCTAGTGAAGCCTTGCATGGGGAAAATCGTTGTTTAAAGCTTGTTATTGCACCTCACAACCATGTAAACTCTCAAGAATGCCTTGAATAGATGTCTTCATAATATTAGTCCTTGAACGTTTATTTTGTAAAGGTTTCACTAAGCAACCCCTCCCAAACAGGATTTGTTGAAGTCATGGAAAGAGTTCTTGGTATCGTCAATGGAGCCTAGGCAAGATTACCTACCCATGTGAACCCCACAAGATTTTCAAATGCTTCATATCATTATATCAGGCTGTCAAATAACATAACAGTAACAAAAATGCATTGACAAAGAAGCCTCTTGCCACTTTCAACCTCTATTTGGAACATGTAACCATAGCTACTGTATCTTCTAAAGGCCGCAAATATTTCATATTCTGCATTTTCTACTTATTCACATTAGACAGAGCAAGAAAACCAAAAACCGTGGCAGCCTGAGGTGTGCCATCCTGAATGGAAATTGTCATGGATAATGTTTCTAAACCGACACAGCAGAATGGTTCAGAGAAAAGGCAGCCTCTGTAAGCACGTTGTAGAAAAGATTTTGCTTAGATAATTTTCTTTTGTTAAAATCCGCTTTAGGACGTGTTCCACATTGTCTTGCTGATGTTGTACTGCTTTAGGCTTCTTGAGCCTTGAGAGCATAGAACTTCAAAAATTTATTATGTATGTTGATAGAGGTCCCTAAATGCTTATTCCCATATAGTTTGACTATTTTAGCAAGGGGAAGAAAAGCTTAACTGAATCCCTCTCTTGCTACTATCATTAAGAAAATGCCCCAAATTTTGACAGAAGTTGACCTGCACATAGGGCAATGCACAAACATCAGGTGTGTATGGTAAAAGCACTCGTAATTGAAGCCAACACACATAGCACCCCCAGCCACCCAAGCATGCGAGAGAGAGAGAGAGAGAGAGAGAGAGAGAGAGAGAGAGAGAGAGAACCTCAAGGCGAAAAAACCTGGTTGGAATCACAATACCAGCCCCAGCAAAGCACTTAAATGAAGACAAGAAGCCTTGAAAGGAGAGAGACCGTCTGTCTGCTTCAGTTAGGCCAATAAGGTTTCCTGCACATAAGAAGCAGTGACCATGCAAATTTTTCTTTCTCAAGAATCCCAATGGTAGATCGAAAGATAGATCTGCAAAGCCAGTCACTGCAAGACCACCTCCAAGGTGATCTCTAGATTTTGAGGTTTCCGTGCCATCTGCACCTTGCTTTAACTTGGTGGATTCCATTCCTCTAGAACTGAGACCTAGAATTGTTGTTGGACCATTCATGTCACAAACAAGGGATGAATGTCTGCCCATAAAAAACCGGTCACTCGTGAAAGTAGTCTTTTTGAAGAAGTCCTTAGTCCAGGGCAGCATAAAGCCCCCTGATAGTCCAATATTTAGAGCTGCATTATAGAATCCCAAAGGAATGGCAAACCTGAAATCAATGTCCTGTTGAGAAAAACCAATTCATAAACTGAGCAGAGCAACACAGTTTACCAGTTGATTGAAGTTTGAAACTTTAATAATAGAAAAGCCTTTAGAACTGCTAAACTTTCAGTTCATCAACTGAGCAGAGCAACACATAGTTGATTGAAGTTCGAGACTTTCAAACAATAGAAAAATCTTTAAACTGCTAAATTTCCAATTCACACCTCTGACTTTAAGCCAATTTCTCACAATTCACACCTCTGATTTTAAGTCTCTAGTGATGCCACTATGTACCTTTGTAATCATGTTCTCGACCCCTATTTTCCACACACTAGATTCCAACGGCCCAAATCCACCCATACTGTTGCTGTCCTTTCTACCCTGCCAAGCTATAGTTACTGTCCCACATATGGTGGCTCATATATGCAAGGCACCTCGCAGATGTAGTCCCAAAAAGATACCCTGCAGTGCAGCTTTGGTACGGTAAAGCCAAGCCATCAAGGTAGAGATACATTCATGTGACAAATAGAGAGAAAATGACATGGCCCATAAATAGATTCTCAACAAAGTGAAACAGCAAAAGTGGACGATGTGCATGCGAAAACCATCTACCAGGTGTGCGACAGCCTTGATTCAAAATAGGCTGCTTAAATGGCAAAACTCATTGTACCCTAGGAAGTTCTTTCTACACCTTAGGGTAAGGTTTCATTAAGACTGTACGACCAGAAAAGCCTTACAATGCTGAATAGAGATACTCTATGGTAGCAATGCTCCCAAGTTCAATGATGGCTGACTGGTCAATTGAATGAATATGGCCAAGGCCTAGACTCCCATTTACAGTGTCTAATGTTGGTCAATTAGATACCAACTCTACCAACCCTAATAATAATGTCCAACAAAGTGTCTTCACACAAAAACCCAATAACATGGGGCTGCTCAATGGGCACCTAATGTCCAACAAAGTGTCTTCACATGAAAACCCAATAACTCTGTTCACACGGGGCTGCTCATTGGGCACATGAACAATATTACAATGGTCTGGCACAATAGCCCTTACAAACACATGAATCTGGCCACGTACTTGACCTCTCAAGTGGCCAATGGGTAAAAGCGTGTCCACGTCATACTCGTGAGAGCCTGCATGTGACATCCCCTCCTCCTTAACTTGGAGCACAGGGGCAAAATGAGCTCCACTGCTCCAACCCGGTATGGATCGTATGGCGAACTCACTCTCTGCTCCACATAGGTCCTAACTCCAATAGCATGCGCTATTGAACCTATTGTCTTCAATGATGTCTGCCTCCTTGGGAACTGCGGGTACCAAACTAGCCCCTCTGCCTCTAGATGCTCGGCTAGCATGGTAGACACCATTGCAAAATAGCTCATCTCATCCTCTTCCTCAATAGATTAAGTTTGAAACTCACTTGATGACTCCTCTTTGTCCTCGGAAACTCATATGGACTCTGGGATGGGTTGCCCTCCATCTATCCACATCACTTTCAAGCCTGATAGTGTCTGCTTCCTAGGCTCATCCTCCAAAATCTGCTCCTTACTTGGGAACTCTGTCATCACTGCTACCACTTCCTCTCTTGAAAGCTTTTTGGCATCCGGAAACACCCCCTCTTGAGCTTCATCTATGGATGGACTTACCACTATATGTGTTGTCGTTCTTGCTTGGATCTCTTATCAGCAAGCTACCAAGTCGTTCTCCAACTGCTAGATAATCTCCTCAACCCTCTCTATCCTATATGGTGCCACTATGCTCTTGTAGAGATCAATGTTGGTGGACCATGTTTTCTCCCAAGAAACCAAAGAGCTCTCTGACATTGGCTGAAACTCCATGCTCTACACACGTGTACCTGCTGCAAATGAACATGAAGCAAAACAAACACACCATTGTGGTCAAGGAATACGTGAAGGTTTCATCCTTGCGTGATGGAGGAAGGATGGACAAGGCCAATCAGCTCGGGCAGGGAAGCTGCATATATCGGATATAAAACGCTACCCTATCTGCCCCCTCTGTCCACAAACTGGCTGGCTTGTAGCACCCTTTTGGAGGCGCCCTTCTGCTGCAATTTTGCTGCTGTATATGGCCGCTTACTGTATATTGTCCTGTGGCCGCCTATTGTGTGTTGTCCTGCAGCCTGAATAGGCTGCGTTTTTCCTGAATCTGGATGCCTACTATGTGCTGTCCTTCAGCCTGAATAGGGCTGTGTTTTCACTGAATCTGGCCACCTTTATCCCAGATCTGGCCTTTGAGTGCCCACCGTTGGACCCACCCATGATGCGCCTTCTTCCAACACTGTTTGCCTACATTTGAAGCACCAACATGCCACCTTGCTTGCTTGCTCTGTCCACCCTCTACTTGGTGTGTTTGGCCCTCTTTTTTGCCCTTTGGAGCGCCCCTTGTACACCCAAGAGCTATCTGTTTATAGAATTTGCAAAGCGCAGCCTTGATGAAGAAAAACGCAAACCTGGTGATGACGGGGTTCTTCGTGATGGATCTCAACGCCCTTATGAGAGAAAAAAAATGCAGCCTTTCTTCCGTCAAAACCGACGCTCTGATAGCAATGTAACATTGGCGCTTGTGGAAGCGTATTTATGAATTGATTGATTGTGGTGCGCGCCTAATCAGAGACTTAAACCCATGCACAAATTGCTACTTCTTCATACTCAATACACAATAGAGAGAGATGTGACTTCTTTGTACAACAGGGTAGCACTGCTCCTCAATTTTCAATGACTCAATGACGACTGACTGGTCAATTAACAAATATGGCTAAGGCCTAGACTCCTATTTATAGTGTCTAATGTTGGTCAGTTGGCTACCAACTCTACCAACCCTAATAATAATGTCCAACTAAGTCTGTTCACACAATAACCCAATAACTATGTCCACACTAGGCTGCTCATTGGGCACCTGGACAACATTACAATGATCTGGCATAATAGCCCTTACAAACATGAATCCAGCCATGTACTCCACCTCTAAGGTGGCCAATGGGTAGAAGCATGTCCACGCCACACTCAGGGGAGCCTGTACATGTGACAGAGGGGCAGCCCATGCTCGACCCCTAGTGTGGTTTACTATGTACATATCCACAACATTCATATATGGGCACAAAATCCTACAACTATTCAATGTGGTTAAGTAAATAATTAAGGTTTCCAAGATACACATGCCTCTTACATTGGTATTAGAGCTTGTTTATTCACACTATAATGTGGACAACGTCCTATACTCATATTTTCTTAGTTCGCATATAATGGCAAATCAAATGCTTGGTGGTAGTGTGCTAAACCATGAAAAAGTAAAAGAATATGCACCATCTCACATGCACAAGGAAAATCATATGTCATCTTGTGAAATTGTAGGTGTACTTCACAAGAGAGTGGCCATAACATACTTGATGTCCAAGGAAAATCTATGCAAGAATGGTGGTGGTACGAAATCCTCCACTAGTTGGTGCACGTATGGATGCAAAAGAGAGGCCAAAGTCCATTGTTTGTTGTTGAAGGCATATGCTTATATGTAGTGTTGCATGTGAATAGGCACAAACTCCAGGGGCACTTTTGTCCTACAGGTTTTCCCCCTTGGATATTTGGTGTGAAAGGACACCTATACTAGGTTTTATTGAAAGAACAACTCCCACTCTAGCTCTCCCTTGCTTGCTACTTGTGTGTGTGTGTGAGCTTCCATTGCTGTCCAAACCCTAACCCTAACACCTGTGTGCCAACACTTGGTTTCAGAGCCCTAGCTTAACTCTGCCTCGAGCGTTAGCGCCCCATACAGTCACCGCTGCCCACTGTACAGTCCGTACACACGCGGGACACCGTACCCATCTGTACATCCGTGCGGAGTCCTATACATGCCCGTACTTCCTTGCACAACATCTGTACAGTCAACATACTTAATGTCCGTACTATCCGCTTGTGCAACTGTATTGGCTGTACCTACAATTGCTACACCAAAAATTAATTTGGTGCTTTTCTGATTTTGGGATTCCTGAGCTTCCTGGCATTGGCTATCTACACACACCACTATTCCCATGTCAAAAAATTACATTTGTAAGCGCAAAATCAAGGCTTTTTCTACTCTTTCCTTTGGATTCTTGCAACGGGTTTGTGCAAGATAAATACATGTTATTGCATTTGGTGGCAGTTTGTGCTCATTGTGCCTGGCAGTGCACATTAGTGCATATTTGGGTTGCATACAAGATATCTTTGCCTTTTGCTAGTCCTTGCCAATTGTATATTTTGTAAAATGGCACACAATGCAACAAATGTATTTGGTGGTTTTTCCCAAGAGGACAAACTAGATGGGAGCAATTACTCTTTTAGGAGTTTTTGTTAGCAATCATCTCTCGTCTGTACACTATGTCAGGGCCTTTGTTGTGGGTGTGCCCGCCCAATTTTGGTGTGTCCCCATTTTTTCCTCACTTCCATGTATTTTTTTCCCATTTTTGCTTGGTGTGGGAGGCTGTTTTGTGCTTGTGGGCTGTTTCAGATGCTGGCCGACTGGACACTACTGACCCCACCTGATGTGCTGACCTGGCCAACTGCACATTTGCTGGCCGACTTGGCTAGAGCAGGTGGGCTGCTGTCGGCCTGTTTTGTGCTGGCCAACCAGCAGCCTGGGGCCATATAAAATGGCCCCTTGCCCCCCCACACTGTGTCTCACCTTCGCCTGTGCATTTTAACAACTGCTTGCTAGAATCAGCTATGTACAACCCTCACCCATGAAACAACAATGCCATTCTTGTCGACTGGCACACAACAAAAATTAGAAACTGTGGTGGCGTTGTGTATTCCGGGATTTCTTTGGTGTATATAGCAGAGTTACACTAGCTTCTCTCTCTTTTGCATCTGTGTATTGCTCTCTACAGCAATTGTCTTCATTTCCGCTATGCATTCTGACATGGTATCAGAGCCCTAGGTGGCTTGAAGCTTGGAGACAGTGGGACATCGAGGGTTTGATGATTTAGGTGCTGATTGGAGACTATTTTGGGCTGTACGGGACTTGGAGATCGGGTAGAAGGCGGCCATCATCGTTGGACAGCCACCTTGCATTCTATTTGCATCCTCTTCTTCTTCTTTTTTCCCACCCACCCTCCCTTCACAATACCTTGTGAACCCTTGAGATGGAAGATTTGCTTGAGATGGCTGAGAAGCACGTGAAGATCCCGACACTCCCCACGTTCCTGGTAGACCGCCAGTTGGACGGGAACAACTACGGCATATGGAAGGTAATGATGAAATCTGCTTTTTGGAGTCTTATGACTTGGCTCATTTCATTGTTGTTCGGGTTCCACGGCCGGAATTAGAGGACGGGGAGTTACCCTCTATTCGAAAGGAACGGGAGGCACAGGCACAGGCACAGGCACAGGCACAGGCACAGGCACAGGCACAGGCACAGGCACAGTTATGGGATCGTGTCAATGCCAAAGTTCGTTCTTTCATCTTCCTCAATTGCACACCACAGGTGATCAATCATATAAAGCATATGACGATGGCCAGAGGTATTTGGCAGCATTTGGCTTCTCTCTACAACAAGGTATCACCCATGAGGAGAATCTCCTTGGAAGTTTAGATGCGGGTGATGAATCCTGCAAAGTCGTCGACGATGCAGGATCACATCAACAAACTGCAGGCTCTTCAACAAGAAGTTCTCCAAGCAGGGAAAGAGATATCATCAGAGGATATGGCCATAACGTTGCTGTCACATTTGCCCTCTCAGTACTCAACCTTTTACTCTTCGTTGATCACTAGTGGCAAGCTCAGCACCATCACATGGGAGGAGCTTGTGCCCATGGTCTTGGACCAGGAAGAGCGATTCACGACCCTCCACAGGGCGGAGGTTCTGAGGCCTTAACTGGCCAACAGTCGAAAGGCCGTAAATAACAACAACAAGGGCAAAGGGAAAGCTTCATCGGAGAAGTCTTCTAAGAAGAAGCCTGATTCAGACCGAGAGAAACTGAAGGCCGAGAGAACCTGTAATTATTGTGGCGAGAAAGGCCACTATTGGAGGAAGTGTCCCAAGCGGACTGGGAAGCGAGCTGATTCTTCAGCTTCAGCTACAAAGACTCCAGCCTTTGTGCACTTGGAGATGTTGGACATGGATGCTTCATCTTCTTCGAGCGAGGAGGCAGTTGGCTTCACCGCAAAGGATACTCGGGAATGGATTCTTGATAGTGGTGCTTCCAGGCACATGACTCCTTCCCGTGACTTCTCTCTGGATCTAAAACGGCAATCAGGTTGCATTTTTATTGGCGACAACTCCACCATACCGATACACAATGAGGGCCGGATGAAAATCATTCCCGATGGCAGAGGGGGGAAGCATTCCTCTCGTGTTCTTTACGTCCCAACACTTGGTTTTCATCTATTGTCAGTGCATGAGGTGTGCAAGATTCGCTTCCGGGTGGAGTTTGAGGAGAATTTTGTTGCTCTACGGGACCGTGAGACTGGCCAGGTTGTTTGGGAAGGCGGCGTGGAGAATGGTATATACAAACTCTCCCCACTCTCCTCTTTGACAGGTTCTCAGATTGGTGATTTGTGGCACTTTCAGTTTGGCCACTTGAATGTGGATGCGCTGCGGCGAGCTTTCCGGGACCAGATGGTGGTTGGCTTGCCAGATGTTGGCAACAAGCAAGGACACTAGAGTTCTTGCATTCGTGGTAAGTAGCACGGGGAATCTTTTCCGAAGCACGCTTCCAAACGGGCTTCGAAACCTTTGGAGTTGGGACACGCTGACTTGTGTGGACCTATGCAGACTATATCCTTGGGAGGTTCTTTGTACTTTATGCTGCTTGTTGATGATTGTTCCAAATTCACATGGGTTTATTTCCTTTCACAAAAGGACCAAGCTTTTGCTCGGTTCAAGGAGTGGCATGTGATGGTGGAGAAAGAGTCTAGCTTGCAGGTGAAGATGTCAGAATGTGCAACAGAAGACTAACGCACGTAGGAGACGCATCACCATCAACCTCTCTGTACCAGAAGCTGGTTGGTTCATTGATCTGGTTGCTGAACACCAGAGTCATGAACAGAGGTAGAGTATCGGGCTACTTGTGGTGCTGCTTGCGAGGTTGTGTGGCTGCAGAGGTTGCTTGGCGAGATTGGGTTTCCATAGAAGGAGCCCACGGTCATCCAGTACGATAACCAGAGCTATATTGCTATTGCTCAGAACCCGGTCTTCCATGTCCGGACCAAGCACATAGAGAGACAATATCACTTTGTTCATGAGAAGATCTTGGCTTCTGACATCTTGCTTCTTTATTGTTCGACAAAGGACAATCCAACGGACCTCTTCACGAAGTCTCTACCTCAGGCTATGCTTTGGCGGCACTCCAACTCACTGGGGTTGGTTCCACATCCAGGAGCTGAAAGGGGGTGTTAGCAGTCATCTCCTATCTGTACACTATGTCAGGGCCTCTGTTGTGGGTGTGCCCGCCCAGTTTTGGTGTGTCCCCATTTTTTCCTCACTTCCATGTATTTTTTCCCATTTTTGCTTGGTGTGGGAGGCTGTTTTGTGCCTGTCGGCTGTTTCAGATGCTAGCCGACTAGACAGTGTTGACCTGACCTGATGTGCTGACCTGGCCGACTGCACATTTGCTGGCCGACTTGGCTAGAGCAGGTCGTGGGCTGCTTGTCGGCCTGTTTTGTGCTGGCCGACTAGCACCCTGGGGCCATATAAAATGGCCCCTTGCCCCCCCACACTGTTTATTGTGTATTCTGGGATTTCTTTGGTGTATATAGCAGAGTTACACTAGCTTCTCTCTCTCTTGCATCTGTGTATTGCTCTCTACAGCAGTTGTCTTCATTTCCGCTGTGCATTCTGACAGTTTTATGGTCAGGAATTTGCTAGTGGCCAAGGACCAGTGGGGTTACATAAACGGCTATGATGCCCGTCCCGCAAATGTTGCACCTGCCACACCTCAAAGGGGTGAGCAGGGTGGTGCCCAGCAAGCTACAGTACCTGCACACCTGCACTCATGAGCAAAAGAGGTGGGTTGCGTGTGATGCCCAAGCTATGACTTTGATCTCTTTGTCTCTCAAGAGGTCAATCATTCCACACATCCAATCATGCAAGACTTTACAGTGTGCATGGGATGTATTGGAAACTATGTATCATGCAAAGAATGAGGCCAGAGTTGCATACCTCAAGAAAGAACTTGAGAACTTGGATATGCATGAAGGTGACAATATAGCCGATCATCTTACGAAGGTCCAAGATCTTCAAGAGTAGGTGCTTAATATTGATGAGGTCGTTCCTGAAAAGGAGCTTGTATCCAGAACATTGCAGTCACTGCCAGTATCCTACTTGAATTTCCACACTTCTTACTTTGGGTAACCTAGAGTCTACAGTTTGAGGAGTTGGTGGGTTCGTTACTACACGAGGAGCAGACTAGGTAATGCTTTCCCAAAAGACGATTCACCAGTGAGGGCTGTCCAGAAATTACAGCTCATACACAGTGATGTGTGTGGTCCTATGAGGACACCATCACTTGGAAAGCATCTCTACTCTGTGGCTTTCATTGACAACTACTCTAAATTTACGTGGGTGTACCCTCTTAAAGCAACATCTGAGATGTTTATGTGTTTTCAACATTATGTTGCAAGGGCTAAAAATAAGACAGATTGCAAAGTGCAGACCCTCCGTAAAGATCAAGGGGGGAATATACATCTGATGCTTTTAAAGCATATACTTGGTTGAAAAAAGAATTAAGCATCGATGTACTGTGCCATACACACCACATCAAAATGGTGTTGCAAAAAGAAAGAATCGGTCTCTAATGGAGATGGCTAGATGTATGGTCAAAGGCAAGAGTTTGCCTTGCAAGTTTTGGTAGAGGCAATCATGTGTGCCACACATGTTTTGAACAGGTGCCCTACAAAAGCCTTGAAAACCATTACTCTATTTGAGGCTTGGTACGATAGAATAGAAAACCTAAGGTTGAATACTTCAGAGCATTTGGATGCCTTGCATATGCACATGTGCTTCCACAGTTACGAGCCAAATTGGATGACAAGGCTGTAAAATGAATGTTTGTGGGTTACAGCATTGGCAACAAAGGATACCATCTCTACAATCCCCACACACACAGGATTTTTGAGAGTAGAGATGTATATTTGCTGAAAATTCAGCACAACCATTGGCTGAATTCAATAGACTTCAAAAATGGCTCACAAGATATGTTTTGAGGGACTAGCAGGACACGAACTAGTTCCAGAAATGCTAGAGAACATGCTGATGTGACCTACATGAGTAGTCCTTATGACACACGAGCCAGACTCTTACGAGGAGGCTGAAGAGGATGAGCACTAGCAAGAAGCCATGCAACAAGAAATCAATGCTATAAAAAAAATAGCAGGTGCAAAAGTCTCATCATAATCTATGCCTTCCTGCTGGGCATAGCCTTTGGCAACAAGTCTGGCCTTGTACCTGTCAATGGTTCCATGAGACTTTCTGTTGACTTTATAAATCCACTTTGTACCAATTGGTTTCTTGTCATGAGGCAAGTTGACTAGATCCCATGGTATGCCTAAGTCCATTGTTGGGGATAGAGATCCCAGGACTACGAGCCTCTTTTGGAGGGCTTTATTTAATAACATGGGCACTAAGCTTGAGTTCTCATCTGCTTATCACCCCCAAACAGATGGTCAAAGTGAGGTTGCAAATTCTGCTGTATTGGATTTGTTAAAGTGTTATGTGGCAAATCAAAAAAGTGCCTTTGAGAAGTATCTTCCACTTGTAGAGTTTGCCTACAATAACACAGTACATGCCTCCACAGGAAAGGCCCCGTTTGAGCTTATTTATGACAAAGTGGTCTTGCCACCCATCCTTCGTACAAAGGATGAGATTTTTGAAGCCGATAAGTATGTGCGTGACTTGGATGTAGCCTTTGCTCAGGTGCAGACAGCCATTGCAAGGTCACAAGACAAGCATAAGAGGGCAGTTGACAAGCATAGAAGGGACATGCAAGTCAAGTAAGGTGATTGGGTATTGCTGAAATTTGAGAAAGCTAGGCTTCGGAAGAGGCCAGGACGAGAGGGATCATATCCAAAGCTTTCTACCCGATAATATGGACCCTTCAGAGTGGTTGACAAGATCAATGAAGTGCTTGCTTTACCCAGTCATTCGAAGATTCACAATGCTTTTTACGTGAGTCTTTTGCAGAAGTATGTGGGGCCAGATCCGGAAGAGCCTGTCACATAAGATCGGCCCGAGATTGATGAGCTTGAGGAGATCCTCCAGCCAGAGCAGATTGTATTTCACAAGGAGAGAAAGCGACCACATGGGAAGCTTTCCAAAAGATACCTTGTGACATTTAAGAACTATTTACCCATTGATACAAAGTGGGTAGATGAGGGATATTTCGTTGATTACCCGCAGCTTTTGCAAGCATATCTTGAGGCTTTTCACTTGAGGTCAACTGTTTAGAAGCCGAGGGGGATGTCACCATTTGGTCCACCTCCATTTCTGGAGCCACTTCTATGGGACTGTCACTCCATAGAGCAGCCAGATTTGTACCATGTTCACATGTGGCCAGGCCAGTGCCCCATGTGAAAGGGTCAGTCATCTTGTGTCGCATGGACGGAACCAGTTTTGTGCCACCCGTGTGTGACCAATATTGTGCCATATGGACGGGAGCCTGTTTTTTGCCACCCGTGTATGACCAAGATTGCGTCTTATCCATGGGACTGTCACTCCATGGAAGGATTGATATTTGTGCCGACCTTGTTACTCCATAGGAAGGCCCGTGCCAGGATTTGTGTTTTGCCTATGGGACTATCACTCCATAAGAAAACCAAGACTTCACATTTCTGTCGCGCCAGTTTTGTGCCCGACAAGAAATCCTTGTACAAGTTTCATGAAAGGGAGATTTCGTCCATTACATGTGCACATGCATTTATGTTTGCATGCATAAACTTGTTTTCACATGACTTATTTTCGTGTGTTTGCCTGCTATGACGTGCCAGTACACTAGACGGGGACACCCCGAGTGTACCGTGGTGTGCTGTCTGCTGACGAGTTGGTGTGTTGTCTGCTGACAAGTTGGTGTGGCGTGTGAACGGGTAATAAGTATTGCCCTTTTTGGCCTTTTCAAACGTAAAATCCATGAAGTAATGTAAACCTTAATGTTTATAAGGTTGGATGTTCACACACATTTAAAATATTGACCGGACACTTGTTTTAATGTGGGTGCCCAACTTAATTAAAGTTTAATAATATTTAAATTTAAGGACTGCATGGGAAACTTATTCTTTCCGCACACGTGGATGGTAAGTGGGGGGGTGGGTTGATGAAAGAAAAGCGACTACAGTATTGAGGGGGGGAGTAGTTTTGGCTTGTTTTGCTGCAGAATTTCACTCACCCATTGTACCCGCCTCCATACTTGCTTGTTGCTACCCATTGTATCGCGCCTTCAGTTCACACCTGCCTGCTGTTCTGTACCCGCCTTTAGCTCCAGCCCTGTTGCCCTTGCACCTGGCTGCTGCTGCTACTACTGCACCCGCCTACAGTGCTTGCAGGTTGCTGCAGCACCTGAACCCACCTGCTGCCCAGTACCTACAGCACAGTACCCACCTGCTGCTGCTGTATTTTACCCGCCTACAGGTACCTGTTGCTACTGCCCCGTACCCGCGTACAGGCACTTGCTGCTACTGCTGCTCAGTACCTGCCTACAGCACCTACTTATTGCTATCTGTACCTGCCACGACTGTACTTGCTGGCTGCACATTTGTACCGGTTGGCTGCCCCACTTGTACATGCTGTTTGCACCTATTAGAAGTACATTAAAAGGGGATTATCTTCTCTCCTGACTCCTGAGATCTGAATTGAAATCTTTGCTAGGTACTTGTTCCTATATTTTTCAAATTCAAATACAATTAAAGTTAAATATTGTTTTTACAAGTTTTGTGTAGGCAAGCATCACCCCCAGTTGCCTTCACCATGGAAGGCCACCGGGATAGTGACTTTTCCCATGATTACCTTGACCGCACCCTCACATTTAGAGGAGCCAATGAAGGTCATGTAGGTATGAGGAAAACTGGGAGCAAAGCTGACTTGGGAGCACCAGGTATTACTCCCTCCGCGGTGCTTCACCTTGCTGGGTATTAGTACGGGCCTGTGTGTTGGTGCATAGTCCCGGAAGACCAGTGAGGGCAGGTGTTCACCCAGTGAAGGTGGGAGACTACCTATGATTTGATCTACTCCGACAACTGATTCTTCATCATCGACAAAATCTTATTGTTTTTCAGTTGTACTCACTCCATGTTATGGAGAGATCTGGGCTTGAGACCCGTGAACACTTGTACATATAAATACTCCAAGAAATACAAACTATATTGAGGGGGGGGGGGGGGGGGGAGGATAGCCCTTGCCAGCCCTAGTGATGGTGTCAAGTGTTCTTTGTCATTTTCAGTTTTAATGTTGCTAATAATGTCCATTGTTTGTATTAGTTCAGTGAACTAAAAATGTGTATTTTATCTTCCGATTTGTAGGCCTTCTATAAGGAGCGGTTACATTGTATGGGAAGGCGGAGTGGAGAATGGAATCTACAAACTCTTAGTACTCTCTCTTACAGGTTCTCAGTTAGGTGATTTGTGGCAGTTTCGTCATGACCACTTGAATGTGGATATGTTGCGGGCCGCGGCAAGCTTTCCAGGACCAGATGGTGGATGGCTTGCCAGATGCTAGCAACAACCAGGGACATTCCAGTTCTTGCGTTCGTCAATCAGAGGAGCCTTTACAGGTGAACTATGCTTTGATGTCTCACATCATTCGAGACAAAGAGCCTACTGCAGTTGAGGAAGCTCTTTCTCATGGGACTTGTAGGGAAGCCATGCAAGTGGCAGATGGTGACTTGCAAGAGGAGGTGTATGTTGAGCAGCCTCCAGGCTTTGAGGTTCCGGGATGAAAGGGGATGGTTTACAGGTTACGGAAGGCCTTGTATGGCCTTCAGCAGGTTCCCAGGACTTGGAACACCAAACTTACAGTTAATGATCCTTGCGAGTAGATTGATGCCTCTTTGTATCAGAAGCTTGTTGGTTCATTGATTTGGTTGCTAAACACCAGATTGGACTTGAGCTTTCCAGTGGGGCTGTTGAGCTCATTCATGCAGACACCCTTGAAGACTCATTGGGACGCAGGATTGCGGATCTTGCGGTAGCTGCAAGGTACGAAGGATCTTGGACTCTTCTATGACACTAGAGGGGGAACGACGGATGGAGTCAAACTCCAAGGTTGGAGTGACTCAAATTGGGAAGGAGATCTACATCAGGCTACGGATTTGCCCTTGGCTCAAGAGCTATTTCTTGGAGCCGCCAGAGGTTGCCAACTATTGCCTTGTCTTCTACAGAGGCAAAGTATCGGGCTGCTTGTGGTGCTGCTTGCGAGGTGGTGAGGTTGCATAGGTTACGTGGTGAGATTGGGTTTCCACCCACGGTCATCCAAAGTCACTTTGTTCGTGAGAAGTTTTTTGCTGATGACATCTTGCTAGAGTTTTGTTCAACAGAGGATAATGCACTGGACCTCTTCACGAAGTCTCTACCTCAGGCGATGCTCCAACAACAATCCAGCTCACTAGGGTTGGTTCCACATCCAGGAGCTAGGAGGGGGTGTTAGTAGTCATCTCCTGTCAGTGCATATTACTCAGTGAGGGCCTTTGTTGCGGGTGTGCCCACCCAAGAGTTTTCTCCATTTTTTTCCCATTTTTTCTCTTTTTGGGTTGTGGGGTTTGTCTTGTTCTCGTCCACTCATTCTGAGCTAGCCGACTATGGTTTTTGTCTTGGCCGATTGTACTTGTGCTGGCCGACTGGCTCTCACCCAATTGTGGACATTCAATCAGCCTGTCGACTATTTTTGGACTGGCCAACCAGCATTGTAGGGTGGTATAAATACCACCCTTGTCCCCACACTCATTTTGTATTGGATCTTCGTGTATATAGCAGAGTTTATACAGCTTCTCTCTTTCTCTACACTTGTGCCTTTTGTTTCTCACAACAATTGTCTCATTTTTCGCTATTCATTCCGACAACTCTCGACCCAAACCTTTGTACCATGTATCAAATACAGCAAGGGATCTATCTGGTGAGGTGTTCGGAGAGCTTCATCTATGTGAGCATGACTGCAAAAAGGTTGCAATTTTTTATCTCATAATAAAGGCATGGAGATCCATTGCAAAGAACCCCATCATCATTAGCATTTTCACTCAGTTTATGCTTTTTTTTCATCTTGGCTGTGTTTTTGAAAATTTTGTACCAAATACCTCTTGTGTGCAAGGGACACTTAGGCAAAGGGCAAGAAAGAGGGCCAAACCTATTAAGTAGAGAACTGACAACGCAAGCAAGCAAGGCGGCCTGACGGTGCTTCAAACGCAACCATATAGGGGTGGAAAAAGACACATCAAGGGGGTCCAATGGTGGCCACTCAGAGGCCAGATCTAGGAGAAGATAAGTGCGGCCAAATTCACCTAAACACAAACCTATTCAGGCTGCACGATAGCACACAGATAGGTTCTAAGATTAGTCAAAAACACAATCTATTCACACTACACGACAGCAGACAGTAGGTGTGTTGAAATGTGCAATGTAAAATAAAGCTCGGTTTATTTGGTTGAATGTGTGAACGCACCCTAGAGGTGCAAGATATTATCTTGAGAGTTGTGGAAAGATAAGAATGCCACATAAGATATTATGTGAATGATGAGAGCCACATAAAAGAATGTGGAAAGGGGATTGCCACATGGCATGATGATGTGTAAAGGAGATTGGGCTAGAGGCTATCTATATTAGAAGCCTTTCATTGTTTGGTTCATAACGTATTGCAAATACAAGGTGTAGAGTGTGCCTATCTTGTCCACCTCTCATTAGAATGCAATTAGCATTATGGAGTTTCTTGATTACTATGAGGCTCCTTAAGCATATGTTTAATATGTGATTAGGCTTAGCTCGATTCTTAGATTCTTAACATGGTATCAGAGCAAGGTTTAGCTAAGCCTAGATTAGGAGTGTTTATTTTTAGAATGTTGATTTATGTTATGGTTTGTGTATAGAGAAAAAAAATATTGCACACTCGTTATCTTAGAGAGAGCAATTTGTGTGAGATTAAGCCCCTTTTATGGTTCATTGGAATCTTGGAGGTCTCTTGAAGCTGTCCATGAAGTCAAGGTGAAGGAGTGCAGATTTCAACATTATGAAGACTACGGAGTCTACATCAATAACAAGGGAGCTGCCAAGAAGTTTTTTGCCTCAATAAAAGGTTGGTTGGTTATGGATTTTGCCTCATGAAATTTGATTTGAGCATAGATGGTGCTCAATGTGTGAAGGGTTGCCATGGGAATGAGATTTGCGGATCTCGTGGCTATTTGCATTGGCAAAGAAGCATGTTAAGGTGCATAGTTGCTTGGCTACGGGCAAGCAAGCTGTGGACTCAATTTGGACCCCGTGTGTGTGCATCAAGAAGAGGATGCACTAGTGGATGTTGCTCAAGAAGATGAGCAAAATGGTGTGGAAGCCATAAAAGGCTTACACAATGGTTTTGGCACCTTTGGTTTCTCAAAAGAAACCTATGAAGAGCACCCTTGAAGATTTGGCATGCAAAGAGGAGGAGCATGCAAGTTTTGAGCTCAATGGGAGCTCAATGTAGCCATAATGATGGCTATGTAAACCTCAAATGTGAGGTTTGTTGAGGCAAATTGAAAACCAAAGAGAGATGCAGCTAAGAGAAGCTACATACACAAAAACCTTGTGATTGGTATCAAATCTACCAACACGGACAACAAGAAGCTTGCAATATGGACAACAAGAAGCTTGCAATATGGAAAATCGATACTCAAAGCGTGGAGGTGAGAACTCCCGGTCAAGAGGTAATGTGTAACACAGAATTGACGAAGAAGCCAACATGAGATGTTGGCAAACAACAACAAGAGATGCAGCAGTGGTGAGCTAAAGCAGCATCAAGCTATGACAGATTAAAGCCGTTATGGGATGAGCAAGTAGCTGCAAGAAGTGGCAACACAACAGAGAGGAGATTCGAAGGTAGTATGTCTGTAGCATGGCAGACTGAAGAGCAGCGTAGCCAAAGGATATTCATGGCAAAGATCATGGATAAGACAACCTTTTGAATCTTGATGAGGGTTTGGAGCTGCCAGGGATGGCAGTTAGTGCAAGAGAAACCACAAGAAGCCGAGGATGCCATGGAAGAGGAAGCAAACAGCCATGGCGAGGTCAAAGGTAAGCAAGGAAAAATTCAGCACTGAGAATATGAAGGCAATGATGGGAGGTCTTCATGGTACTTGCAAGAAGAATGCAGCTCTTGACAAGTTTAGGAGTGCACTTGAGGTTTTCCTCAAAGCCAAGTGTAGCATGCGGAAGCTTGATGAATAAGATCGGTACTTCAATGGGTAGAATTCAGCAATCTTTCGTGACGAAGATAACGCACAACATAGAGAGAGATGTGTAGATATAGAGAGGGAGAGAGAGAGTCAATATTGGGTCCTGAAAACCCTCTATAGGGCCCCCACCACGAATGGTGTGTTTGCTTTATTAGAATGACAAACAATAACCAAATATCTGTAGATCTGATGACCTGATTCTTGACCTTCAACCTTCACCCTAGTTGTAGCTTTCCCATTGGCTGTCCTGGCCCTTGGAAGACTGCAACCCCTTGTGAATTATGAGATAACCAATTGAGATTCTTGCCTATGCTATTTATAGCACCTAAACATGCTGGTCGGTGGGTCCATACAGGGTTGGCCTACTTTATTTCTCCCACAACCAAAATATGATGTATTTAAACATGTGCATGTTCACACCTATCCACTTGCCGCCGCCGTCCACACCTATCCACTCGCCGCCGTCCACACTATCTTGACTGGTGGCTGGCAGCCACTATGCCCTGGCCATGCCGCATGCTCGGCTGGCCAATTAGCTGCCCAAACCCCAAGGCCTAGCCGCCTTGCTGTCCAAGGCCCCCCCAAGGCTGGCCGACAGCATGCCCTAGCCATGCTGGCTGTTGGGCAATGACCATGAACCTCTATGGCCCCTCGGTTGGTGTAACTCGCCCGAGAAGCGCGGGAGTGGGTGTGCATCACTTGACCATGAGCACAATTGAACATTTCGGGATTTAATCATAGACATTAAATAATCCATAAAGCTGAAAATAAAAGTTGCACATATAACACCGCATAGAGGCCGGAATGGGCCGAACCCCCCGTCCCCCCCTTGGAGTATTTCATTATCCAAGGAGAAATATAACATGCACAAGCTTTGAGGGCCTTACTGTAACACACGGAAGCTCTGGGAGTCTTCTTTCAGCCCTAAACACTACTGGAAACATGCTGATGCAAAACATAGACATGAAGAGAGAGTAGAGAGAGAGAGAGATGGCTGGAATTTCAGTATATTTCTAATGGTACAAAAAGGTACCTACATCTACAGCCCTTGGCTGCCTTCTTGAAAAGGTGAACATCACCAAAACATTCCTATACTAGGACCCAACTCCTAAAGAGTTGAAGGAATCCTACAATGAGCAAACTGCCTATTTATAGGCTCTTGGACACAATGAGAACTGGCCGACTGCTGATCGGCCAGCAGTCGTGGTATTTATTCCATTAAAATGCAGCGTTTTTGATCTGGTCCAGCCCGCCTCTGATCTGGTCCAGCCGACCACTTTTGCAAGCAGCCGACAGCACAACCAAATCCTTCCATGCCCTGCTGCAAGTCCACCCTTGACCAAACTGCACCTTGTGCCCCAAATCCTAACTCTAAGGATCTTTTTCTTGGCTGCCCCTTCTGGATTAGCTCTGGGAGTGTCCATGGCATTTCATGCACCATGACATCCCCCTCTACTAAACTTGATGATGGGATTCCAACCTGTTCTTGGATGACTGTCATCATCCCACTCTATTCCTAGAGTCCCTTTGTCATCCATCCAACTGGCAACCGTTTTCACTGAAAGCCCAGCCCGGTCTCCAAAACCACTCTGACTCTGAATAAAATCTATGCATCTATTCGCTCCAGTCCCCAATCCATTCCTGCCCTGACTCTGAACACTGTCTTGGTCTTCATTCCTGAGAAATGAGTCTGGCACTCTCACATCACCCCTTGGAGGATAATCCTCCCTTGGGACCGTTGCCCGAGAACCTATCTGGCTCACAGGACTGCCATCCCCTCTGGCTTTGTGGAACACCACCAACGAACCTCCTGGGAGCTCTTCCTGATTCTGTGTTCCTTGCCTTGGGCTTCGTATCCGTGTACTTTCCTATACCTTGGACTTGTACACCATCATATGGGACTGAATCAGTGTTTGACTTTGCTGAACCTGATGCTTTGATACCAATGTAACACGCGGAAGCTCTGGGAGTCTTCTTTCAGTCCTAAACACTACTGGAAACATGCTGATGCAAAACGCAGACATGAAGAGAGAGTAGAGAGAGAGATATGGCTGGAATTTCAGTATATTTCTAATGGTACAAAAAGGTACCTACATCTACAGCCCTTGGCTACCATCTTGAAAAGGTGAACATCACCAAAACATTCCTATACTAGGGACCCAACTCCTAAAGAGTTGAATGAATCCTACAATGAGCAAACTACCTATTTATAGGCTCTTGGACACAATGAGAACTGGCCGACTGCTGGTCGGCCAACAGTTGTGGTATTTATTCCATTAAAATGCAGCGTTTCTGATCTAGTCCAGCCCGCCTCTGATCTGATCTAGCCGACCACTTTTGCAAGCAACCGACAGCACAACCAATGTAACACGCGGAAGCTCTGGGAGTCTTCTTTCAGCCCTAAACACCACTTGAAACATGCTGATGCAAAAACGCAGATAGAAGGGAGAGTAGAAAGAGAGAGATATGGCTGGAATTTCAGTATATTTCTGATGGTATAAAAAGGTACCTACATCTACAGCCCTTGGCTGCCTTCTTGAAAAGGTGAACATCACCAAAACATTCCTATACTAGGGACCCAAACTCCTAAAGAGTTGAATGAATCCTACAATGAGCAAACTGCCTATTTATAGGCTCTTGGACACAATGAGAACTGACCGACTGCCTCGTCCAGCCCGCCTCTGATCTGGTCCAGCCGACCACTTTTGCAAGCAGCCGACAGCACAACCAAATCCTTCCATGCCCTGCTGCAAGTCCACCCTTGACCAAACTGCACCTTGTGCCCCAAATCCTAGCTCTAAGGATCTTTTTCTCGGTTGCCCCTTCTAGATTAGCTCTGGGAGTGTCCATGGCATTTCATGCACATGACACTTACTCTCCCAATGGGAGATGCCGGCTAATCCAAATACAACCATAAACATGTCCTTCATCCAATATGGGTACTTCCATAGGCGCACAAACATGTATAACAGCCCACATGGCTCTTCCATATGCGCATAAACTTGGATGACAGCCCATATGGCTCTTCCACTAGCACATAAACCTGTAAACCAACCCATGTGGCTCATTCATGAGCTCATAAACCAATAAACCAACACATGTGGCTCATCCATGAGCGCATAAACCAGTATAACAGCCTGTATGTCGCATCCATGAGCGCCAAACATAGTCACATGAAACGGGAACGGACATATGGAATGGGAGTCTGTTTTGGAACGAGAATGGAAACCTGGAAAGAAAATGGAAATGACATGTCATCACCATATAGCTACCGTTTGCAAGCTAAGGAGATGCAAGGACATATATTGCCAAGCCTTTTAGATGCAAGATCATACACCACTCTCATATGATATGATATGGTCATAGAAACATACAAAATTCTCATTTACTCAAAAATTAGACCCAAAATGCCTTTAGCTAAGGTTGCACATTTGCGGAACAGGAACGGGAACGACACAGGTTCTGGAACACGTTCCCTCATTCCCAAGGCTATGGAACGGCGTTCCGTGTTACTATGGCGCCAAAACCTGTAAAATAGCCTGTATATTGCATAAAACCAAAAATTTCAGCAAACTTTAGGACTGTTTTGTTGAAATACAGCCATCCATGGTGTGCAAGATGGTGTAGAGTACTGAAAATCATCTTCCCCAAGCTGGATATGGCTATGATGGGCTTACAAATGAAGAGAAATGATGAAAAATCTGAGTTTGCAACCTTCCAAAACTTGCTTGAAGCTCAAACTCGCCCAAGGGATAACTCTCTTATATTCAAATAAGCAAGAAAATGCTACAATGCCATGTGTAGAGCTGAATTGACAAGTGTGAGGACACTTGTCTCACTTTTGTCCTCTTATTTGCCACATGTCCCAAATTGAAAGGCCAAAAATTCCACAATATTCAACTCTAAAAATATCCCAAATGATGGCTGATTTCACAATGGCGCTATGGCAATACTCGATCTTTGTCGAATTCCGGAGGTAATGACGCGAACGGAATTTCCATCAGAGATTGCCAAAAATAGCAACTTTTTCTAAAATTTAGGAGATGATCTCTTTGTGTTCCACCACATGAGAGATACATGTAAGCACCATGTAGAAACCTGTTTCATTGCTCGATCTCTCCCAAATCCTCAAGAGTTCGCCATACATACTTTCCACTTAACACTAGAGCTTCAAAGCCCATTCCTGTGTCCAAGAAACCGTCTCGAGTGCCTGGACCATGCTACGAACAATTGATCCTCTATATTGAACAATCCCCCATTCCCAAAGCTTGTACATTCTTGATCTTTTGGGCATCCAAAGCCCATTCACACACATGAATTCTGGAGATGCCCAAAATGGTGAGAGTTGGCCCACAAGTGGTATTCCCTTGATAGGCAAGGATTACTAACCCTTTTCTGGGGTAGCCCAAAGGACTGCCGCTTTTCTTCTACATGCCACTACATAGATGCATGGTGTCTAGCTACAAACCAAACACCCAGAACACCTAACATCGTTCCATAGGGTGACTCGCAATACGGATTGGCACGACTTCATGTACGGGGCTTGCACACCTAACCAAGACCATGTATGGGACTTATACACCTATCCTTGGACGCTTAGAGTGAAACCCTAGCTAACTCATCCCGAACTGAGACTCACATGGGACCAGTTTCCACTCCACATGATACACCTGTTGTACAGATATGTCCACATGGCATCCAAGTGTGGGATGCACGTGACACCAAGAGAGTAGCTCACTCAATGACAACAAGGTAGAAACAAAACTGAGATAGAAGTTCGTGGCTTCTCTTAGCACATACAAGCCAAGAGAGCAGCCTACTCAATGACAGCAGGGTGAAAATGAAATTGAGATAGTTCGCCACTTCTCTCATCGCATACAGGCGACAGCCATCATCTCCTCTTTGTAGGAACTGGTGAGCTCCCATGGCCGCTGCTTCGAGATAGAAGTCCACGGCTTCTCTCAACACATCTAGGCAACAACCATCATCTCCTCTCTGTAGGCACTGGCGAGCTCCCATGGTTACTACTTCAAGTCCCACGGCCAGTAAGAGCCGATTTTCCAAGCAAGACAGGCGATAGTAGGCAACAGTGTTCAGAGGAAACATGACGGCTGTAACTTGGTTGAACACAATGCTAATCAATACACTTAAATACACTAAGATTTGAAGGACACTTGCTCAAATACAAGAAGTAAATTGCTGAATTGACAAGAGACACACAATGAGCCGGAACGGCCGACCCCTCCCTTGAGTAAATTGTATTACTATTGGAGAAATTCAATACATAGCTTCACGGGCATCCATTGCCAAATCCTCCATGCCAATGCATATAAAATTCAGCATTTAGAAAACAATGGTATGTCGATGTAGATCACCAAGGAGCTGCCTTGATGCCCGGCCCGACTTCAATGCCCATATTCTCTACCATTGGCTCTATGTTCTACCAAGCCAGGTAGCAACATCTTCAAGAGCACATAGGACAAGAGAAATACTACACAGGGCGGCTAAACAAGGAGTCCTGCCCTTCTATTGAGTAAGTAATGACAACACATTGTCCAATTAGCTTACCAGTCTTCATAGAAGTTGTTGCAAGCGGAAGCCTTCGCGTTGGAAGCTTTAGAAGTGTGGATATCTTCGATTTGCCGCAATCCTTCGCGACAAAAGTCTTCAAGAGGATGAAGGGAACCCTGGGAAAGCTTCCCCTATGGTTCAACTTGAGAAAGGAAGGCTAAAATTAGGGTTTTCAACAAAAAGACCAGAAATTACAGCAAAAATGAGAGCTGTTTTGCTGAATTTCAGTCATTGGGAGTGAGGAGGAGAGTGATTAGCACTTGGAAACACTCTTGGAAGCTTTGAAAACACCCTAGCAAGTTGGGTATGGCTATGGAGAGCTTGGAAATGGAGAGAAATGGTGGAAAAACAGAGTTTTCAGCCTCCAAAAATCCTCATGAAGAGAAAACACGAATTTCTCTTAATAAGTAAGTGAATTGGGGTCCAATCAGGTGAAGGGACATGGGGAGATGTCCATTTATGAGTAAAAAGGGAGGATCAGGTCCTGGACATTGAGTCTTGTCCACCTCGGGACTTCAGTGAGTGTGAACTTGGAACCGGTCATAATTTATAAGTGACTTTTGGGCGCCCAAACTTTAATGAAGTGGGAACGCACTCACTTATAAATATTGGCTAAGTCCTAAGGGCTATTTGAGCCTAGATTGGGTAATACTTACCACCTGTTCACATGCCACACAACCATGTCAGCAGACAGTTTCACACGCACGGTTCACGGGCGGGCGTCCCCTAGCCCGGAACTACACATAGGTCATGCAGGCATGAAAACAGCATGCAATTTCATTTGCAGGCAAGCACATAAAGATGCTATGCAATGCAACATTGGCATGAGCAATTTCCGTTCATGAAACCATATAAGACCAGGCGTTTCCAGGCAAGTATACGCAATACCAGACCCAGTGGAAAGCCAATCCTCCAGGCGTTTCCGGGCATGTACACAAAGGCACAAGTCCCAGCGGAAAGCCAAGTCCTCCAGGCGTTTCCGGGCATGTACACAAAGGCACAAGTCCCAGCGGAAAGCCAAGTCCTCCAGATATTCCGGGCATGATAACATCAAGTCCCAGCGGAATATCATATCCAACTATACAGCATGACACGTGTCAATCACCCGCATAGGCATATTCCATAAGCCATGGACACCAATCCAATATGTACATAGTGTGAAAGCAAGAGTGAACCATTTGGGTGGCCAAATGGTGACATCAATACACTTAAATACACTAAGATTTGAAGGACACTTGCTCAAATACAAGAAGTAAATTGCTGAATTGACAAGAGACACACAATGAGCCGGAACGGCCGACCCCTCCCTTGAGTAAATTGTATTACTATTGGAGAAATTCAATACATAGCTTCACGGGCATCCATTGCCAAATCCTCCATGCCAATGCATATGAAATTCAGCATTTAGAAAACAATGGTATGTCGATGTAGATCACCAAGGAGCTGCCTTGATGCCCGGCCCGACTTCAGTATATTCTCTACCATTGGCTCTATGTTCTACCAAGCAAGGTAGCAACATCTTCAAGAGCACATAGAACAAGAGAAGTACTACACAGGGCGGCTAAACAAGGAGTCCTGCCCTTCTATTGAGTAAGTAATGACAACACATTGTCCAATTAGCTTACCAGTCTTCATAGAAGTTGTTGCAAGCGGAAGCCTTCGCGTTGGAAGCTTTAGAAGTGTGGATATCTTCGATTTGCCGCAATCCTTCGCGACAAAAGTCTTCAAGAGGATGAAGGGAACCCTGGGAAAGCTTCCCCTATGGTTCAACTTGAGAAAGGAAGGCTGAAATTAGGGTTTTCAGCAAAAAGACCAGAAATTACAGCAAAAATGAGAGCTGTTTTGCTGAATTTCAGTCATTGGGAGTGAGGAGGAGAGTGATTAGCACTTGGAAACACTCTTGGAAGCTTTGAAAACACCCTAGCAAGTTGGGTATGGCTATGGAGAGCTTGGAAATGGAGAGAAATGGTGGAAAAACAGAGTTTTCAACCTCCAAAAATCCTCATGAAGAGAAAACACGAATTTCTCTTAATAAGTAAGTGAATTGGGGTCCAATCAGGTGAAGGGACATGGGGAGATGCCCATTTATGAGTAAAAAGGGAGGATCAGGTCCTGGACATTGAGTCTTGTCCACCTCGGGACTTCAGTGAGTGTGAACTTGGAAGCGGTCATAATTTATAAGTGACTTTTGGGCGCCCAAACTTTAATGAAGTGGGAACGCACTCACTTATAAATATTGGCTAAGTCCTAAGGGCTATTTGAGCCTAGATTGGGTAATACTTACCACCTGTTCACATGCCACACAACCATGTCAGCAGACAGTTTCACACGCACGGTTCACGGGCGGGCGTCCCCTAGCCCGGAACTACACATAGGTCATGCAGGCATGAAAACAGCATGCAATTTCATTTGCAGGCAAGCACATAAAGATGCTATGCAATGCAGCATTGGCATGAGCAATTTCCGTTCATGAAACCATATAAGACCAGGCGTTTCCAGGCAAGTATACGCAATACCAGACCCAGTGGAAAGCCAATCCTCTAGGCGTTTCCGGGCATGTACACAAAGGCACAAGTCCCAGCGGAAAGCCAAGTCCTCCAGGGGTTTCCGGGCATGTACACAAAGGCACAAGTCCCAGCGGAAAGCCAAGTCCTCCAGATATTCCGGGCATGATAACATCAAGTCCCAGCGGAATATCATATCCAACTATACAGCATGACACGTGTCAATCACCTGCATAGGCATATTCCATAAGCCATGGACACCAATCCAATATGTACATAGTGTGAAAGCAAGAGTGAACCATTTGGGTGGCCAAATGGTGACATTCCCCCCCGCTTCTAAACAGTTGTCCGCAACTGAAATGCATCCAAATATGTCAGAAGCAGATGCGGGCAATCTTTGAAGAACTCTTCATCTACCCATTTAGCATCAATGGGAAGATAGTTCTTAAACTTCACAAGGTAACGCCTCACAACTTTGCCTGCAGCAAGTTTGCGTTCCTTGTGATACACAATCTGCTCTGGCTGCAAGATCTCCTCAAGC
The DNA here is from genome assembly GCF_041138505.1 of Cibotium barometz. Taxonomy (NCBI): domain Eukaryota; kingdom Viridiplantae; phylum Streptophyta; class Polypodiopsida; order Cyatheales; family Cibotiaceae; genus Cibotium; species Cibotium barometz. The sequence continues at coordinate 32,509,970 of NC_141060.1, forward strand.
TCATCCACTTCTGGTGGATCCTCAATGACCATTTCACTGGGCTCCGGCCCTACATACTTGCGAAGGAGACTCACATGAAAAGCATTGTGTATGTGCCAATGACTAGGTAATGCCAATCTGAAAGCCACTTCATTGATCTTCTCGATCACTCGAAAAGGTCCATAGTACCTAGTTGCAAGCTTAGGATATGCACCCTCTTTGGCAGGCCTCTTTGCAAGTCTTGCTTTCTCAAATTTCAGCAATACCCAATCATTCTCTTTAACATCCAATTGCCTTCTATGCTTGTCGGCAGCCTTTTTATGCTTGTCTTGTGACCTTGCAATGGCTGTCCGCACCTGAGCAAAAGCAATATCCAAGTCTCTTACATACTCATCAGCTGCAAATATCTCATCCTTTGTGCGAAGGATGGGTGGCAAAACCACCTTACCATAAACAATCTCAAACGGGGCCTTTCCCGTAGATGCATGCACCGTGTTGTTGTATGCAAATTCCACAAGCGGTAAGTACTTCTCCCAAGAAGACTTCTGATCCGCCACATAACATTTCAAGAGATCCAACACGGCTGAATTTGCAGCCTCACTTTGCCCATCCGTTTGAGGGTGATAAGCTGATGAGAAGTCCAATTTGGTACCCATATTATCAAATAAGGCCCGCCAAAAGAGACTTGTAGTCCTGGGATCTCTATCCCCCACAATGGACTTCGGCATTCCATGATGTTTGAACACTTGTGCAAGATATATTTTAACCATATGCTCAGCTTTGATGGTCTTTTTGACCGGCAAGAAATGAGCTTGCTTGCTAAACCTGTCCACAATTGTCCAAATTGCATCATTACCCTGTTGGGTACGTGGCAAGTCCATAATGAAATCCATTGTAATACTTTCCCATGGCTGCGTGGGAATAGGCAATGGCTGAAGCAAACCTGGTGCCTTTTGCCTATCAAATTTGACCTTTTGACAAGTGATACATGCACGTACATGTGCCTCTATGTCCTTCCGCATACCTGGCCAAAAGAAATACCGCTCAATCATGTGCGTAGTAGGCATTATGCCTCTATGACCAGCATATGGAGGAGCATGGCACTCATCCAAAACCTTTTGCCTCATGTCAGACACCACACATAGGCAATTATCTTTCATGAGATAACCCTCTTTGATCACATATGAGGCATGTGCATGACCAACCATCAAATCAGCCCAAATAGTGGCAAAATCAGCATCCGTATGATACAAATCACGCATGGTAGACAAGTCCCCATGAGAGGCAACCGAGATAGCTGCTACATACGGCTTTCGTGACAATGCATCGGCCACTACATTCTTCTTTCCCGGGGTGTGCAAGATCTGAAAATGAAACATAGAGAGGAAATTGGCCATCCTCATATGCTTCTCTGACAATTTAGTTTGAGTAAGAAAATATCTCAAACTCTGGTGATCTGTCTTCACAGTGAAATCAGCCCCAAGAAGATAATGTTTCCATATAGTAAGTGCATGAATTACAGCCAAGAGCTCTTTCTCATAAATGCCAAGAGATAGCTCTGCATCATGCAATCTACGACTCTCATAAGCCACGGCATGTCCCTCTTGATTAAGGACAGCCCCTATGCAATTTCCAGATGCATCACATTCCACACAAAAAGGCTTTTGCAAATCCGGAACGATCAACACTGGACCATGAGTAGTTGCATCTTTCAATTTGAGGAATGCATCTCTCTCTACATTAGTCCATTTGAACACGGCCTTCTTCTTTGTCAAATCATGCAAAGGAGAAGCAATCCATGCAAAGTGCCGAATGAACCTGCGGTAGTAAGAGCATAATCCAAGAAAACTGCGGATCTCATGCACCGAACTTAATTCGGGCCAATTCCGAATTACATCAATCTTTGCAGGATCCATTCGCACTCCATCTTTGGACACAATATGCCCAAGATAATGTATCTCTGACAAGAAGAACTCACTCTTCTTTGCATTTATGAAGAGTTTATGCTTATGGAGCTCTTCAAAAACAATAGCCAAATGAGCTTTATGCTCTTCTTCGGTCTTCGAGAAGCATAGGATGTCATCAAAGAAGACACCTGTAAATTTCCTGTACCCACGGAATATGCGATCCATCATTCTATTGAATGTAGCCGGGGCATTTGTAAGACCAAAAGGCATAACAAGATACTCATAAAGCCCAAATGCTGTCCTGAAAGCAGTTTTGTGTACATCCTGAGGCACTACAAGCACTTGATGATATCCACTCTTGAGATCAATTCGGCTAAAGCATGCCGATCCATCCAACTTGTCAAGGATGTCGTCTATGCGTGGAATCGGAAACCGATTCTTGATAGTAAGCTTATTCAAAGCTTATAATCCACACACATACGAAAGGATCCATCCTTCTTTTGAACCAAGAGAACGGGTGAACAATATGGGAAAGAGCTTGGCTAAACCAAACCCTTCTCAAGAAGCTCATTTACTTGCTTCATGATCTCCTCTTTTTGGGATGCACTTACACGATAGGCTGGCCTATTAGGTGGTGAGCTACCCGGCACAAGATCAATGCGATGATCTTCCGGTCGTACCGGTGGTAACTCATTTGGTAACTCATCAGCAAAACAATCATTGTGCTCTTGCAAAAATTTCAGCCTATCATTACTAAGAGTGTTTACATGTACATTATTTTTCTCAACATGATCTCGTACAAAAATCAAGTACGCAAAAATTACTCTTTTTCATTACTTTCTTAATTTGTACATGAGATACAAGGGGAATGGTATCACCCTCTTCACCAGCATCAATTACATGTTCTCGGCCTTTATGTATGAAGGTGATCCTGTTAGTCTTGTAAGCCTTGCACGGATCAATACATGTATGCCAAGGCTTTCCAAGCAATACATCACAGCCATTCAAAGGCGCCACAAGAAAATCCTCATGATCCACATAGCCACTTCAATACCCAAAGCAGCTGCCATCTGAGTGGATATGAAATTCTCCGATGCACAATCATCAAACATGAACAAAGCGGGTTGATCTTTGAGCTGTCCCCAAGCTTTACATACAACCCTATCTTTGCTATCATGTGAAGTGTTGCCCTGCACATCCGGAACCATATGCACATTAGGCTTCGGTACATTAGCATTTTCAGCTTTGTTCTTCTTATTTGGGCATGCTCTTGCCATGTGCTCAGTGCTGCCACAAGTAAAGCATTTGCCTTCACGCATATATTGCTCCTTCTTCTCAGCACTAAGACCAAAGTTTGCCGGCTTATAAGGGCGCTTGTTAGCAAACTTATTTTCAGCTTTTGGACCTGATTTGGCTTGGTTTTGGTCCCTTTTAGCTGGCTGTCCATCATTTTGCAGGTTTTGGACAGCCCTCTCTTTGCCTTGAAATGAGGGTTTAGCCTTATTGGATCGACTCAATTTGAGTTCCAATTGCTCGGTGGCGGTGGCGGTGGCGGCTGCGATTAATTGGTGTAAGGTATGACCAGGATACATTTGTAATCCCGCTTTGTACACGGGTTGCAATCCCGATTGAAACCTTCTCTTCCTTTCCGCCTCGGTGACATGCATAACACCTCCAAAAGCACTTTCCAAAACTTTTGTACATATGCATTTACCGATTCCCCCTCATTTTGCTTTACCCAATCCCACTTCATTGTTATCTCATTCAATGCATTGGGAGGCAAGAATTGAGCATAGAACCTCTCCTTGAACTCTTTCCATGATCTAACAGGATTCGGTGAGAGCTTCTCCGTGAGCCACCAATGGGCAGCAGTGCCTTTCATGAACATGCTTACATGCCGGATCATGGATTTCTGAGTGAAATCCGCATCACTGAAAGCAATATCAAATTGGGCAATAAAAGCAAGTGCCTTTGATGCATCATATTCTCCATGATATGTGTCAAACTTCACAGATTTGTCTCCGGCTTTGAAGTCACGAGACTTTGATGCATGTGTGTGCATCTCAACATGTTTTCCCCCATGTTTGTCCATTGGGACAATCCCTGAAATTGGCATCATTTTTGGACCAAAAGGTGATGCATAAGGCATAGATACATGTGCCCTGTAAGCATGAGGCATGGCTGGCCCCTCAACATGCATTGATACATTTTCAGCCATAGCTTCTCCCTCACGAGCACACTCCAAGGCATGAGTGGCATGAGAGATACGCGGAATACCTGCACCAACAGAAAATTGCAGCCCATGTTGCATGTGTTGTGCATGTACATTTTCAGCCGGCAATGGCATTTGACATACATTTTGACCACTGCCATAAACATTGTATCCTTCACGGGCTACATGAGATATTCCTGCATGGCGTGAAGTCACTGATTGTTCCTCTCCCATAGCATGGAGATTCATCCTCTCAGACATAACTTCTTGTTCGAGCACTTGTGGGGATTCCAAGACATGTGGGATGGTTGCCTTTTCTGCATAGGCATCCTCGATACGAGCCAAGTATGCACGTGCTGCATCCCTCGGTTGCATGTGCAACTCTTGAGCAATCATTGCCATTGCATGATCCATATAAGATTCAGCTTTCTTGGCCTTCAAACGATCATGTACCAATGGATCCTCGCGGCGATAGAGATTCAATTCTTCTTGTTGTGCTTGGAGAAGAGCCTGCATACGAGTAAGTTCTGTTAGAAGTCATCTCCTGTCTAGATTTATACACCAGGGCCTTTGTTGTGGGTGTGCCCGCCCTTATGAGGTGTTTTCCCATTTTTCCCCACACTCCGTATTTTTCCCCTATTTTTTCCCATTTTTCTGAGGCTTGGGAGGGCTGCCAGGTGATGCCAGGAGCACTCTGAAGCTGGCCGACTGGATCTACATCAGTCGTGGGCTGTCAGAGTGCTGGCCGACTTGTTTTGTCTAGGCGGAGGCATCTGTAGCTGGCCGACTGCTATTTTCAGCAGTCGTGGACATATTCCTCAGTCGTGGGCTTTCCTGATGCTGGCCGACTGCCCTCTAGGGGAGTATATATAGGTCCTCAGCCCCCATGCCTTATTTGTATCATATCTCGGGATCTTCTTGTGTATATCAGAGCAGAGTTACACGCCTACATCTCTCTCTTTCTGTGCTGTTTTTTCTGCCTGCGTTTTTGCTCTTGTGTTCCCAGATTTGGTCATCATCTCCGCTGCATATTCTGACATGGTATCAGAGCCTAGGCTCTAGATAGGTCTTGGGATTTGTGTGAGCAAGAGGGGGGCTGTTTTGTGGCTGATTGGTGGACTGTTCTGGACTGTTCGGGAAGAGGAGAAGCAAGAGGAAGGCGGGCTGATTTGCTGGACAGCCACTTGCAGGTATCAGTTCTTCTTTGTTCCCACCCACCCACCCTTTTCAGAGTACATCCCCGCTATGGCAGATCTGTTTGAGATGGCCGAGAGACATGTGAAGATCCCAACACTCCCCACGTTTCCGGTGGACCGTCAGTTGGACGGGAGCAACTACGGCATATGGAAGGTGATGATGGAATCCGTTCTGGAGTCCTACGATCTCGCCGATTTCGTCGTTGTTGGTGTTCCACGGCCGGAAGTAGAGGAAGGGGAGCTACCGTCAACCCGAAAGGACCGGGAGGCCCAGACGCAGATGTGGGATCGCGTCAACGCCAGGGTCCGTTCGTTTATTTTCCTCAACTGCACACCACAGGTAATCAATCATGTAAAGCACATGACGCTGGCCAGAGGTATATGGCAGCATTTGGCTTCTCTGTACAACAGGGTATCACCCATGAAGAGGATTTCTTTGGAAGTACAGATGCGGGTTATGAGCCTTGCAAAGTCGGCGACGATGCGGGAGCATATTAACAAGCTGCAGGCTCTTCAGCAGGAAGTTCTCCAGGCTGGGAAGGAGATATCGTCAGAGGACATGGCCATAACGTTGCTGTCACATTTGCCCTCTTCGTACTCAGCATTCTACTCCTCTTTGATTACCAGTGGCAGGCTCAGCACCATCACGTGGGAGGAGCTTGTGCCCATGGTCCTGGACCAGGAGGAACGATTCACGAACCCTCCTCAGGGTGGAGGTTCGGAGGCCTTTATTGGCCAACGGTCGAAAGGCCGTAACTCGGGCAAGGGGAAGGCTTCATCGGAGAAGTCTTCTGAGAAGATGTCCGACGCTGACCGCGAGAAACTAAAGGCAGAGAGGACCTGTAATGATTGTGGCGAGAAAGGCCACTACTGGAGGCAGTGTCCCAAGCGGAAGACCGAGAAGGGTGAAGACTCCTCAGCAATCATGAAGACTCCGGCTTTTGTGCACCTGGAGGTGATGGACACAGATGCTTCATTTTCTTCAAGCAGGGAGGAGATTGGAGGACTCTCCGCAACGGATACACGGGAGTGGATTCTCGATAGTGGTGCTTCCAGGCACATGACTCCTTCCCTTTCCGGTTTACAGGATCTCTGCAGGTGTTCTGGTCAGATTCTTACTGGGGATACGTCCACTATCCCAGTTCACAGTGAGGGCAGGATGGAGATAGTTCCCGATGGCAGAGGGGGGAAGCATTCCTCCCAGGTGTTGTATGTTCCGGCACTTGGTTTTCATCTGTTGTCAGTGCATCAGGTTTGCAAGACTGGCGTACGGGTGGAGTTTGATGAGCATTTTGTTGCTCTCCAGGACAAAGCAACGGGCCAAGTGGTGTGGGAAGGTGGAGTGGAGAATGGAGTCTACAGGCTTTCAGCACTCTCTCTCCCAGGTCCTCAGGATTGTGATGAGTGGCAGTGTGGTAATAGCTACTCAGGTGTGGATACGCTGCAGGTGCGGGCTTTCCGAGACCAGGTGGTGGATAGCTGGCCAGTAGATGGCAGCAGTTGGCAGGAACTTTCCAGTACTGAGGTTGGTAGTTCTTGTGTTCGTGAGTCAGAGGAAGCTGAACATGTCACTTATGCTCCGCTGTCTCGTCGTGTTCGGGGCATAGAACTTCCAGTAGTTGAGGATGTTCTTTCCACGGGGACCTTTCGGAAAGCCAGGCAGGTGACAGGTGATTACTTGCAGAAGGAGGTGGTTTCTCCAGGCTTTGTGGTTCCGGATTCAGAGGGGGTGGTTGACAGGTTTCATCAGGTTTCCAGGACTTGCTTGTGCACCGTAACAGGTGTTGATCCTTGTGAGCAGTGTGATGTCTCTGTGATTCAGAAGCTGTATGGTTCATGGATCTGGTTGATGGACACCGGATTGGACGGGAGCTTCCTGATGAGGCAGTTGAGCTCTTGGTTGCAGATGTCTCTTTGTGAGGCAGGATTGCGTTTCCTGTGGTTTCTGCGACATGCGAAGGATCATGGACTCTTGTACACAGGAGGGGGATTGTTGGATGGAGTCCGACTCCGCGGTTGGAGTGACTCGGTTTGGGGAGGAGATCCGGACACGAGGAGATCTACTTATGGCCCAGGAGCAGTTTTATGGAGCAGGAGGAGGTTACATTGCAGGTTTGGGCTTCCACTGAAGGAACCCTTGGTCATCCAGAGGCACTTTGTTCGTGAACAGATTGTTGCTGATGACATCTTGCTGGAGTTCTGTTCGACGGAGGACAGTACGGTGGACCTCTTCACGAAGTCGCTCTCAGGATTTGCTCAGGCGGCACCCCAGCTCCCGGTGGTTGGTTACACAGCTAGGAGCTGAGAGGGGGTGTTAGAAGTCATCTCCTGTCTAGATTTATACACCAGGGCCTTTGTTGTGGGTGTGCCCGCCCTTATGAGGTGTTTTCCCATTTTTCCCCACACTCCGTATTTTTCCCCTATTTTTTTCCATTTTTCTGAGGCTTGGGAGGGCTGCCAGGTGATGCCAGGAGCACTCTGAAGCTGGCCGACTGGATCTACATCAGTCGTGGGCTGTCAGAGTGCTGGCCGACTTGTTTTGTCTAGGCGGAGGCATCTGTAGCTGGCCGACTGCTATTTTCAGCAGTCGTGGACATATTCCTCAGTCGTGGGCTTTCCTGATGCTGGCCGACTGCCCTCTAGGGGAGTATATATAGGTCCTCAGCCCCCATGCCTTATTTGTATCATATCTCGGGATTTTCTTGTGTATATCAGAGCAGAGTTACACGCCTACATCTCTCTCTTTCTGTGCTGTTTTTTCTGCCTGCGTTTTTGCTCTTGTGTTCCCAGATTTGGTCATCATCTCCGCTGCATATTCTGACAAGTTCAGCCCTCAAGACTATCGACTCTTCTTCTTGCATCTTCTCTTTGCCACGAGACGGCTGTCCCACATATTCATGTTCCCTATTGTGCACCACATGAGTTTGCTCATCCTGTAAAGCATTGGAGGCATGCATTTCATTGTCCCTGCCTCTTGTATTACAATCTCCAACATTCATTGTATGGCTGTCCATAATGTTCTAAGTGTAGAGATAGCTAGTGTTCACGGTGATCGTCTCTCACGATAGAAGTGAAAGAGAACCGTATGCTCTGATACCAATGTAACTTGGTTGAACACAATGCTAATCAATACACTTAAATACACTAAGATTTGAAGGACACTTGCTCAAATACAAGAAGTAAATTGCTGAATTGACAAGAGACACACAATGAGCCGGAACGGCCAACCCCTCCCTTGAGTAAATTGTATTACTATTGGAGAAATTCAATACATAGCTTCACGGGCATCCATTGCCAAATCCTCCATGCCAATGCATATGAAATTCAGCATTTAGAAAACAATGGTATGTCGATGTAGATCACCAAGGAGCTGCCTTGATGCCCGGCCCGACTTCAGTGCCCATATTCTCTACCATTGGCTCTATGTTCTACCAAGCCAGGTAGCAACATCTTCAAGAGCACATAGGACAAGAGAAATACTACACAGGGCGGCTAAACAAGGAGTCCTGCCCTTCTATTGAGTAAGTAATGACAACACATTGTCCAATTAGCTTACCAGTCTTCATAGAAGTTGTTGCAAGCGGAAGCCTTCGCGTTGGAAGCTTTAGAAGTGTGGATATCTTCGATTTGCCGCAATCCTTCGCGGCAAAAGTCTTCAAGAGGATGAAGGGAACCCTGGGAAAGCTTCCCCTATGGTTCAACTTGAGAAAGGAAGGCTGAAATTAGGGTTTTCAGCAAAAAGACCAGAAATTACAGCAAAAATGAGAGCTGTTTTGCTGAATTTCAGTCATTGGGAGTGAGGAGGAGAGTGATTAGCACTTGGAAACACTCTTGGAAGCTTTGAAAACACCCTAGCAAGTTGGGTATGGCTATGGAGAGCTTGGAAATGGAGAGAAATGGTGGAAAAACAGAGTTTTCAACCTCCAAAAATCCTCATGAAGAGAAAACACGAATTTCTCTTAATAAGTAAGTGAATTGGGGTCCAATCAGGTGAAGGGACATGGGGAGATGCCCATTTATGAGTAAAAAGGGAGGATCAGGTCCTGGACATTGAGTCTTGTCCACCTCGGGACTTCAGTGAGTGTGAACTTGGAAGCAGTCATAATTTATAAGTGACTTTTGGGCGCCCAAACTTTAATGAAGTGGGAACGCACTCACTTATAAATATTGGCTAAGTCCTAAGGGCTATTTGAGCCTAGATTGGGTAATACTTACCACCTGTTCACATGCCACACAACCATGTCAGCAGACAGTTTCACACGCACGGTTCACGGGCGGGCGTCCCCTAGCCCGGAACTACACATAGGTCATGCAGGCATGAAAACAGCATGCAATTTCATTTGCAGGCAAGCACATAAAGATGCTATGCAATGCAACATTGGCATGAGCAATTTCCGTTCATGAAACCATATAAGACCAGGCGTTTCCAGGCAAGTATACGCAATACCAGACCCAGTGGAAAGCCAATCCTCCAGGCGTTTCCGGGCATGTACACAAAGGCACAAGTCCCAGCGGAAAGCCAAGTCCTCCAGGCGTTTCCGGGCATGTACACAAAGGCACAAGTCCCAGCGGAAAGCCAAGTCCTCCAGATATTCCGGGCATGATAACATCAAGTCCCAGCGGAATATCATATCCAACTATACAGCATGACACGTGTCAATCACCTGCATAGGCATATTCCATAAGCCATGGACACCAATCCAATATGTACATAGTGTGAAAGCAAGAGTGAACCATTTGGGTGGCCAAATGGTGACAACGCCATACCTTTTCTTTGCAATAAGATAAGGATAGGGTTGAAACCCTAAGGTTAAAAGAAAAAGTCATTCGCACCACTCATGTATTAAGACCCCATTCACATGTTTTTTTTAAACATGTATGCTTACTTACAATCATCTCTCTGTAGCGCCCGAAAATCATAGGCAATATCGGCTTATGCTAAAGGCCATGAATGATGTAAAAAAATTTTGGTGACCACTATTTCTTGAGATGGCTGCCCTGCCCTTATACTATGCATTAAAAAAAATGTATTTTCTCACCCAAATTATGAGGGTCCCTTGCCCGAGTCCACAAGTGCTCAAAACGGATGTATTGTGGTGTGCATTAAGTTATATACGTGTGGACGATGCACTTGATGGGTTGGTTTCTTATCCCAAGCACATAGGTGTCCAAAAAGCACTTGGGTGGTTCCACCTAAGCAACTTGGTGCTCAAAACGGACTTGAGGTGTCTAGATTGGCTAGACACACACACACACACACTTGTTGAACACTCTAATTTGCATTGAGGGGGAGGGTTGAGATTGGCAATGCCAAAATTGTTGAGGTTGAGAGGTGAGTTGGTCAAATTGGTTAGAGAGATGGTTAGTTCACATGTAAAATAAAGCTCGGTTTATTTGGTTGTGTGTGTGTGAACACACCCTAGAGGTGCAAGATATTATCTTGAGAGTTGTGGAACGATAAAAATGCCACATAAGATATTGTGTGAATGATGAGAACCACATAAAAGAATGTGGCAAAAGGATTGCCACATGGCATGGTGATGTGTAAAGGAGATTGAGCTAGAGGCTATCTATATTAGAAGCCTTTCATTGTATGGTTCATATGTCACCAGCCTGGACATTTCCCAGTCTGAAAGGAGTCTGGTGGACTCCAAGATGTTTAAATATTTGGAAAGTACAAGCTTTGGGAATGGGGGATTATCCTAGAATACAAAGGACCACACTCCTAAAATTTAGGAGAGTTGCTATTTTCGGCCCGACTCCGATGGAAATTTTGTTCGCGTCATTACATCTGGAGTTGAGCAGATACCAAGAGTTGGCAAAGTGCCTATGATAGAATGTCTACCAGTTGGGATATTTTTAGAGGTAAAGATTATGGAAGGACCCATCTCTTAGATTGGGACATGTGGCAAGAAAGTGGACCAAAGTGAGACAAGTGGCCTGACACTTGTTAGAAAAAGGATCAAAGTGAGACAAGTGGCCTCACACTTGTCACTTCAGCTATGGTGTGGCTCTCCACTTGTCATCGTAACCTTCTCTTGCCATTTTAGCTCATGGGAGGCCCAAATCTATAAATTGGAGCCCTTCTTCATTAATAGAGGCTCTCTTGCTGCACACTAGCCTCTACCACCGTGTGGCATGTGAGGTCTTTGATCGTCGTAATCACAACCTTAGTCTAACTAAATTGCACTTAATGATGCTTAAGAAAGACAGATAGTGTCAATGCAATGCAGCTATATTAGATGATGAATGCGGTTACAATGAGATCCAAATGGATCTATGCTGTCCTAGATGATGTCTACCCCTAGAAGAGAGGGAAACATGCTGGATAATGATGAAGGATGGCTGTCCTGACTCCAATGCTGAGTTCCACCACTTGTATGCTGGTATCCCTATATGTAGGAGTTGGGAAGATGGCTGAATATCCTGATTACTGATGTAGATGCTGAACTGAATGCGATGCTGGACTGAATGCGATGAAGGGCTGAAACGCTGATGTCAGATGCCCCTTCCATGGACTAAAACGCTGATAAGTCTCTATTTATATGGGGGAATGCTGGTCGGCCAGCTTGGCTGCAATCGGCCAGATGTAAAAAGCCCACGACTGCCATAAAATACCATAAATGCCATAAAGTGGTATAAAATGCTGGTCGTCTGAAACGCTGATGTAAACATGCTGTCGGCTGCCTCCACAAGCCCCAAATGCTGGTCTAGATGGCTCATGTGATGCTACAATGCTGAATCCAACCCATACCATGTGGTACATGCTGAAAACATTCATTAAAATGCCCATAAAATGCCTGATAAATCCTGATGATGTTTATGATGCTAAAATGATGCCATGTCACTGTACACCCGAAGGGTGTGCACGTGACATTCCCCGCTGCTAAACTGTTGTTGGGTGGTATACTTGGCAACCTTCGACTCCTCTAGGGATCCTTCTCCTCCGAACCACTGCCCCTTCTGTCTTCTGCTATGCCGGGACTGAGGTCGTCTGCAGGAGTGAAACCTGGCAACCTTCGACTCCTCTAGGGATCCTTCTCCTCCGAACCACTGCCCCTTCTGTCTTCTGCTATGCCGGGACTGAGGTCGTCTGAGCCAAGACTCTATGTACTGCGGGAACTGAATGGCAAATGCTGCTAAAACTGCTTGGAAATACCTGAGTCACCCCTGACTTGCCTGTGGAAACCTTTCACCTACCATCTCCGTCGTTCCTGAAGCTCTGAACCTCCTGAGGCGATGTTGGAGCAAACTTTCGTCTTCTGTGGAAGAGAAACCCCCTGCTGCTGCCAGTTGAAGCCCAAAACTTATGTCCTCCTTTGATGATGGATGTCATTCTTCCCCAGAGAGTTCATGGGTAAACATGTATGCCTTGCAGATGCAAGTCTGACTGCTAAGATGACTACTATGCAAGCCATGTGCAACCCTATATGCTGTGCAAGAATGCAGATGGATGGGTTACTAATGCATACCTAAGGGAAAATCCCTAAGGGTGGCCTGCAAGATTTTGAGAACTGGGTTTAACTGTGCGGAAGCGATTAACATGATGTCTGACTGAATGACTGATGGAATAAAAATGATCTAAGGTTGGTTACCCTGTAACGCTCTGATACCAATGTGACATGTGAGGTCTTTGATCGTCGTAATCACAACCTTAGTCTAACTAAACTGCACTTAATGATGCTCAAGAAAACAGATAGTGTCAATGCAATGCAATGCAGCTATATTAGATGATGAATGCGGTTACAATGAGATCCAAATGGATCTATGCTGTCCTAGATGATGTCTACCCCTGGAAGAGAGGGAAACATGCTGAATAATGATGAAGGATGGCTGTCCAGACTCCAATGCTGAGTTCCACCACTTGTATGCTGGTATCCCTCTATGTAGGAGTTGGGAAGATGGCTGAATATGCTGATTACTGATGTAGATGCTGAACTGAATGCGATGCTGGACTGAATGCGATGAAGGGCTGAAACGCTGATGTCAGATGCCCCTTCCATGGACTAAAACGCTGATGAGTCTCTATTTATATGGGGGACTGTGCTGGTCGGCCAGATGTAAAAAGCCCACGACTGCCATAAAATACCATAAATGCCATAAAGTGGTATAAAATGCTAGTCGTCTGAAACGCTGATGTAAACATGCTGTCGGCTGCCTCCACAAGCCCCAAATACTGGTCTAGATGGCTCATGTGATGCTACAATGCTGAATCCAACCCATACCATGTGGTACATGCTGAAAACATTCATTAAAATGCCCATAAAATGCCTGATAAATCCTGATGATGTTTATGATGCTAAAATGATGCCATGTCACTGTACACCTGAAGGGTGTGCACGTGACACACCGTTACAGGCTGCCCTAATGATGGCTACTCTCTTTCTCTCTCACTTGAAGGCTGCCCATGAAGAATACCGGCTGTGTTGGGGACTGTTTTGGAGGCTTCCATCGCGAAGAAATACTGAAGGCAAGGGTATTTAATCATTTATTATGATTTCTAGCCATTGTACTTGTTGTACCAGCATTTGTACTTGTTGTACCTGCTGTACCAACCCTTGTACTAGCTGTACCAGCTTCTATACTTGCTGTACCACCCATTGTACCAACCGTACCAACTTCTGTACTTGCTGTACCTGCTGTACCAACCACCGTACCAATTGTACCAGCCACTGTACCGGTTGTACCAACCATTGTACCTACTGTACCGGCTGAATGGAGAGTTGTACTTGCTGTACCCTTTCTATTGCATGAAGACCCGTGGTTTTTGGGGAAGAATCAGTACCCACACGGAGGTATATGGATTATATTGTTGGCTCGGCATTTCTATAGCCTATGTTCTGGCTTGGTTGCCTCGTGTTGGGCTGTGTTATGGCATTTGTATATGGATAATCCGGCATCTCCCGTGGGGAGAGTAAGGCCCTCGAAGCTTGTACATGATATTATTCTCCTTGGGTAATATAATACTCCAAGGGGGCGGTCGGCCCATTCCGGCCTCTATGCGGTGTCACACGTGCAAGCTCCATTTTCAGCATTTGTGGATGTTTTCTCCAGCTTTATGTTTTATGCAAAGTGATGATGGATATGTGTTAAGGCTGTGGCCATGTTTTAATGTTTTAATATGCATTGATGGTATCAACAAGTGTGTCAAAGACCCTAGTCCCCCGGGCACCCGCCGCGAGTTACATTGGTATCAGAGCATAGGCTTTCTTGGAAGCGGAGGCTTCCTTCTATCAATAAGGAAGAGAAAAGATCTCAAGTGGGGACCACACTTACCATCATTGCTGTTACGCATGGCCAGCCGCTTCATAGCTTATGAAGCAAGAGAATGAGCAGTAGACAGCTTGTTGATCTAAGGATTTATGAATTCACAAAATTTATCTTGGAAGTATGGAGTTGGCTTTATGTGCACACGTTTAGCACTCTTTCCATATGGATATTGTGGATTATATTATCAAGCTTACAGGCAAGCTATATGGAGATATATCTCGGGATATCTTAAGGATACGGTGAGGAGATATTTCTTTTGGCTTCATGACCAACCTCGCAAAGAACAGCTAAGTATACTTTGAGTTTGCAAAGTTGGTGCTTTTGCTATATACTATGAAGTGTTTTCGATGTTCACTAACCCTTGTACAGCTATGCAAGGAGAAAGGTGTTGTTGTTTGCCTTGAGATGGTTTCAGGGAAACATTGTTTATGACTCTCTTTAATGGGATGAATTCTTTTCATGGCTCCCTTTATTGGGATGGATTATATCCATGGAGATTTCTTTCTTGGATGAGATTTATATAGATATTGGGCTTCACAAGCAATTTCTATGGACGAATCTGTCCGAGTTTATAGAGAAGAAATCTTTGGATATCTCATGGATATGATGCTTTTATGGATAAAATCCACCTCTACTCCAAGGTGTGAGGTTAGCACAGAGTATGTGGTAAGAGTTATGGTATACAAGGATTATGGTCTACAGGTCTATGGATTCTTGGACTTCTTTTCTAGGGATTTGGATCCATCCTCAGGTTTATGGATTGTGTTTATGACTCCCTTTTACTGGGATGGATTATTCCTTTTGGCTCCCTTTATTTGGGATGCATTGGACTTATGAAACTCATGATTCACATACCCTGTGTAGTGTTCTCTTGTCCTACGTGCTCTCTTGAAGCTTGTTTCTACCATGTGAGAGTGGAACAATAGAGAGCAGATGAAAGGGAACATGGACACTTCAAAGGGTAGTGACAAGCACAACATACCCTGTGTAGTGTTCTCTTGTCCTACGTGCTCTCTTGAAGATTGTTTCTACCATGTGTGGGTGGAACAATAGAGAGCAGATGGAAGGGAACATGGGCACTTGAGAGGGTAGTGTGAGTTGGTGGCCGAAATGCCTACAAACTATTGGTGGCCGAAATGCCTATAAACTATGTGTAGCAGAAATGCTTATGGAACACCAGGTTATCTATGCCTGCGAGTGATTGTTTTTATCTTGTTACTTGAGCCCACCTCTCATCCAAGGTGTGTGGTCAGAGTACCAACACGGAGTGCAAGTGGTAAAGTGGACATGACGGGACTTACGTCTATGCCAAGGGTCATGTGGACCGATGTCTTGTTGGCAGGAGACTTATTTTGTCTCGCCCATTTACTTGGGACATGGATTATGATATCTGGACTTATGGGATTGTTTTGTCTCGCCCATTTACTTGGGACATGGATTATGATATCTGGACTTATGGGACTGATTTGTCTCGCCCATTTATCTTGGGACATGATTATGATATCTGGACTTCTGGGACTGTTTTTGTCTCGCCAATTTATCTTGGGACATGATTTTGATATTGGTATTATGGAGACTTATTTAGTCTCGCCCATTTCTTTGGGACATGGATTCTTCAGTTATATTGGATTTTTGAGACTGTCTCGTCTCGCCCAATCGATGGGACATGATTATATCTTGAATATATGGCTTGAAGCTTAAAGTTGCGAACAACTTTTAAGAAGCTAGGGAGGATGTCACCAGCCTGGACATTTCCCAGTCTGAAAGGGATCTGGTGGACTCCAGGATGTTTAAATATTTGGAAAGTACAAGCTTTGGAAATGGGGGATTATCCTAGAATACAAAGGACCACACTCCTAAAATTTAGGAGAGTTGCTATTTTTGGCCCGACTCCGATGGAAATTCTGTTCGCGTCATTACATCTGGAATTGAGCCGATACCAAGAGTTGGCAAAGTGCCTATGACAGAATGTCTACCAATTGGGATATTTTTAGAGGTTAAGATTATGGAAGGACCCATCTCTTAGATTGGGACATGTGGCAAGAAAGTGGACCAAAGTGAGATACTCTCTTGCCATTTTAGCTCATGGGAGACCCAAATCTATAAATTGGAGCCCTCTCTCTTCATTAATAGAGGCTCTCTTGTTGCACACTAGCCTCTACCACCGTTACAGGCTGCCCTAATGATGGCTACTCTCTTTCTCTCTCACTTGAAGGCTGCCCATGAAGAATACCGGCTGTTGGGGACTGTTTTGGAGGCTTCCATCGTGAAGAAATACTGAAGGCAAGGGTATTTAATCATTTATTATGATTTCTAGCCATTGTACTTATTGTACCAGCATTTATACTTGCTGTACCTGTTGTATCAACCCTTGTACTAGCTATACCAGCTTTTGTACTTGCTGTACCACCCATTGTACCAACTGTACCAGCTTCTGTACTTGTTGTACCTGCTGTACCAGCCACCGTACCAGCTATACCAACCACTGTACCTACTGTACCAGCCACTGTACCGACTGTACCAGCCACTGTACCTGCTGTACCGGCTGAATGGAGAGTTGTACCCTTTCTATTGCATGAAGACCCGTGGTTTTTGGGAAAGAATCAGTACCCACACGGAGGTATATGGATTATATTGTTGGCTCGGCATTTCTGCAACCTATGTTCCGGCTTGGTTGCCTCGTGTTGGACTGTGTTATGGCATTTGTATATGGATAATCCCGCATCTCCCGTGGGGAGAGTAAGGCCCTCAAAGCTTGTACATGATATTATTCTCCTTGGGTAATAAAATACTCCAAGGGGGGGGGGGGAGGGGGGTCGGTCCATTCCGGCCTCTATGCGGTGTCACACGTGCAAGCTCCATTTTCAGCATTTGTGGATGTTTTGTCCAGCTTTATGTTTTATGCAAAGTGATGATGGATATGTGTTAAGGCTGTGGCCATGTTTAAATGTTTTAATATGCATTGATGGTATCAACAAGTGTGTCAAAGGCCCGGGCACCCGTCACAAGTTACATCATAACATATTGCAAATACAAGGTGTTGAGTGTACCTATCTTGTCCACCTCTCATTAGTGTGCAATTACCATTATGAAGTTTCTTGATTACTATAAGCCTCCTTAAGCATATGTTTAATATGTGATTAGCACTAGGCTTAGCTCGATTCTTAGATTCTTAACAAGGTGGCCATCCAATGCAAAAAAAAGGGCAACTCCAAGGGGGTGCTACAAGCCAGAGAGTGAGTATATGAAGCTCCCAGCAAATAGGGCAGAGTTTATATATCTGAGTATATGCAACTCGATATAGAAGGGCGCCTCCAAGGGGGTGTTACAAGCCAGCCAGTTTGTGGACAGATAGGGCGGCATTTATATATCTGAGTATATGCAGCTCCCAGTAGAAGGGCGCCTCCAAGGGACTAGGGGGCTAGTTTGTGGACGGAGGAGGCAGAAAGGGCAATGTTTATATATCTGGGTATATGCGGCTCACAACGGAGGGCGCCTCCAAGGGAGTGCTACAAGGGGGTGCTTCAAGCTAGCCAGTTTGTGGACAGAGAGTGAGTATATGAAGCTCCCAACAGATAGGGCAGAGTTTATATATCTGAGTATATGCAACTCGATATAGAAGGGCGCCTCCAAGGGGGTGTTACAAGCCAGCCAGTTTGTGGACAGATAGGGCGGCATTTATATATCTGAGTATATGCAGCTCGCAGTAGAAGGGCGCCTCCAAGGGACTAGGGGGCTAGTTTGTGGACGGAGGAGGCAGAAAGGGCAATGTTTATATATCTGGGTATATGCGGCTCACAACGGAGGGCGCCTCCAAGGGAGTGCTACAAGCTGGCCAGTTTGTGGACAAAGGGAGCAGATAGGGCAGCGTTTACATATGTCAGATAGGGTAGTGTTTATTTGTATTGACTTGGGTTAGTTGGCTGGCCAACCTTAATCTAGGGTTTTCATTACCATAATATTTTAATGTTGTCCACACTTTGCTGCTCATTGGGCGCCTGGACAAGAATACAATGAATTGGCACAAATGCCCTTACATACACATGAATCCGACCATGCACTCGACCTCTTAGTTAGGAGTTTTCAGCCTTTATTACCAAATAGTCAAAAATATTTCCATCAAGGCTTTGCAGTTGCCCCATATATGATGTGTAGACCACTTGGCTACCCCATAGACAACCATCAAGGCATTCCAATGGTGCAAACTTGATGAATGGTCATTTGAATGGTGTTAACTTGATGAATGGTGGTGAGCACGACCAAGACATCACACTAAATGCCCATTTTAGCAAGGTATCTTAGTCAGAAGTTTTCAGCTTTTATTATCAAACAGACAATTAGTGTTTTTCTTCAGTTCTTTTCATGTCGTCACGGTGTATAATAGATACATTCTTGATGTATTAGAATGGTCTTATAGACCCTCCTGATCTTTTCTATGACGTTAATTCTCTTTTCTTTCTCTCTTCACTTAACTTGGAAATAAAATAAAATCCCCTTCTGTACTTGCATTTCATGCCACTAGTAAGGTTATCCAGAATTTGGTGAAATGTTCTAGTTCTTGCTCATTAAAGTTACAAGCAACGCAAGAGTAGAAACCATAGTATGAACAACGAGATTTTGAATGAACCTGTTATCTCTTTTCTATATGTGAGCAATGATGCAGTCATTGTTAGATGTATAAGCAGGCACAATGCTTATGTGGTAAAAGTGGTGAGAACCATGCATCTCTTGAGTCCACCAACAATTCCTTTAGCCATTTCTCTTGTTTTTCCATGCTGTGGATTGTGCTAAAAACCTTCTTTTTGCTATGACATCATTAAAAAACCCGGAAACTGCCAAACAACAATTGTGTAATATACAATCCATGATGATGACCACAAAGGGTGAGGAGACTTAACCTGACGAGCAGAATACTCAGGCACATCTAACCCGACTCCAGCAAGATGAGTAGCAATCCTAAAGGCATATCCCCTGGTTGGCCTCAAAACAGAGTCTCGCTCATCAATCTTGAAAGCATACTTGACGGATGGAAGCAAAACAGGCCAATCTAAGTGATCATTGTCTTGCAAGGTTTCCCAAGTCAGATTGTAGCTTAAATCTTGATGCTTGTCTGACAGCAATCCAATCGAAACGCCTGCAAGCCGCACTTTATAGGAGGACAACTTCAACCAGTCTGGTGTGAAGAAAGCAGCTCTGGTTACCAGGGCAGTTGGCAAACTCTTGTACCTTGGAAAGTGGAGTCCAGCACTCATTTCATGATTTCCATCACAGCCATAATTCCCTGTACCATCCCAAGTTTCACCATAACCGAGCAGGTTCTTCCACTTGATAGAGCCTTCCAAAGATCTCTTCTGGTCCTACACATTTGCACTATGTTAATGGTTGATGATGTAAAGATGCTTCTTGCTTTTATTTTAAGTTAAGGGAAAAGCAAAGAGACAAAAGAAAAGAAATGTTTAGCATACCTCAGGCTTAGAGAAGATGGCAAGGTCAACAGAACATGGCCTTCTGCCTTCTTCGACCTTCACAACAACGTTCACAGATCCGTGCACTGGACCAGCTTCGAGGAAGATGATGCATTTTTCAAAGAGACCCATGCTTTCAATGCGGTTAACGGCATGAGCTGCTTCCTGCAGAAGCTCTCGGCTGGTCCCTGCATTCTTGAGACGTTCCAGGTGAGCTTCGATCACAGAGACCCTGGTCTTGGAGTTGCCCTGGACCTTCACATCGCAAACGCTAACTGGGATGGGCTCCTGTGCGAACCTCTTGAACATGAGCTCAAACTCGTCTGGACTCACAGCATCCTCCTCACCATCCCCGCCCACCTTGTCCGAGACATCATCATCAACATTGTGGACAGCTGCTTCGTGCTGCAGTATTTCAACCTCCTCCTTGACCCGATTCTCTCTGGTGAGGGGCTTTCCTTCCTCCATGCTTCTATCAATTGCTCAAGAGGCAAGGCATCATGCAAATGCAGAAAAGCGTGCCAATGAGAAAATGTGGCCTTGGCGCGCATCCAAGTTGAGTAGTGTATATAAAACCGGTGTTCCTCGCTAAAAATAAATAATAAATAATAAATTTGATAACGTTTTCGTACATTAAAAAGGAGGACAAGAAGACCTTAGGATATGAAAAAGTTAACAAGAAGGGAGTAGGGTCCCAACAAATGAGAGATAGTGAAAAAGATACCTCATCCCATTCTCTCATAAATTGGCCACTTTTTCTTTCTTCAACCCTTGAAGATCCCAATTTTTCCTCACGTTTAGGTCACACTTTGAAAGAAAGGCATTCATTTTTAGAGCTTTGGATGAGTTAGATTTGTTGTTTTTTATTTTGTTTTGAAGCTTACTTTGCATTATAGATTAGGTTATTATGAGTTGAGTGAGTCCAATTAATTGCTACCACATGTTAGTATTATTGTTTGAGTTATTCCAATATAATTATGACCTAAAATTATGGATTGTATACGTACGAGACGTAAACTCTTGCCTAAATACCAGCAGAGGTAGAGGAGTGTCAGGTGTTAGGGGTTACTTGAATTCAGAAGACAAGGCTTAGGATATTGTTAGGCTTATAGCACATATGACAAGAAATCGATTATTGTAGTACGCACTCTCAAGATTTGGAAACACTATTTTATGGGATCATAATTTCTAATTAAGACAGGCCAACATAGTATTAAGCACTTGCTCTCTTAGCCCCTGATCTTAGATAGACATATTAAATGGGTATCATTTATTGAAAGTTTTCAACCCATGATATAGTATCAACCCGAGAAAGAAAATGTAGTGATTGATGCTCTTAGTAGGAGGCCTAGTATTAATCATATTCCTGCCATTGAAAGTGAACCATTTGAAGGTATGAAAAAAAATGTAGTGGTTGACACTCTTAGTAGGAGGCCTAGTATTAACCAATTCCTGCCATCGAAAATGAACCATTTGAAGCTATGAAAGAGACATACATGAGTGATCCAGATTTCTCTTAGTATGTGTGATAATGGTTGGAACCCTAAAGGTAGCTATTCTCATCATGAATGTTATCTCTTTAGGAAAAGAAATCGTGCATAATGTAACCATTTAGACGTAGGGTAGCTATTCTCATCATGAATGTTATCTCTTTAGGAAAAGAAATCGTGCATAATGTAACCATTTAGACGTAGGGTCATGGAATAGATGCATCAACCTCTGTACATGGGACATAAAGGTGTTTCCTCCACTCTTCACGTTGTTAGCAAAGAATTCTATAGCCTTCTCTAAAGAAAGATATTACATAATTTGTAGTCAAATGCATGGTATGCCAAAAGATTAAGAGCTGTAAAATCAAGACTCAAGGTCTTTTAAAGCCTTTATCCATACCTACTAAGTATGGGACCAAATATCTATGGATTTTATTAAAGGCTTACCTATCACACGGCTAATCAAAATGATATGATTTGGACTATAGTGGACTATCTAAGTAAGCAAGCCTAATTTATTCCGTGCAAAAAGACTTTAACACCCCAACAAGCTACAAATATGTTTATTGAACACGTTTATCTACATTATAGCTCATCAAAGTCATCGTATCTCATAGAGATTCTAAATTTCATACTAGTACTATACTAGATTTACGTAGAGCTTATACATAATCTTAACCAAAACTTTGGAATTGTTACATTTACCTTCTACATTTGAAAATCCATGAGACGTGAGTCTATCAGCAAAGGAGACTTGACTAGCTCACCATACTCGTGTGAGCCCATTCCATACAAAAAAGGGTATAAGCCACCAAACATGAGCCTAACCAAGTGTGAGTCCATAAAGCTTCAGTCGTGAGCCCACTAAACATGAGCCTAGCTAGGCATGAGCCACTAGACATGAACCTAGCCAAGCGTGAGCCCACTAGATGTGACCGAGCCAGGTGTGAGCCATGAGTCCACTAGATGTGAGGTAGCTAGGTGCGAGCCATGAGTCCACTAGATGTGAGCTAGCCAGGTGTGAGCAATGAGTCCACTAGACGTGAGACTCGCTAGGTGTGAGTCCACAAAGCAAGAGCCGTGAGCCCACCAAATATGTGGCACCAGGAATAAGGCTACAAGATGTAAGCACAAATTATGTGATGTGATTTGAACCAAACATGCATATTTGAATCCATTCACATGTGCACTCAAGAAGCATTATAGAGAACAATTCACTAAAGTTTCACTAGAGAGAAACTGTTGGAGGAAAAAACCCATAAAATAATTAAAAAGTAATAATTAACATAGCATAGAATAACATTTGCACATAACACAAGATTGGGTCCAATTTGCCTCCACACAAGATTGAGCCCACGCAAGAGTGAGCCCACGCTTCCTCTTAGTATATTTTAATTATATTTCTTGAAATAACTTGTGAGGCTCAAAATAGTGTCCACTTTTACAAAGATATCAACTTCAACAAAAATAACTTGCTTTATTGGATGTGCAAGCCAAAGTACTCAAAATAGGTGTAAACCTTAAGCCATATAAATGTGTACATTTCTTATAAAATTAAATATGCATAAGAGAACTTTCACATGTCCCAACAAATATATCCACTAACAATAAATATGGATGTCACCCATAATGAAATAAATGGTGCGCATCGCCACATAATCAAATAATATTCCACTGAGACCCAAAGTCGAGTGTCTCACTAACTACCACTAGCTCACCACCATTGTCCAACCCAAGGATCTACCCTTATATCAACTATGCCAATCAATTAATAAATTAATTGATTAAAAATACAAAAAACTATACGAAACTTATAAAATTAAGATAATGTAACCCATACTCTCACGTATGTACACAATCACCTGCTGCATATGCGTAAAGTAAGTTACAAAATCACTCGGATTTAGAAAAGCATCTTAATCTAAACCTATCTAGGAGAATTCATAAATAATGAGAAATGTGAGAATATAAATTTCCATGAATTAACTTCTTATAATATTATGTGGAGGTAATAAGCAATTATGCTTAATTGCACAAAATAAAAAATCATCATGGGCGAGTAGGAAGATAAGATGTAATGAAGGATGGATACACAGCATGAGGGCATGATCAGGTAGCTCCATTGATCCTCTTCAATGGGGTGGCCTTTATACTTTACTAAATATGTGTGATAAATATTTTCTCTTGTTGTTATAGTCAAAAGGACTAGCAAAAAAGAGTTAATAATACAAGAGCATATTACTAAAAGTTATTTACTATAAATAAAAGATG
This sequence comes from Cibotium barometz, assembly GCF_041138505.1. NCBI lineage: Eukaryota > Viridiplantae > Streptophyta > Polypodiopsida > Cyatheales > Cibotiaceae > Cibotium > Cibotium barometz. The sequence goes on from NC_141060.1 coordinate 32,533,760, forward strand.
GTAAAGAAGCCTTATCTTATAATTAAATGGTTGTGAAGAAGAAAAATAACATTTGCATGGAAGTCATGTTAGAAATTGTAATTTCAGTAGATTAAAATATCAAATGTGCAAATAAAAGTTAGGTACATAAGCTACATTTAAGTGGAGTAAAAGAATATCATCGGTAATGGATGATTTATTTGCTACAAAATAAAATATGAGAGAGGGTATCTCAAGCTTTTGTTTTGTTTTTGCTTCACAGACCTATCTCATGCCGTGAAACAAGGGTATCTCATGCCATGAAATGGGGGACTTCAAGAATTTTATTCTTTTTTCCCCCTGGACTCCTTTCACACCGTGAAAGTGAGGGACCTTTTCATGTTGTAAAATGAATCTCACTCTTTTTTATTTTGCTTCATGGACCTATCTCACGCTATGAAATAGAAGATATCGCACACCGTAAAATGGGGTATTTTTAGATTTTATTTATTTTTCTTGGACCTTTCTCGTGCTGTTAAGATCATTAGATTAAATAATGGAGGTAAGCTGGTGGTTGTGAATATTTTAAGATAATCAATTTTGAGTGTCGATAAATATTATTTGATCTTGTGACAACAAGCACCATTATTTCATTTTGGGCACCATCCATATATATTGACAACCTATATATATTATTTGGGACATATGAAAGCTCCCTTTGTGCATATTTGATTTTACAATATAGGTACACATTTATATGGTCTTAGGATCACATCTATTTTTGAAGTAGATTAGCTTGCACGTCCAATAATGCAAGCTATTTTTATAGAAGTTGACATACTTGTAGAAGGACACTATTTTAAGCCCCACAAGTTATTTTAAGCAATATATTCAAATCACTAAGAGGAAGCATAGGCTCACTCATGTGGTAGAAATTTGGGACCCAATCTTGTGTCATGTGCAATTGTTTATTCTATTTTATGCTTGGTATTTAGTATTTTTGTAATCAATTCATTGGGTTTATCTCAACCTCCCACAACACAGTGGTATCGGAGCTAAAATTGATTGCAAAAATTGAAAACAGTGAATAACCATAAGATAAAGGGGCCTTGGAAATCAAGAGGAGGTAATGTTCACTTATCAATTACAAGGAAATTCAAAGGTTCAAAGAGAAGCATGTTTATGTTCATTGGGTAATTGATTTCCATGTTTCTTTTACCCATAAGTCAACCAAAGGTGGAAAACCACTTCCCAAAACCATCTTTCTCATCCTAAATCCTCTTCTTAATCGCAGAGTGCGGATCTAATTATCCTAACCCAGAGGCTTCAAAACCACCATTACCTCGGCCTATAGTTAAACTTCATCTTCACCCCCTCCTCAACCATGCACAATGTTTCTTTTCTCCTAAATTACTTTCAAGTTTTTCGCCTACGCACTGCCGGTCGTTGCCTAGTAGCTTTATACCATAAGCTTTATTAATTAAATCTTTAAAGCTTCTAAGATTTTTAAAAGCTTAATGTTCTAAAAAGCTTTCTAAAGCTTTTCTAAAAGCTTAAAAAACCCTATCCAATTATTATTTTTTAAATTTCTCTATCTTCAACCTAACAATGATCTTGCAAAAATTTTCCTTTCTTAGAAAATTCTAGAGTGTTTTTACCTTCCATTATCAATATTTTCACCCAAAATTTATCTTTTTGAGCCCTGAATTCTTAAAATTTAAAAAAAAACTCCTAATAATTTTTAAAAATTCCCCAAAGTTTTTACAAGAAATTGTCCATATTTTTAACTACTTACCTATGCCAGTTTCAATCAAGTTTTTTCCTTAAGACTAAGATACTTGAGACTTTCTTTTTGCCAGAATAAGTAGTACACACATCGCAATGACTTGCACATCCCCTCATAATCCACGACAACCATTTGAATTCCCATAACTCATGGCAGAATGTATGCAACTCACTTATATATCCACACGTAACACACACTTACTTGAGGCATTATTGCACATCTTCAACAATAAACCCGAAAACGAATGATCAAAGAGCTGGACGCAAGATCACATAGTAGTAGCTAGCCTTCTTAAACAGGTTTAGAGACCTAAACCATGACCTTCTTAAGTGGGTTTAGAGGCCTAAACCATTGGCTAACTTTGCCTTCACAAGGCAAAGTTTGAATGAGCATATCTTGGTGGAATCATCAATCCAGAATAAGGGTAACCAAAACATGTCATAGTTTGCTTGTTGGGATAAATCTAGCTAAGGATTGACACCAAATGTTTAAAGAATTATGGCATTGGGGACATAATGTTTCTATTGCAATTGTTGGGTTGGTTGCTTCTCATGGTTTGCTTGGGATAAACCAGTTCAGGATCAACACTAAATGTTTAAAACATTATGGTGTGTCGGACATAGTTTGACCGTTTCTTTCTGAGGGAGAGAACCTTGAGATTCCTAGTCTTACTCTCGCTTCTTCATTTGGAGCTTCACCCAAAAATAGGGTGGTTGAAAACTTGCTTCCTAAAATTTAGGGTGTTGTTGAGACAGACCTAGTTAGAGAATCTCGAGCTTCGAGGACAGTTGATGGCTCCTGTTTCCAAGGGTTTCAAAGTTCCTCCACTCATATCTATGTTTTGTTTGGCTCATTTCTTCCCAAGGCTCCTCACTTAAGGTGGATCTAAAGGAGTCTAGACTTCTTAGTAGAAGATCACTATGTTGAGTAATGGTCGTTTACTAGGATTGAAGGTTTGACAGATTTGAGGAAGTGTGGTTTGATGCACTATAATTGATTGTATTATCATTTCTAACAATTAGTCTAGACCAGGTTCATATCAAAGGTACTTTTAGTAGTACTTCTAAAAATAATTTCACATCCATGAGCCCAACCCAACATGATGTGTAGATGGTATAAATGTACATAATGTGGTGTGGAATGGATCCCAAATGGACAAAGACAGTGTGGCATCTAAATGGATAAGAGCACGTGCGCCAAATCAAACTAGAAACTGTATGGGTGATCCGAGTGAAGCGGGCAATGCAGGTTCCATAAGGGAGTGGAGGTGGCGATGTGAAATCAAAAGGGAGAATTTGATCATTTTAGATGAACTTTCCATGTAGAGGTGGGTTAGAGTTCCCACCAAAGGAGGGTCAAAATTTGATTGCAGTCGAGTGGTCTCTTGCAAGTCGATTTTCATTTCGTTTGAAGGTTGCACGCTAGAGACTTGCTGTGTTTCCAATTTTCAGTGAAGGATAGCGCAGTATGCGAGGTTGGAGGGATCAAAGCAGAGGGAGAGTGCCCCCGTTAGAGACTTGATTCATGTTCAACTCTGCTCAATTGTAGCTGTACTTTTATCAGTCGTGTGCTATTTGTTTGTGAGAGCCATGACTGCATGATAGAGGATAAAGAGATGGGAAGTACTATCGTCGGGATATTCTTGAGGGGGATCCTTGAGTTCACTGTGTATTCTTCTTTTCTTGGTGCCAATGTCTTAGGGTTGTTGAGACATTCAAGTTTTCTTGTATATCTAAGGTAGACATAGCGTTTGGTATATTGCTTGTTGTTTTGATATTTCAGTTGAGGTGAAGATGATGTTTACGTGAGTTTATAGAGGTGGAGCTCTTGAGTATGTGAGTCTGATGTCTGGGTACTAGATTCTAAGTCAGAATCTGACGAGAAGGGTACATGGTCTGTTTGGTGTTAGTTGAGCTACAGAGTTGTTAACTGATGATGTAAAAGGCTTGCCCTGACCTGTTTGAGCTTGAGAAAGGTGTTAGTGGATCCTATCTGACAGTTGGGGGGCTGTTAGTAGTCAGGAGTTAGAAGGGTTGTGGGCTGAGAGTGCTTCTATGTAGTAGCAGCCATGAGTCATCTGGTGTCAAGTAAGTGGTTATAAGGCTAGATCCATGATTGGTTTGAGTGTTTGAAGGGTTTTGAAGTGCCAGCTAACATTGAGGGGAGATAATCTACATTAGCTATGTCATGTTAGTTGGATGGTCGGGTACAATTAAATTGGAGTCAGCTCTGGGTTCAGCAGAAAGCCTCTGAAGTGAAGTCCTTGCTTAGTGAGGGCAGTTTGAGGGCAAGGGAGAGTCTGTGACAAACACAAACGAGAAGATTCTATTTTTGTAAAGGATTATGAGTTCGAATTTTGTGTGAGATTTTTGGAGGCACAATTCTGCTAGGTTCAATTAAAAAAAAATCAGAAGGGAGTCAGAGAAGTGTCAGCTGAGGGCAGCAGACTAGTGCATAGGGGTCTTGAAGGAAGAGTAGGAGATGGGCTAACAGTGGAGGACACTATGTGAGGCCTGGAGGATAGTTTTTAGCCTGGGAACTAGAAGAGGATTTCGGAGGCAGAAACAGGGTATTGTGCGTCAGTTGGGAGTGCAATTGGTTAGTTGGTGGTTTAACTGTGGTTAGGAGGGGATCTGAGGAGAATAACCAGAGGTACTGGAGGTTAGGGCTAACGTAAGAGGACATCTGGAGGAGGTAGCTACACCAAAAAGGGAGGTTGGGAGGGTGTAGAAGTGTCCCATAGTGTTTGCTGGATGGTTGGGGATAGTTGCAGTTCTTGTTGGTGCCCTTGGAGTTGGGATTTTGGCATCCCCCAATTGTGATCCGTTTTCTTTTCTTCCTTGTGTGCCTGTTGGTGGTGTAGTAGAGGCCATCACCTAGAGACCACACATCGTTTGGTGCCTCCACTAAGGATCAGAAGGCTTTTATTTAGGACTTTGGTCAGCAAGTTGGAGTCCATTTGTTGCTGATCAACTCAGGGCCAATGGATTATTTGGGATATGATGTGTTTAGAGGTGAGAAGGGAGAAGATGTTGATGTGTTTCTGAGGAGTGTTGAGTTGGCTGCTTTGAAAAGTACCAGAGATGATTGTGATGTCTACAAGCTAAAGTTGGTTAGTTTGTTGCTAGAGGATGCAGCCTTGGAATGGTTTGAGTATGATGCCTCAGATGCTGAGAGAGAAAGTTGGGATGGCTCAGTGGTGTGAGAGAAGCCCTGGTGAGAAGGTATGGGAAGGCGGATACAACAGAGGCCTTGAGGAGAAAACTGACAAAGTTGAGCCAAAGAGAAGATGAAGAGGTGCCAAATTTTGTTGAAAAATTTGAAGCTACCTAGAGGAAAATGCTAAAGACCTTGGAAGGGAATCAGGTTCCTCTAGTTTTTTTGAAGAAAGATAAGTTTATTGAAGGGCTGTGTGGAGCAATCAGAGAGAAGGTGGAGGTAAAGGACGCTTTGACGTTTGCTAACGATGTTAAGACGGTTGTGTATTAGGAGAGGAAATTGAGGGCTAGACTGTATATGCCACCAACTAGTCCAAGTAGAGTGGCCATGTTTGATATGTTTGATGTGTGTTCTGATAGAAGCAGCTAATGGATAGCCGTGAGGCTTTGATGTTGTATGAAGGCTGTGGCTAGGTTTTTCATCCTGGAGGATGGCTTAGTGCAGTGGGTTGGCTTTGGAGGAGAGTTTTATACCGTTTTGATCAAGGGGATGATGCAATGCTAGATTATTATGTTATTGCAGTATATAAAGTTGTATAGAGTGATGTGAGGAAGAGGGTAGTTTGGAGCATGAAGAAGGCAATGAAACACATGAATGTGTTTAATCCAGGGGGTGGTGAGCCCAACCCAACATGATGTGCAGATGGTAGAAATGTACATAATGTGGTGTGGAATGGATCCCAGATGGACAAAGATGGCGTGGCATCTACATGAATAAGAGCGCGTGTGCCAAATCAAAGTAGAAACTATATGGGCGATCCGAGTGAAGCGGGCAATGCAGGTTCCAGAAGGGAGTGGAGGTGATGATGTGAGTTCAAGAGGGATAATTTGATCATTTTAGACAAACTCTCCATGTAGAGGTGAGGCTGGAGTTCCCACCAGGGAAAGGAGGGTCAAAAATTGACTGTAGTTGAGTGGTCTCCTACAAGTCAATTTTTGTTTCGTTGAATGTTGCAGGCTAGAGACTTGTTGTGTTTCCAGTTTTTAGTGAAGGACAGCACAATATGAGACGTTGGAGGGATTAAAGTGGAGGGAGAGTTTCCCCGTTTTAGAGACTTGATTCATGTTCAATTCTTCTCAATTGTAGCTGTTCTTCTATCAACCGTGTGCTATTCTTCTATCAATCGTGTGCTGTTTGTTTGTGAGAGCCAAGACTATCATACATGACAGAGGATCAAGAGATGGGAAGTACTGTCATCGAGATCTTCTTGAGGAGGATCCTTGAGTTCACTGTGTATTCTTCTTTTCTTGGTACCCGAGTCTTAGGGCTATTGAGACATTAAAGTTTTCTTGTATATATGAAGCAGACAGAGTGTTTGGTATATTTCTTATTATTTTGATATTTCAGTTGAGGTGAAGATGATGTTTGTGTGAGTTTATAGAGATGGAGCTCTTGAGTATGTGAGTTTGATGTCTGGTACTAAATTCTGAGTCAGAATCTGATGAGAAAGGGTATAGGGTCTGTTTGGTGTCAGTTGAGCTATAGAGTTGTCAACTCTGATGATGTAAAAGACTTGCCCTGACCTATTTGAGCTTGAGAGAGGTGTTAGTGGGTCATGTTTGATAGTCTAGGGGCTGTTAGCAGTTAGGAGTCAGAAGGGTTGCAGGCTAAGAGTGCTTCTGTGTGGTAGCCATGAGTCATATGGTGTCAGCTGAGTGGTTATAAGGCTAGATCCATTATTGGTTTGAGTGTCTGAAGGGTTTATAAGTGCCAACTAACATAGAGGGGAGAGAATCTCCATCAGGTACCTCATGCTAGTTGGATGGTCGACTGCAGTTAGATCAAGGCAGCTCTGGGTTTAGTAGAAAGCCTTTGAAATGGTATCCTTGCTTAGTGAGGGTAGTCAGAGGATAAGGGAGAGTTCATTTGGCAGACACAAAGGAGAAGATTCTGTTTCTGTAAAGGATTCTGAGTCAGATTTCAAAAGTAGAATTCTACTAGGCTCAATCATAAAGGAGTCAGATGGGAGGTCAGTTAGACTAGTGCAGAGGGGTCTTGAAAAAAGAGTAGGAGATGGGTTGACGATGGAGGACACTTTGTGAGGCTTGGAGGATAGTTTTAAGCCTGGGAACTAGAAGAGGATTTCGGAGGCAGAAACAGGGTATTCTGCATCAGCTGGGAGTGCAATTGTTAGCTGGTGGTTAGCTGTAGTTAGGAGCGGCTTTGAGGAGAATAATCAGAGGTGATGGAGGTGACCTGAGAGAACATCTGGAGGAGGTAGTTGCACCAGAAAGGGAGGTTGGGAGTGTGTAGAAGCGTCCCATAGTGTCAGCTGGAGGGTTGGGCACAGTTTTGCAGGTCTGGTTGGTGCCCTTGGAGGTGGGACTTCAACATCCCCTTACTTTTCTTTCTTCTATGCCTGTTGTTGGTAGTGTATAGAGGCCATCAACCAGAGACCACACAACACCTCTAGATGCATGTCTACAACCTCACGTGTCTAGCTTCACATCTCTAGACTCATATTTATAGGCTCACGTATGTAGGCTCATGTGTACAGGTTCACATCTGCTGCAGGCTTACATGTCCAGGTTCACACCTCTAGCTTAGACTCACGTCTAAGGCTCACATGTCATGCCTCTAGACTCACGTGTCTAGGTCATGCATCTAGACTTATGTCTATAGGATCATGCGTCCACGTTTACGTCTCTAGACTCATGTCTATAGTCTCACATCTGTAAGCTCATATTTTTTGTATGAACTAGACTCACGTGTCCAAGTTTACGCCTCTAGACTCACATCTCTAGGCTCATGTGTCCAAGTTTATATCTTTAAACTCACGTCTACAATCTTGTATCCATAAGCTCATGTCTTTTTGGTACAAACTCGGCTTGCATACTTTCCTTGTATGAAATAAGCCTACCTGGGGCACAAAAAAAATCTAGGAACTAGGCCTTGTGACAGGGTTGGTGTGCACTTATTGGGTAATGGCTATACTTTAATTTCTCATTCATTACGAAGGACAACAATTTTCCTTAGAACTTATAGTTGGTACATATTATATGATGAGAAAATATTCCAAGGACATTAGTAGGTTATGTATGTACAAGTCTTTATGGCAAAAATATTTGGTTTATATAATGTTAGGTTTACCTACCTCTACACTCATGTCTCCGGGGTTGCATCTACAGGCTCATGTGTCCAAACTCATGGCTCAGGTATCTAGGCTCATGTTTCATGTGTCCAGGCTTAAGTATATAGTCTCACATGTCCAAGCTCACGGCTTACATGTCCAATGTCACTTTTACAGGATCATGTGTCTAGGCTCATGTCTTTTTTGCGTGAGATTGTGGGCTCATGTCCCCAACTTGAGAGTTGGTTTGGCCTACTTTTTGGTGATTTTTTTAGATTTTTTAGACTTAATGGGATGTGATTAATATTCCTAATCCTAATTGATGGTTATATGCAAGTAATTAATTTTTTAAAAATTTTTAAATGAATTTTCACGCTTCTAAGCTACCAATTCAACAATGCATGAAAAAATATGAAATGCATCAACAAAATTAACAATCCCACTCTAATCCACTCTAATGGATCTCAATGCTCATGTTTTAAAGTGGATTCCACTCCTAATCACAATTACTAAGCTATTCCTTGGCTCAAAACAATGAAATCTATGCCTCTTGCGCTCTAAGTTTACGTAAATCACCAATGCCCTAATGTAAACAAACTTTAAATCAGTATAAAAAACAATAACTAAACACATTCAATGACTCTAAAACTGTATGTTTTTTAGAGTGTGACCTCTTAGTCAAAACAAAAAAATATTAGGTAAAATTGATGGATGGAACAAACCCTAGGCTAGTCCCCAAACAGTGGTGCCAATATGTTCAAGTCAAGAGCTTACCTTAGCCTTCTTGAAGCATGTGTTGTTGGGTCTTAGAGCGGAAGATTGCAACTTCCCTATGTGGGTGCACTAGCTCGTCCATCATATCATCACTCTATTATTATAATGAAATGCTCCTTTGCCAATGGGGTGAAGGTAGATCTCTCATTGCCTAGATGGAGGTAAAAAGAGATGGTCCTTCATGATGGTTGTCTCTCACACAAGACGAGAATAAAGGAGAAGCTAATGCAAGAAGACAACCTACAATGAAACCTATTTAGCATGTATCCATCAAGCAAGCAAGATTTAATGGCATAAAAGTAAGCAAGAAGACAACCTACAATCAAACCTATCTAGCATGCATCCATCAAACAAGCAAGATTGAATGGTATACAAGCAAGCAAGAAGAGGGAGTAGAGAAGCTCACAAGTAAATTATTATAAGGGAACGATTACAAGCAAGATTCAATGGCGTACAAGCAAGCAAGCAATAAGAGGGAATAGAGAAGCTCACAAGTAAACTATTACTAGTATTGGACCCGCGCGTTGCGGCGGCACGGTAGGTAGAGTTCTAGAAAAAATAGGCTCAGTTTCTCCAATTTAGGTCATGTTTTAAGTAAACACAATACATTATTTCAAGGGACTTCATATATACATATCTCAAAATAACATCCATGTCTCGTAGATTTATAGCGAAAACAAAAGTATCATAGTAATGTAGCATACGAAGATGCAAAAAAGGACCAATATTACATATTCTCAAAATGCACCACAAAATACGTATTCTCAGTCTCAGTAATGTCAGAATCAACAAATTGAATTCTTCTCTTATGAGAAGGATCATTCATTTGTCTCCTCACAATACGCTCTCTATTGTAAAGCGGTGATCTATCCCGCACATGCTCTACTATCGATGAATGCAAAGGACCTGCACAAATGAAACAACGATAAATCAAATCTCAAAAGGACCTGCACATAAGACACATAACGATACATAAAATCTCAAAAAAATCTTATAATAGAAAAACATAATCAAAATTACCTCGTACAATAGAACATCGAGTGGATGGTACATGAGGAGCTCTAGTATAAAACCCATAACGAATACCAATGGTCATGATGGATGTAAGGAACAACCAGTCATCGGGTACTGAATACCCCTTAAATGATGCAAAGCATCTGTCCATCTCTCTCCAAAACAAATAGACACCCCACTCCTCATCAGGAACACCGATCCCGTACATCTCGATGCCTTCGTCGACAACTCTTACCATAAACGTATCAATGTCATGCAATATCCTAAAATCAAAGCATAACAAATAGGTTAAACAATTATTTATATATAGGTTCAAAAAATATTTATACAATGCCTAACAATTACACTTATACTTACCCATCCCTATAAGCATCAATCATAATCCCTGCTACGTGACCTGCAGTAATAGGAGCTGACCATAGCGGTGGCTCTGTACAGATAGACATCAGTATAGAATGTCATGTTCCATACTTTTTAATCAAGAAAAGTTATGCAAATATAGAGAATAACTCATCTACTATCCTCGACAAAGGCATGTCCAATGTAAAGGTAATCTTAGACATGTCTGTCAAAACATAAACAACAAAAATAGGTACTTTTACCATGGACAAATATGTATAAAAAAAGAAATCACAACAAAATTAATCAAATTGCAGAACTTAAATAAGAAACCTGACTTGTCACTCTAAGTCATCAAGATCTCCTTATAAACAATATTGTTTGTTGTAGGTGTATAACTTTGAAGATCATCAAATGAACACTCCACATTAGCCTTATCCTCAAGTAACACCTTCACAGCATGAGGAGACCGTGCTCGTGAGACAACGCGACATACAATTGCCCATGAGTAAACACTGAAGTCACCAAATACAACCCCAAGACATTTAGGGTTTGGCCTTGTGATTTGTTTATTGACATGCCAAATGCCAGCCGCATGGGAAACTATGGTAGTTGGGCCTCGCTGCATATAAAGGTAATCCATGGAAGAAATACTCTTTCACCAACTTTAGTACCAGTGATGATTTCAGTCTCCAAGACTTTAGAGTAAAAGGCCTTACATATCATCCGTGTACCATTACAGAGTCCACGTCTTGGATCCAAGTTACGAAGAAAAATAACAGGAGCTTCTAACTTTAAAACCAAGCAGTGAGGTGGATATCCGCTCCAAAGGTCGATTGTGTTCAAAAACTCTGTGGAATATAGGAATGAATTTTCATCATTTTCAAGAATTGAATTTGCACTGAAATATTGCTTAGGCTCACCAGGCATTGCATCCAAAGCTGTCTTATTCACAATATCCACTTGACTGTTTATCGGAGCAAGAATAGCACGCTCACTAAAGTATGAAGCATATGTCGTAGTGATAGCCAATTCAGAGTATACCCAATGTACCAAGTCTTTAAGAGTCGATCTTTGCAAGACCATATTACTTGGTAGTGTCACCATCGTATTATTATCGCTACAATCCACTCCATTCCCAATATTCATGACCCACTGTTTAAACTCATTGCATCCATTAGTATTGCTTGATTGAATACGCATATTTCCAGTTAACTTTAGAACTTTGATAGAGTTCCATAGAAAGGAACGACACAATGCTGCATTAACAATATCCTCACGTCTTCCCTTCATAATAACAGGCAAGATTTGTCTAAAATCCCCCCCATTAATACAACCTTTCCACCAAATGGCTTATCTGAGAATAATACATCTTGTAAGCTCCTATCCAATGCTTCAATGCTTCAAAAGCATAACGATGAATCATTGGAGCCTCATCCCAAATAATGAGCTTACAAACTCTCAAAACCTCAGCAAGTTGTCCATGTACAGGGATTTAGCAAGTTGAAGAATTGTTTAGCTCCAGAGGTATCTTAAATCTAGAATGTGCAGTACGTCCATTCGCCAAGAGTAGAGAAGCAATACCTGACGATGCACCTGACGATGCAGTGGCCAAAGCAACATACCCTTGTCCACGTACTCGCGCAAGCAAGCAATTATACAAATAGATCTTGCCCGATCCCCCCGGACCATCTAGGAAAAAAATGTCACCTGCATCTGTCGCAATTACATGCATTACAGCATCGAAAGCAACACGCTGGCTATTTGTTAATGTTGACTCCATAGCACTTGACAGGTTAGATTGTTCGACAGTATCAAAGATCTCTTTTCCAAAAGCAATCTATTTTCACCCAAGACTTCCAAATCAGTTCTGTTTAGTTCAGGCATTCCTTCAAAATCTGCCAATGTCCGTCTCTGAGCACGAAGAATTTCTTCTAAATGTAGTAGTGAATGAGTTTCAGCTAATTGTTCAATACCAATAAACTGACCCCTTCTTCTCGATAACTGGTATAGAAAATCTTCTATCATTTCTTCTCGAAATCTCTTCCACAATATTCCTGGACAGGAATGCATGCATATACTCTCTCTCTCTCTCTCTCTCTCTCTCACACACACACACACACACACACACACACACATGTACACACTGCACATACACTAATATAAACGCACACTCTCTCCTCCCACACAAACTATCTCCTACGTAGAAATTATCTGCCTCTCTCACTCTCTCTCTCTCTCTCTCTCTCTCTCACACACACACACACACACATGTACACACCGCACATACACTAATGAAAACACACACTATCTCCTCCCACACAAACTATCTCCTACATAGAAATTCTCAGCCTCTCTCTCTCTCTCTCTGTCTCTCTCTCATGCACACACACACACACTCTCTCTCTCTTCATGCACACTCTCAAATGTCGAAACTCTCTCTCTCTCTCTCTCACACACACACACACTCACACACATGTACACACATGCACATGTACTAATGTAAACACACACTCTTTCCCCCTACACACTCTCACACATAGACTTCCATGTCTCTGTCTCTCTCTGTGTTTCTCTCTCTCTTTCTCTCTCCTCTCTCTCTCTCTCTCACACACACAGTCACACATATGTACACACATGCACATGTACTAATGCAAACACACACTCTTTCCCCCTACACACTCTCACACATAGACTTCCATGTCTCTGTCTTTCTGTTTGTTTCTCTCTCTCTTTCTCTCTCCCCTCCACTCACACACACACACACACACACACACACACACACACATGCTATCTCTCTTCTCACACACACTCCCACATATAGAAACTCTCTCTCTCTCTCTCTCTCTCTCTCTCTCTCACACACACACACACACACACACACACACACACACACAGATACATTCATGCACACACACAAACACACACACACACAGATACATTCATGCACACACACACACAGATACATTCATGCACACACACAAACACACACCCACATGTAAATATATATTATCTATAATATTATATTTTATTATATTTAGAGACGTATACCTATATATACATGTGCATTTATAAAATAAATAAACACATATACACATATTTTTAATTAATATTAAATTTTAACACGTGGGGATGCATGATGAGGTGTTACACTTTTAAATAAGTGTATCTTATATACAATGTCTTTTGTCTTCTCTTTTGCATACATATGTATGTGATTGTGTGTGCACATACACACGTATGTGTGATTGTGTAATGTCTTCATGCGTGCATGTGTTGTGCAAGTGTCTTGATTGTGTGTATGTGTTAGTGTGTATTTGTTGTGTGTGTGTGTGTGT
>NC_141060.1:32552257-32659757 GCF_041138505.1 Cibotium barometz
GCATGTGTGTACGTATCATGTGCTGGTGTCTCTGTGTTGTGTGTGTGTGTGCATGAGCATACATGTGTGTGCGTCGACATACATATAAATCTATTTATATATACATGCTTATATACCTATAGATACACATACATACATAATACATATGTGTGTGTATCTATAGGTATGTAAGCATGTATACAAAGATTTCATTGAAAGATGTGAGATGAGATCTTCTTAGATTCAAATTCAAAATTGCATTGGAAGATGTGAGATTTGGCTCCTCCTCACGCTTGCAGGAGGAGTGGTTATTTTGAATTAGCCCCACCTCCTTTGCCCACGTGGAGGGAGGTGGGGTTGTCCTTAATCCTGTATAGATACACACACACACACACACACACACACACACACATGCACACACTCCCTCTCTCTTCTTACACTCTCTCACACATAGAAGCGCTCTCTCTCTCTCTCTCTCTCTTTCAATATCTCTCTCTCTCTCTCTCTCTCACGCACACATACGTATATACAATATTATGTTTTAGATACATAAACCTATACATATACACATATACTTATACATATATACATGTATACATACGTATATACAATATTATGTTTTAGATACATAAACCTATACATATACACATATACTTATACATATATACATGTATTTAAAAATATAAATACAAACATCGACATAATTTAATTAATTTTGATTAAATTTTAATGTGCGGAGATGGGTGATAAGTTGTGGTCACTTTTAAATATATAGATAGATATATCATACACACATCTAAACACACACACACACACACACACAAAACATATATATGTATATATATATACATACATATGTATATATAAATGTAAATAAAAACACACACACACACACATGTATACACACATACACATATACGTTTTTTATTTAATTTATATTTTATTAAAAGATACTTTTTATTCTCTTTCTCTCTCTTTTCACCCTCCCTCATTGCATCTCTCTCTCTCTCTCTCTCTCTCTCTCCAGGTCTACGCCATCTCACCAAGCACATTCTACACAGATGCAGATGTACGCACATGCATGCATATACTCTCTCTCTCTCTCTCTCTCTCTCTCACACACACACACACACACACATGTACACACCGCACATACACTAATCTAAACGCACACTCTCTCCTCCCACACAAACTATCTCCTATATAGAAATTATCTATCGCCTCTCTCTCTCTCTCTCTCTCTCTCACACACACACACACACACACACTTACACACACACACATGTACACACCGCACATACACTAATGAAAACACACACTATCTCCTCCCACACAAACTATCTCCTACATAGAAATTCTCAGCCTCTCTCTCTCTCTCTCTCTCTCATGCACACACACACACATACACACACACACACTCTCTCTCTCTTCACGCACACTCGCTCACATAGAAATTCTCTCTCTCTCTCTCTCTCTCTCTCTCTCTCTCTCACACACACACACACACACACACACACACACACACATATAATTTTAATTAATTAAATTTTAGATTAAATTTTAATGGTAGGGATGAGTGGTGAGGTGTGCTCACTCTCAAATAAATGCATCTTTCATGTAATCTCTCTCTCTAAACACACACTATCTCCTCCCACACAAACTATCTCCTACATAGAAATTCTCAGCCTCTCTCTCTCTCTCTCTCTCTCTCTCATGCACACACACACACACACCTCTCTCTCTCTCTTCATGCACACTCTCTCACATAGAAACTCTCTCTCTCTCTCTCTCTCTCTCTCTCTCTCACACACACACACACACACACACTTAAATAGATTTACACATATATATAATTTTAATTAATTAAATTTTAGATTAAATTTTAATGGTAGGGATGAGTGGTGAGGTGTGCTCACTCTCAAATAAATGCATCTTTCATGTAATCTCTCTCTCTCTCTCTCTCTCTCTCTCTCTCACACACACACACACACACACACACACATGTACACTATTTATATATACATGCTTACATACCTATAGATACACATACATACATAATATATATAAGTGTGTGTATCTATAGGTACATGTATACAAAGATTTCATTGAAAGATGTGAGATGAGATCTTCTTAGATTCAAATTCAAAATTGCATTTAAAGATGTGAGATTTGGCTCCTCCTCACGCTTGAAGGAGGAGTGGGTATTTTGAAATAGCCCCACCTCCTTTGCCCACGTGGAAGGAGGTGGGGTTGTGGTTAATCTTGCATAGATAAGGGAATGATTATGTATTGCTTATTATTAAAAATGACTTATATATAAGTGACTAGTTTTCACACTAGCTAGCTAAACTTAAAAATGTAATGACCTCTATTACTAGTCTTAAGCAACTATGTACACGGAGTGCGTAGACTTTCCCTATTTGACATTATGCACATGGTAAGGCTACTTTATATGTTCCAACATTGTCGTACAAAAGATAAGTACTTGTTTGAGCAAGCAAGATGGCAAAGCACCTTCCGATAGGTCGAGCGGGTAAAACTATGTTAACCTTTAGAGTGGTTAACAACATGAGATATCACGGAGCAACCACCATCATGTTGTTTAATTGTGGTAAGATGGGCACTGCTCCTAGACCATAAGGTGGAAGATGACCTCTTGGTTGATCTTGTTGACTTGCTTGTATCCTTTGTCACTAATAAGGAATGTTGAGTGCCGCTTGACCAAAAAAGTTAGCAATTGCTACAACATACGCTAGGTGTTGGGAGGATTTTTGCCAGCTTTGCATAGAGTGTGCTAGACATTATTGACACATTTGCCAATGAAAATTAGGGTAAAAAATAAGACACTAATAAAACAGTGTAAGTATAGATAGGTTGGTGAATGTTTTTACATATGAACCTAAGACTTTAGAAACTTGGACGAGTCTTTGAAATTTTTTATCTTGTATAGTAGTATATGTAGTGTACTTTTGGCGACTTTATCTTTGAAACCCACTAAAAACTAGGAAATTATGGGTGATTTTTCTTTAAAAAAGTCTCTTGTGAAATAGCTTAATAATATCAAAGAACGGGTTTGCTAAAAAATTTATATCTTATAAATGGAAGCGATATTTTAGCATTTCTCTTCTTGAATGTGGCAAACCTTAGAAAAGTATTAAGATGATAAAAAAACCTTAAATAATTGATGAATCACCATAAGTAGAGGTATATCCAGCATTATAATCCAAACAGGTTATAAATTTTCAAAGTAGGTTCCTACATGTATGATCTTGACTCATTATAAATTTCTCTTAAACCTTACATAGTATTTAAGAGATGAGAGATAGATTTTTCATGGAAAAAAAGTATTTCATCAATAATTAATTCAATTAAATTTCCTTCTTAGAATCTCTTTTTAGTTGTTAAGTCTTTGACACCAAAAATACAATAATATATAAGCTTATATGGTGATTTACTTTAGTTATACTAATAAATCAATATCTCTATTAAAGTAATTGGTCAAGAATTTATATCTAAACATTTTAATTTAGTAAAAAAATAAGGTGATGATCTCAACTTTCAAAACTGTATTGATAATAACAAAACAACCTATATAAACCCTTGCTTTTATTTGGACCATCTAGTGGAAAACTTATGAAAATAGTGTTATTATTATATAAAATGACTAGATATTCCACTTAAAGCCTTATGAAATGTTTAAAAATGCGTGAAGTAGTCTCTTATTCTATAATGATGAATATGGCTTAAAATTTTATATATTTTAAAACAAAGTGCCTAAAAGGATAGTGTATATGTGATTAGCTCTCATTAAATGCACCAGCAAAGGATAACATTATACAGAACATGTGTGCAAGATTTGGTCCTATTCTATGATTGTTTGATTAGCTATAAAATTTCTCTCAATTATTTTTTTTGAAATAGCTAAATACCTTAAAATTTGTATTAAGACCTAAAATTTAGACTTCTAATTGATATTTGAGCTTAAGATGGATTGTATTACATCATAGATATGTTTGTGTAACAATGCACATGCCAAAAACTTTGGAAAGAAATGAGAAATTAGGTAATTAAAGCCTTTGATCCAAATATAATCTAGCTCGGCATGCTGAAGCGCTAAAAAAAAACGAAAAAAAATAACGTGCGTTATTTTGTTATTCCTGGAAATTTGTGAACCGCTGAAAATTTCCCGCGAAAAAGTGAAGCGCTAAAAAATGCGAAAAGCGTTAATCCATGCTAAAGCGCTAAAAAAATGAAATAACACGTAATATTTTGTTATTTCAAGCGCTTATAAAAATGCGAAGAAGAGCGTAGCTGAAAAGTATGCGACGCTAAAAACGAAAATCGCCGAAACAAGTATAAAAAAACCAACATGGGCAGACTGGCGGATAAACCACTAAATTGATGCAAGGTAAAGAAAAGCATGTGCAGAGGAAGCACTCAATTGACGTAAGGTAAAAAAACGTGTGCTGCTAAATACCGTTTCTTCAAATTGATTTCCAAAAATAAAAATTCAAAGTATAAGGCTTAGAACCTTATGAAAGCATAAGGCTAAGCACCTTCCAAAAAGCCTTGCATGGGTTCTATGCACAAACTGCAGCTCTCTCTCTCTCTACCAAACCACAAAACAACGATGTAGAACAAGGCCTTGAGGTGTTTTAGTGACTCAATTTGTTCTTTCTATGGTATTTCAGTGACTCTCTTTGTTCTTTCAATGGTGTTTTGAAAATGCTGAAAGTCAGGGTAGGTAGGTTTTGCTGTTGTCACCAACACGCTGCCAGCATAAAGAGGAAGACAAGGTATATTTCCATATTGTGTATACATCTTAATTTTGTTCTTGATTTGGATGTTTTTTTTTGGTAGATTGCGGCTTTGGTTATGAGGTTGAAGATAACTTGTGCGGACTGATAGCGGTTATAGCTCTACATTAATCAGCGATCATGAAACAATATCACGCGAGACTCGTCGCATCATCAACTTTAATATTTTAAGCTTTGTCTTTTTTATATTTGAACAAACTAATGGCCACTTTCAACATTGAAGGTAGATACACCAAAAGATCATACATTCAAGATATGAAGGAATGGTGTCCAAATCTACAACTTGGACGAGCGCGTGTAATGGTCCGATGGAATACTTAAGGCGATTCCCACTTCAAGAGCGTGTGGTAGCAAGTTAGGATGAAGTCCCAAATGATGTACTTCATAGATATATTATGATAGTAGTCATTGTAATAGCATTAGGCCTCTTATGAGCCTAAAGTGCCCGGTCGGCCACTTTAGGCCTCTTATGAGCCTAAAGTGCCCAGTCGGCCATAGATATAGTAGTCATTGTAATAGCATTAGGCCTCTTATGAGCCTAAAGTGCCCGGTCGGCCACTTTAGGCCTCTTATGAGCCTAAAGTGCCCAGTCGGCCATAGATATAGTATGATAGTAGTCATTGTAATAGCATTAGGCCTCTTATGAGCCTAAAGTGCCCGGTCAACCATAATTTAAGTGAGTGTGAACACTTATGGCCATGTATATAAGTGAATATCTTATAATACAAGGATACTCTCCCATTGTGCAATAGAGTCTTGCACTTGCTAATCCTCTTACTAATTTCTCTCTCTAAGGCATGCTAGTGAGTGTGTGTGAGTGATAAGAATCTAGGCGTATGCCAAAATGGCTTATATAGACATTGAGGGATAGCAAGTTGGCAGCTCCTTTACTTAGCAGAACTCGTGCACGTTCTCATCATGCAGATTATTCTCATGTGGATTAGTTCTCATTTCTACTTTATGTAATAAGGAGGAACCTGTTTCCTTTGAGGAAGCACATGATGATGATGATTGGATGCATGCTATGTAGGATGACTATAACTCTATACTCAAGAATGACACCTGGTATTTGACAAATCCCTCATGGCAAGAAGGCCATTAGTACTAAGTGGGTTTACAAGTTAAAATGCAAAGCAGATGGTAGTATTGATCGCTACAAGGCCAGACTTGTTGCAAAGGGGTATGCCCAACAAAAGGACATTGATTATGATGACACCTTTGCACCCACATCTCGTATGACTACCATTAGGTGTCTCATTGCTTTGGCAGCACATCACGGGTGGAATGAACATCAGTTTGACATTAAGACTACATTCTTGAATGGTGATTTACATGAGGAGGTGTATGTAACGCAGCCTCCTGGTTTTGTTGTGAAAGGAGAAGAATTTTAAGTATGTAGGTTGAAAAAGGCTCTTTATGGCCTTAAGCAGGCTCCTAGAGCATGGTATGAGAAGATTCATATATACTTGGTTGCAAATGATTTTTACAACAGTCCAACAGAGAGTACCCTCTATGTGAAGAAGAGTAAGGACACATTTTTGGTAGGACACATTTTTGGTCATGGTTCTATATGTTGATGACATGCTGCTCTTCATGGGACCCGATATAGATCAGATTTCAGCCTTTAAGGTTGATTTGCAATCATCATTTGAGATGTCAAATTTGGGACCGTTGCATTACTATTTGGGGATTCAATTTATGTAACGCAATGATGTCATTGTTATGCTACAGTCTAAATATATACAGAAGCTATTGAAGAGGTTTAATCTTGAAGACTGTAAACTGTTGAAATATACAAGTGAATAGGGTGTGTGTGGGAACAAGCTCTTGGATAGAGGCTGTAAAAGAGGAGATGTAATTGTGAAAGAACCTGTGAAAAGGTGAGAAGAATCTACTGGAAGAGAATAAAGGGTAGCATGAGAGAATTTAGGAGTGTGGAGTTATTCTGGGAGATATTCAAGGAAAAGAGAAGAGGTGGAGAGAATCAGGCAAAAGGTGGAGATATTCTGGGAGTGAATCATGGAGAAATCAATGGGATTTGATGCTTGATGTAAACTCTATAAATTGAGGCATAGCCCTAATGAGAATTTGCTGGTTTTTGAGTATCCATGCCTACATTCATCTATTTGCTAATTACCCACTAATTACGTCTTAATCATTTGCTAATCACTTTGTTAATCATGTTGATTCTAGTGTATGATCCACCATAGCTCATCATTATGCTCAAATTTCAACATAAACCTGTGGCTATACCTATGGAGTCAGATACTCGACTTAGTCTTCAAGATGCAGGAGACTCTTTTGATGCTAGTTTATATCAGCAGGCTATTGGATCCCTTCTTTATGTATGCAACACGAGGCCATACATACAGTATGCGGTCTCACAGTTGAGCAGATTTATGCATAGCCCAGGTATGAAGAATTGGCAGGCTGTTAAGCGGGTTTTCCGTTATTTATAGGGCACTCAGTATTTTGGATTGTTTTATCCAAAAGGGGGTGAGTCACAGCTGCATACTTTTAGTGATTCAGATTGGGCTGGATGTTATGACACATGAGTGTCCACTAGTGGGTTTTGCTTTTCCCTTAGTGATTCATGTATATCATGGCTCAGCAAGAAGCAGCCTACAGTGGCCACTTTCAGGCTAACAGTTGAGTGTGTGTGGCTCAGACGCCTTATGGGGTTGATTTGGGTGTTGGACAATCGTTTAGCACTATGATTTTCACTGACAGCCAGAGTGCATTAGCAGTTGCGAGGAACCCAGCGTTTCATACTCGCACTAAGCACATTGAGGTGCATTACCACTATATCAGGGGAAAGACTCTCTCTGCAAAATAGAGATCAGCTTGGTCTATGTGCCTACACATGACAACATGGTAATTTATTCGCGAGGACGATGAAGACTCTTCCTCGTGAAAAGTTCAAAGCTTTTTGTAAAGCTTTGGGCTTACTGCCTTTTCAGGATTGATCGATCATACCTTGTACATGTTTACATCATCACTCCTGAGGGGATTTGTAGCATTATATGGTAGTGTGTGTGTCAACACACTTAGGACCGTCGGGGCACTTTTTCCCTCACTAGGAGGTTTTTTCCCCCCGTGCATATGTATACCCTCTTATCTACTCATTTTGGGGTGTGTACTTATCTTTTGTATCTGGCACACATTTATTCATTCTAATCTAGTGAGTTTGTGTGCTCTCAATCTTCTCTATCTTGTGTGTGTACATTGTTGTAATCCTAACCTTTATTCTAACATACACATAGAGTGTATTAGGTTTAGTTTGCATCCATTACAACAAAAGAATGCAATCAAATGCAATTTCTAGTGATTTTGAACTCTCTTTAGAGTTAAACATAGAACTAGAATCATTAATTTTTGGTTGATTTTTTGTATGTTTTTTGTTTTAATTGTATGCATTAGAGTGTTAGTAAGTAATAACAGTAGCTTAATCATTCAAAAAATTTCTCAAAATCATAAAAAATCCTTGAAATCGACTAATCTTCCTTAATTGACTGGTTTTTTTAATTATTAAGGGTGACTAATCCAATTCAAGAGGTAAAAATTTTAGAAAATGTATTTTTTTGGGGTCCAAATTAATCATGTAAGAGATTAAAATCAGTGTTTTGAGAGCATCTAGATGCATCAAAACACTTAATTACATCAATTGGATGAATTTCTTTCTCTTTTGCTTAATTTTGCTTAAAGAGAAAAGATATTAATTTATAGTTTAATTAATCTCTATTATACATTAATTTACACATTTATTGATACACATAGCTTAGCAATTTTATGTTGTACCCAATGATGTGCTCAATGGTGTGAATTAATTAGTGATTAATGGTTAATTAGAGCTCTTGATTAGTCTAAAAGGAGAAAGATTAATGAAATAATTAATTTTTTTATTAATTCTTAAACACTTTTTTACATAACTCATTAAGGCTAATGAGCATTGAATGAGAAGATGCTAATGAGTTGTCAAATTGTCCATTTTAAGGGTCATTTATGAAGGGTGTAAGGGGATGTTATAAAAAGGTTGACTTTTTTGATTCCCACTTGCCTTTTTGGGAAAATGCCTATATCTTCCAATTTAAAATTCAAAAAATATCCCTCGCTCTCCTAAACAAGGAAACTTAAATTTCCTTGTAGACGTTAAAAAAAATTAAATTTAATTCTTTTCATGAAGTTCGTTTTACGACGTGAACTGCGTCCTGCTCTTTCACGACGTGAAAGGTCTGTCTGGAAAACAGTCCTATTTGGAGGCTCGTATCTCCTAAACCCTGAATCCATTGAAGGCGCTTTAATGCTCATCGAAAAGCCGCCATCGAGCTCTTCGATATTGGTCTTGAGGGTCCGAGGGCAAAATCCATCGTTTTGGCCTCCGACCAATAGCCTCAAAATTGGACCCGGTAATTGAGGCAAAAAAATGGCTCTAAAAGCACTAAAAATTGCCCAAAATAGCACAAAAACAATTGCGGACCATATTCGGGCTGCTTTTTGAGGGTCTAAACGATAAAATCATGAAAAACTCAGAGACAAAGCTGTAGTACTTCAAAAATACTACAACTCTCTTATACAGAGTTTTTCTAAATCCCTTTTGGAACACCTTCAAAAACGGGTTGCAAAATAGGAAAAATCTTCTTAGGAAAAACTTTCGTCTTTAGACACTAATAAAAAATAGGTTTTGAGACCTTTTCATCTAGGATATTACCATCATGCACTTTTTTTGAAAAAATATCTCTGAGGTCGTTCACGTGCATGTAGCGTCTAAGATAATTTAGACAAACGGATACTTGTTTGACCCAACGAAGGGTATGCTAGGTGTCCTGAGGCTATTAACGCTCTGTACAGGCTGGCATAAATCCTAAAAAGCAACAAAAAAAGGGAGTGTACTTACTCATTAAGGAGCAATTGGTAGCGTCAGACATGGCAATGAGAGACTACGTGGACCGACACCCTCAATGAACCCAATGACTGACATCTTCGAGCCATTGAGATCAATGTCCCAAATGCACATCCTAATGCCATTGGTGGCCATGCCGACAAATAAGCGTATCATCGGGTTTTACACCCCCTATCACTTCAATCCCACCGAGCTTTGGTCCTTTACCTAACATTCCCACAAATCCTATAGGTACCAACCCTTGAAACCCCTAGATGCCCACACCTTGGAGATATTGACTAATTTAGGAAGGGGGGTTGCCCAAGGACTAAGTGAGTCCCTACCCCCACAAGAGCACTCACACATGGCCTCCATTACTCATACAAAAACACGGCCGTACAGATTTCAAAAATCACGTGCAAATATGATGAAACAATTGATCCTGTTCAATTCATTCAAATGTTTGAACAGAGATGTGAAGACTTTGGAAATCCAAACTGCCCCACCAAGGTAAATATGTTGAAACTATGCTTAGTAGGAAAGGCTAGTCGATGGTTCATCACATTGATGTCGGCTTGATAAAGACAAACTTCAGGACCTTCAAAAAAGCCTTTGTCCATGGCTTTTCAAGACAAGATGATCGGTGGAGTGTAGTGACAAAACTCTATTCAACTGAGTGGAAACAGAACAAAGCCATTCGAGATTTTATCCTTCGGATAAACTCATGAGATGTGAGCCATGGGAGAAACTAAGTGATGCTCAATTGAAGAGATGTTTCATGATGGGCTTAAAGAATAAGAGCTTACACAACTTGATCATTGTATCTAACCCGAAAAACATTCGATCAATGTTGTAAAGAAGTAATAGGGTTATATGACAACATGATGAAAGATGATCATGATACGAGATGTTTCTCATCTAAACCAAGTGAAGCAATGTGGCTAAAATGAAAAATTGATCTCGAAGTTGTCATTCCCTGAATTCTATGTAGCCTTGCTTAAAAGCTTACAACTGGCATCTCTAAGAGAGGATGAGATCCTTCAAAACCAAACATCCTTAATGCCTCTTCAAGTGATGAGCAAAATGCCTTGTGTTTAGTGTAGTCACTACGACCATCCCAATCCCCATTGTGCATACAAGGCACCTGTTTTTATGTACTACATATATTGTAAAACCTTTGGTCATGACACAACCCTATGTACCAATTCATCAATTACCTCAAAACCTCCATCTCCAGTGCACCAAAAAGAAACAGTTCAAAGGGTAGAAACTGCTCAGGAAGTAGTTAAGAAAACACTTTAGTGTTTTTATTGTCGTGGACCGCACAAAGTGGTAGACTGTATAGTTTGGAATACTTCCATGCCCATAATCATTGACACTTTTCAACCCATGTGTGAACGATGTGGCATTGATCACATGTTCCAAGATTGCCCAAGGCAAGTTGCTTCAATGCAACTTGTCTCACAAAATACAACTCTTAACGTCTTAAGTGTACAAAACGGACAGTTTGTCCACAGTACCCTTGAATGTGCTTACATACTTACAAGCCAGGGCACGAGGTACCCTTGAATGTGCTTACATACTTACAAGCCAGGGCACGAGGTACCCTTGAATGTGCTTACATACTTACAAGCCAAGGCACGAGAGATAGTAAAAAAGAATGCAAAAGTAAAAACTTTGAAATGGGTAGAAGAACATGCTTTAAAACAGGAACCAAAAGAGAAAAAGCAAAACCTTCTAAACCCAAGGACAAGAGGTAACAAACTATCGAAACCAAAGCTGAAATAAAGGACAAGGAAAAAGGAGTTGACAATACCATACTGCACAGAAGAGGATCCAACCCTAATGGATTTCTATGATATTGAACGCAAAAAGTTACAAGCCTCTTCCACAGAAGCCTCTCTACACAATGACCTACCATCTGCATTAATGACCAACTTGAACAAAGCATCTACCCCTTCCACTCCATCCTCACCAACAAAGTGTAATGCCAAAACCACGCAATCAACCGCTATTCCTAAAGAAGATCCCTAACCAAAACCATCTATCTCAAAGAAGGAACTCAAGGGAAAAGCCCCAGAGAAAACGCCTCTTTATCAACCAACCTCGCTAAAAGAGGGAGCTGCATGCTCAAAAGCCTCCATAAAAGCAACCACCACTCTGCAAGAGACTCAAACCTCATCGTCGAGATGAGGTGAGAGTGAGAGAGGGTAGGAGAGAGGGAGGGTGGGGGAGAGAGAGAGAGAGAGAGAGAGAGAAGATGACATGCCAACACATGTAAAGGAATAATAAAAGCAAATAAAGTAAGAGAGGGAGAGAGATATAATAAACAAGGAGAGAGAGAGAGAGAGAGAGAGAGAGAGAGAGAGAGAGATGCTCAATTTGATTTAGCAGAAAGTAGCATTGAATTGTGGAAACTCTTTGATAACAACGAATGTTGAGCCCACAAATAATGAGGAACACAATTGGACCAAAATGTTACTCATGCTCCTTGAGTTCCGCGAAGTTCATAACACAACACTCACATCAGCAAAGCAACAATCTACAAGCAACTAGCGACTGCACATAGTGGGCTACACATCATCATAGGAACACTGCGTAGTGGAAAGAGTTTCCTCATAAAATATTTGACATGTCAACTCATAAAAGAGAATAGAAGTGTCATATTAACAGCATCTATTGGAGTTGCAACTACACGCCTTAGTAGTATTGCTACAATCGTTCATTACCAATTCAAAATCCCAATAAGATATTAGCAATACCCGTTGTTTATACACCAAATAGATGAAAGGTTCATAGCAATCAAAGAAGCCAACGTAGTCATCATCGACGAGATCTCGATGCTAACTAAAATGACATTTGACATGGTTGTCTGTCAAATTGTTAATAACACAGATAGTACACTTCTGAACCCTTTCAAGGACAAGTTACTTCTCCTCTTTGGGGATTTGGCACAGCTCCCACCAGTATGCAACATTCTACTGACCTATACATGGCATGCCAGATAACCCAGTCGGCCCAGATTGCACATGCAATAGTGCGCAACATGACGTTCTCTGTTCGCCATGTCAGGGATATCCCCTTGCTTGAATTCCTAAAAGCAATACGCCGTAGGCAACCAACAGAATTGGATATTCAAAGAACTCTTTCCAAGTGCATAGTGCGAGAGAACGGCATAAAACACTGCATCAGCCAACTAGACCACTATCATTTGCACTCACAAGGAAGACGTTCGTTGATACAAGGACGTAATGCTCACAAATTTGTACTTGAAGAATGATATAGTTACTGTCAGCTTGAAAACCAATGGCCTCGATGAACCTTACCTGCATCACTGGATTGGAGATATCAACTTCAAGGAAATACATATAGTTGTAGTAGGTGCCAAAGTGTATGATAACCGAGAACATTGACTTGACAATCGGAGCAACACAAATGGGGTATCATGCAGCATAGATGAAATACTTGTTGAAGATCCTAATGGAATAGTTGTAGCAATACACATCAAAATTGACGTAACAATAAGCACAATAACACTACGTCATATGAAGCATGCCAGAAGGGCCATTAATGGTATTTGGTACCACAAATCCACATTCCCAATAACATTAGCATATGCCATAACAAGACATAAGGCACAAGTAGCAACAATCTCAACAAAAGTTCTCCTTGTGAGAAAAGAAGCTTTCGCACCTAGACTAGTGTACGTGATACTTATGTATCACAGGACGCTGGCATTTGAAGATCCTACAACTGCCCACGACCAAAATGTTCATCCTTATGCCGGACCCTTTTTACACTGTGAGACTCCGACGACTTTAAATTCAAGTACAATCCATGCACTGTATATCCTTTCTACGCTTATACACAAACAACTGCAGCAAATAACTAAGTGATTGACAAGCAGAAAAACTTGAAGGCAATAACATGTGAGCCACTATGTATATAAACACAAACTTCTCCCTTCCCTTAATAACTTTCTAACTAACCAAAAGAGTTTTAATATTATCAACGTTCTACAAGACTACATAAATCTGTAGTAGTTTGCCCAAAGAGAGGATCTGGAATTAATAGCAGTCAAAGGAGGACTGTGAAAGCTATCAAAAAGGGTAAGAACTACAACAGGATCGAGCACAGCAGAGGTGGAGCACCCACAGTAAGGACTGTAGGCATTGATGATACCATGATGAAATCAGAAGAGAGAGACTCACAGAAACATTGCGCAGAGTGAGCACACGATTAGATGAATAGACATGAGTGGATTATTGATTGGTGGTTATGTCCTTATAAGAGGATTGAACGTCGAGGTAAAGAGGAGTGCTCAAGCATAGCATGGGCCACCTCCACGGTAGTCAGATGCTTCCTCTTTGCAACTCCATTCTGTGATGGAGTGTATGCTGTAGTAAGCTGTCTCTGGATGCCTTGATCCTTGCAATATTGTTGAAACTCTTGGGATGTAAACTCAAGCCCTCTGTCAGTCTTGAGAACCTTGACCGAAGAACTGGTCTCTTTTTTCCACCTCAGTCCTCCAATCACGAAAGTGCTGAAAAGCCTCATCCTTGGTCTTCAAAAAGAAAACCCAGAGAAGTCATCCACCATCATAAGCATGTACAACGCCTTACTCAAAGACGTGGTACTCATTAAACCACATAAGTCTGCATGAACAAGAGTAAGTGATGTCGAAGATCTGTGTGTCACCTCCTTTGAAAAGGTGGCTCGGTGTTGCTTCGCTTGTAAGCAAGAGGAACATATAGAAGCTGGAGCCTTAATGGTCGGTAAACCCTTGACCAACCCATCCTTTGAAGCTCGCTGAAGAAGTTGATAGCTCAAATGGCCAAATCGAGCATGCGAAAGAGCTGAAGAAGAACCATGAGAGAGCAAAGAGGTCAACTTGTATAAGCCACTATCTTGGACTCCCTGAGCCAAGATGTTACGAGTCTCCTTATCACGAATACTAATATTGTGACGAGAGAAGATCACCTCCGCACTGTGAGCTATAAGAGCACTCACTGACAAAAGGTTAAATACCAAATTTGGAATGTAAAAAATGCCAGAGAAGTAGCTCTTGTCGTCGGAGAAGCGGAAGATGAAGATGGTGCCACGTTCATGAACTGGCATGGAAGAAGAATCACCAAGGTGATAGTGCCTGTCTTGGCAATAAAGTTCTCGAACCAATCCCGATGAGGTATCATGTTAGCCCAAGACCTAGACTGAGAAGTCACAAGTGCCAGTGTACGAGAAGCACCGGCTAGCAGAAGAATACCATCATCCTTCTTGGTTTGGGACACCTCTGTAGAGGTAGAGTCCTTTCCTTCTTTATCCTGCTTCTTCTTGTAACATTGGGGCTGTTTATGACCCTTCTTGCCACAGTAGTGACACTCCACGTCCTTGTTTTTAAAAGATTTATCTTTGTCTTTGCCGTTGTCCTTGGAGTTCTTGTCAAAACTCCCTTTTCCTTTCTTTTGTTGATTCTTCCTTTATCGTGAGCAGCCAAAGCCAAAGCTCTGGTCCACTCCTCAAAGCGAGACTTAATCTGCATAATGGAGGGGAGAACTTCCTACCAAGTAACTGGAACAGTACGAGGAGAAGAAACAAGAGAATAAAAGAAAGCATCAAACCTCTCTGGGAACTTGGAGAAAAGCTGAATAGCCATATCTTGTGTAGAGATATTCTTGTCACATATAGTAAGCTCATCCCGGAGATCTTTCATCTTCGTGATGAAAGCAGATAAAGAGGAAAAGTAGAAACCGAAAGATTCATAAGTTGCTTTTCCAAAGCCAAAATCCATCGCGGAGACTTAATCTCGTCCAAGGGCCTTCCAAACTTCGTGTGCCGCATCTTTTGTACACACATGAGAGAGAACAAAATCTTGACAATTCAACATGAGAAAGCAGAAAACACGACGATCATTTGCTGCCCAAGCATCAACCGGTGCCTGAGTCACACGAACAATAGAGAGGGTGGGAGGGGAGGCATTGGCAGTTGTAACTAGCCAGTCCCAGAGATCCACTCCACGCAAGGCCGACTTCACCTTCACCTTCCACAATGTGTAGTTAGAGCCATCCCACTTGGTAGACTCGTAGAACATATGAAGCACAGTCGAGGCAGCCATTACTGAACTCGGGCTCAATCTCAGAAGAAAACGCACAACTTAGAAGAAAGAAGTGTCTACCCATAGGTACCAAGTTGCCACCAAAGTTACAATCCACACAAGACCCCCTCTGCAAGAGATAGTGTCCACTGGAGAAGGAAACGTAGCCAACAAAGGGGCTGCAAACCTGAAAATACAGGCTGACTAGCTTGAAAACGATGAAGCCTAGGTGAAGGTAGAGCGACCGGCAGCAACTGTCCAGAAAACGTGGCAACCAGAGGGCTGCAAATCTAAAAAACGCTGAGGAGAAAGGACTGTAGACAGGGCAGAATATGGGGCAGCAAAAAAACGCTGATCCCAGAGTGATGATACCATGATAGAGTGTGCACAGAGCGGAAAAATAAGGGTGGCCAGCCCACAACCAAGGTCCAAAAAAGGGAACAAATATGGGCAAATACATGGACAGCATATGGGGATGAATATGCTAACAGTTGCATGCACTGCATGCCTTCGATGTTTGGTGGCTCCCATGTATGGGCATTCACACATTCCAACAAGTGGCTTATGTTTTTTCCAGTAGGCGTTGTGCTGAGTAGCAGCTTGCATGTATTCCAGGCCATATGGCCCGCTGAGAGATCTGCCAGCTTCTTCTGAATTTGGTCTACCCTTTAACATGGTCAAATCTAATCATGATACATCCCACCCCCGTCAAGATAAATGCAGGGAGGAGGTGGAGTTATGGAATGTGCTCAAGGCAAGATGTAAACTGGTGGACTGCGTGGAACTATGCACAGATATAGACCTTGATGTCTTTACATGGAATAACCATCAGGAAGGCAAGAACTGGAGAGCAGAACATCTGGACAGATGCTATCTGTGGTGTTCACCCACCCCTACATGCAAAATGTATCCATGATCTGATCACATGCCCCTGCAGCTTATCATTGATTGGCAGGTCTGTGAGCAAGATAGGGAGGGACCCCCTCCCTTTCAAACTCAATACCTTCCATCTAGGGAGAGCCTTTTGACAAGGGTGTGTAGACTGCTTGGCAAGCTGACCAGAGGGGAGGAGGTTCCCCCCTTTATGTTTGGGACAGATGCATAATGTATGTGATTAACTTCTGAAGAAATTTGGCAGAAATGAAGAAGAAAGAGAAGGGAATGGTGTACACATGCAGAGTCAATGAGCATGCCCAAATGGCGTGATCCTTATCCAATTTCTCCAAGAAGTGGAAATGGTCCTGCACAATGAAGAAAGAAAGAAAGCAGAATAGGCAAGAATTTACTCAAGGATCACCTGGATGCAAGTAGATTGCCCCTCTGATGACTAGGCAAGTCCCTACTGACGTATACACATTGGGTGGACCTTTTTCTGAAAATGAACTCCAGTACTCAATGAGCCAGATGAAGAAGGATAAAGCTCCTGAGCCAGACGGTCTCCCTGTAGAGCTTTATGTACACTTTTGGGAGCTTATCAAAGTGGTTTTTGGCAGCATGCTCAACTATGCATGGAGACAAAACATTCTCTCTTAGGGAATTGATCTAGTTCTTCCCCAGATGATAGAGCTTGGAGATTGGAGACCAATGACGATGTTGAATACATGATAAGGCATATGACAGAAAAGGTGGGATTTTGTGAATGCTGTGTTGGTATAGATAGTGCAGTTCTGCAGTATGGCCAATACACTTATGAGTAATGTCCACTCTGCTATCTCAGTGAAGTCAATTGCAGGTAGCTTCCGTTTACTACAGACAGTATGCCAGGGACCCCCTACTGTTTGCAGGAGCAACTGAACCTCTTCTTGCAAATATTGCCTATTTTCAAGAACAAGGATTCATAAAAGTGCTCCCCCTCCCAGATGGGAAGATCTATACGTGCTTACAAATTTTTGCAGTGATAACAGTGGTGTACTTTAAGCTTCAGAAATAAATGTGGACAGATTCCTGGGGCTGGTTGAGGAATTCTGTGAACTGTAGGCTCTGTAAACAAACTGCACAAGGCAGAGGCTCTCTGTCTGTTTTGGCAAGATGCTGAAGAGTGGACCAAGAAATACAATGTGTCAAGCAGAACAGCCAATAAGATTGGTGGGATGCCTCATTGAGGTAGACATAACCAACAAACAGAGGTCTGGTTGGTTTTATAATAAAATCAAGGAAAAATTAGCATACTGGATTCTGTGCAACTATCCATGCAGGCAAACTTACAGTGGTTAAGCACATCCTCTCAGCATCCATTGTCTTTGTCTCATAGATCTGTGTATTCGGAAGATACCTTTAGGACAAAGTTGAAAAGCTGTTTAGAGGCTTTGTCTGGTCAACTGAAAAGGGCCACAGATGGCATGATGCTATTGCATGGGAACAGGTTGAGAGCCAGAAAAAGATGGGAAGTTTGGGGATCCCTAACCTCCGTCTCAAAGCAAAGAGCCTTGCATGCAAATGGATCTCTTCATTGGAAGACATGGTGCTGCTTCGCCAGAGGCTGGATCACCTGGGCTGGGGAACTCCCTGGGAAGTGGGAAGGGACAGACTCTTTTCAAAAACCCCATGCAAGATCAAACAATCGAGTATTATCCATGGACTGACTATTTGCTGGAAAGAAGTGATGAGTAACTGTAAATGAAAAGGCCGATTACCGGTGATGGATCGCTATAGGAGAATCCATTCGGTGGTCCCATGCCACCAAGAATGATGGTAAACCCCTCGCCCTCATCAACCCTAACAAAGCCAGGAAGTTAAACAAGAAAGGCCTACAGAGATGGATCGACATATGGAACGGAGAGAGACCAACGATGGAGATTACTTTGAGGCAGTAGGCCAGTTCAACTTGTCTTTGTAGGAATACTGATTCCTAAGGGCAGCCACAGACCCATGTGTGTAGAATTGGCCTACATCGTCCATGGCACATATGGTACCACAATTGGTGCATCCTCGAGGGAAAGCCATTCATGAAACTCAAGCCCAGAGAATGGGAAGAAATGCTTGCCACGCTGCAGGTGGTTCCTTATAGGTGGAGCACCAGAGACCCACCCTCAGGTTGGAAAAGGCGAGTATGTGTAGTTTGGAAGACCCTAATCTAACAAGGGTCTGCGGGTAAGCTTGGGCTCTGCAAAAAACTCACCAGCTCTATCCCCAAGTTCCCTGACTTGGTCTTCAAGTTCTTTGGCTTGCTCTCCGGATCTTCTACATCACATGTAGCCTCATCCTCCTCATCAGATTCGGAGAGACTCTTATGAAGCTCCTCATTCTAGTATCTGCTTGTCCACGTCTACATTCTTCTTGTCCAACTAACCGATCTGCACTTGAAGGTCTTCTTGTTTTTGTCTTCACTCTCTTCAACTCTTTGCTAATGTTGCCGTTCATGCTCAACTTCAATCTCTCATCTTTCTTGCAATAGCGGCTGTTTATGTCTTCGCATTCCCTTTTGTATCACTCTGCAGGCTCTTGTTGAGGGAATGTCCGAAAGAAGCCATTTCCTACCTAGAATAGACATAGGCTAAGACTTTTGCAAGTCCAACACTACATGCAAACTATGCTAACGGAAAAATGCAAACTCTAGTTTGGTTTCTTAACTTTGCACATTGAATGTAGGACTAAAAACAGCATTGTAAGTGTTGAACTAATGCAAAAGAGGGAAATCCTAATTGGCTTGCAATCCTAATTTATCATGCACAAAAATCTAGCTAAGGATTGTCCTAGGTTGCTGATACTATTGTTACATCCATTGTAGAAGTGGGATCTTCATTAAGCAAGCGAGATTAATACTAATCCTATGTTTAGATCTTCTATATATTCCAAAACATGAATGTGTACCAACGGTTAAATCCGGTTCATGCATGCTAACGCTTAGTGCATACAAAAGATCTTGTTGGCCATAGCTTGGTCATGCTCATGAGGTGCTCGCATTTGTGCCTTGAGCTATCTCCAGATTATAGACGCTTGAGAGATTTGTGAGATATTTCACGATTATCTTACATCCTTTATATAGGGATCTAATGGCAAGTCATTTTTCAAGTCGGCCATCTATTCACACATCATAAAACATTATCAAAATAAACATGAAACATGTTCATATTGTGCCCAAGTTGTGAATCTACCATTGGGCCATGTCCTAAGCACCTTTGTGCGCTTAATGGGCTATTAGAATTGTCAAAATTGGACCATATTATGCATTTTATCTTGCTTAAGAGGTGGTTGATGATGAGGTCCATGTCCATGTGGCACTTCCAGAAGTGTTGCACATGACAATTTCTTCCATAAAGAAATGCACGCATGCTTGTTCCAAGCGATGGATTGTACCATGGGCCAGGCTAGCGTCCGCCATGGTTCCTCCATCCAAAGATATACGTGGAGGGTTGGTGTTGACGAGGTTAGTTGAAGGTGGATGAGTGTGTGTAGATCCTTAGATGCAAGATATGAAAAAAAAATGTGATACCCATAGTGAAGTATGCAGGTGACGTACATGGGTAATGGGCGGAAAGTGTGCCTTGTTTCTTCAACATTTACTCGACATCTCTTTTCATGGGGAGTCAAGATCATTAGATTGTTGATCCATGGCAACGAACGTTGCCCATAGTTGCAATGGGGCTGGGCAGTCTCTGTTGCTCGGGGATTGTGATGTTATCGAACATTGGGAATATAGACAATGTGGAGCAATGATTGGTGTGGTCAAAGAGGAGGCTACGGAAGGTTCCTGCAGATTTGAGGAAGGTCCAAGCGATCGGTTGTACCTACAACATGGGTTAACACCATGGTTTCCCCATCCAAAAATTTACATGATTATTGCGATGAGGCTTAATGCATGTGTTGGAGAAATGGGTGCCACATTAGTGTGTCTACTAGATGTCGGTGCTATGCATGGGCTAAGGGCTAAAGGTGTACCCATGTTCTGATGAAAACTCCAACACACCACTTTCTTCGACACTTGTTTGTCTTGTGTCTTTAACTCTTACACATAGTATGGGGTGGGAGATTTGAGTGTTGATGTGTAATGAGCTTGGCTGATAAGGTGGTTATGAATAAGGTTAGGTTTGTCTATGAGAATGAAGATTTTACGACACCCAATATGTGGCATGAACGTTGGTAAACCACAAGCTATGGATGGCTTGTTGGACATGTCCCCAACAAGCTATGGATGGCTTGTTGGACATGGTAGAATATTTTTGGACATTTTTTGAGCCCTTTTTTAAAGTGTTGGTGCCTCTTTGGCCCCTTGGTTGAAGCATGTTGCTTGAAGCATGGCGATGTCGGTGGAAAAATTCTTCCTATGCTCTTCAATATGTTCTTTTTTTGGAACCTTTGGTTCTAGTCCTTTAATCCTTTTAGGTGGTATGGGACTGACTTGTGACTTATGCTATTGGGTTTGAGGTTGAATCCTGAGCTTTTTGCTTCTTAGTTGCCTTCGATGTTTCTCTGGCAACTGCCCTTATCTTAGTCTGGAGCCTTGTGATGGTATTAAGGGGGAATGTATAAATAAGTCCTCCTAGTACGCGTTAAAAGAAGTATATTTGGAACAGCCAGCCACTTGGGTATGAGGATTTGAGTCACCTAGATTATGTGTGAAAGCTACATAAAGTCTTGTATAGCTTGAATCAGGCACCGAGAGCATGGAATAATAAGATTGCACAGTATCTTATCACCATTGGCTTTCATATGGCATATGCTAATCATTCCCTCTATTTACAAAAGAGTGATAAGGGGATTGTGGTCAATCACCATCTACGTGGATGACTTCATTGTTGGCGGTGACAATGAAGAGGAAGTTGAGAATGCAAAGGATCTCCTTAAGAAGAAGTTTAACATGAAGGATTTGGGTGAGATGAGATACTTTCTTGGCATTGAGGTTATCAGAATGCGTGAGAGTATATGGCTATCTCACAAAGACAATATGCATTGGACATGTTGTCTAAATATAGTATAGTAGGCTATAAGTCCATGTCTACAATGTTGGATTGCAAGTTGAGTACAAACACATGTGAGATTTTGGAGAACGCCACTATGTACAGGAAGATAGTGGGGATAGCTTGATCTACACGATGATCACTAGGCCAAACATGAACTACATAGTAGATTGGAGAGTCAGTTTATGTAGTGTTCCTCCGGAAGTAGCATTTGGATAGTATGAGGCACACACTACACTACGTGAGGTTCACCGTGGATTATGGCCTCTTCTATGAGGCTGGTATACAATTGTAGGTGTATGAATACATTGATGCACATTGTGCTGGTAGTATCTTGGATAGATCTACTAGCAACTGCTTTGACAGTTACCTTGTCGAATACAGAGGCAAAGTATAGGGGTGCTAAGATGACAGCATGTGAGGTGGTTTGGTTACTAGAATCTTGGATATATCTACTAGTAGCGGGTTTATGTTTTCCTTTGGGAGTGGTGTTGTTACATGGAGCAGCTTACGTAACCAAGCTACCTTACATGCTACCATCCTAGCACCCCTATACTCTGCCTATGTACTACTTATAGATTTGATAACCAGTGTTCTGTGCTCGGACCAAATACATAGAGGTCCATTATCACTTCATCAAAGAAAAAATCTTGGCAGGAGATGTTAATCTCGTCGTGTACGTCAACACAAGAGCATGTAGCTGACATTTTCACTAAGGCCTTGGGAGCAGAGAAGCTTCGTAGATTTTGCACTATGCTTGGAGTCTTGGAGAAGGAGTTGAGCTTGAGGGGGAGTGTTGAGATGTCAAGCTCAACATGAGCTGACACTCATGATGCGCCTAGGTGACTGTTCCACATTTACACCACTGGTGTATTTTGTAGCTAACACGATGGATCTTTGCCATCAGTGATTCTACTATACCTACCTAGTCCAACCGAGTTATGGCATAATTATCTTGCCAACTCACCTATTTAGTGTGTCCACATTATGGGATGCTTGTACTTAGTACTCTAGTACTTATGTTTAGTTTTCACTTATCTTTTGTAGTCTTCTTTTTAAGAGGAGGAGGAGGAAGAAGATTTAAGCCTTCCATCTTAGTGTGTGTTATTCATTGTTGTGTGAGTGTCTGTGTGCTTACAACAGCTCAAGCTCTCTCTCCTCCCCCAACGTTTTCATATGTGTGTGTCTGCATGTGAACCACCTCTTAGGAGGGTGAATAAGCATGCATTAAATAAGGGTCAAATGGTTTGATAAGAGAAAGGCCTATATAACAAGAGCTTATACTTCATTTAACATATTAATCAAATCAGTACTTGAGTCATGCAATCTATCTTTTATGTCTCGACTTTGTCACATATCTTTTTAAGGCTGAGTTGAGCACCATGGCCTCAACCCCATGGCCTCAACCACCGCCAGGGCGAACTTTTTTTTAGTGCATTTTTGGTTTAAACTTTTTTTCCACTTGTGAACCTTTGTTGTCGGTTCTCTCACCATCCCTCTTCACCTCATCGCTCACCCTCGTGGTTTCCTTGCTGTCCCACTTCTGCTTCACTACCTGTTTCTCCTGTTCACTTCCTTTGTGCATCTTCTGCCACTTCCTCTTTGTGCTGGCCTGTGCACCCTCCTGCTTGGCATCTCTGCTCTCTCATGTCTGCCTTCTTTTTGGCTTTGCTAGCCTCTAATGTATAACCCCATAAAAAGCGACTTCAACAAATAAGGGCTTTCCTGTATACATGGTAAAATCTTCAAATCTTCTACATTGCTTGAAATTTAGGGGTTTCTGCAAGATCATCTTCTTGCACCAAAACTGAAGGTTTTGCAACACCATTAATTTGGGGGTTCTATAATAAAGCCTACAACACTTCTCTATGGCACGCCATATCTTCATTTGTCGAAAGGTTCTTAGGCAGTGGTTTCCCAACCTGGCAAACCAAGATGCAACTACTTCTCATGCAAGAAAGAGCGTGGGGACTAATTTTTATGGAGATGATAAGGATCTTGGAGCAACCAAGCCTGACAAACAAATACAGTGCAAAAGCATGGAAATGAAAGAGTAATTGCATTGATTGGCCTCAACCACGCAACACTCTCATTCATCACACGGACTTCAAGGAAACAACCAAGTAAATTTGTGATTGGAGACTCTCTTCAGTAAAAAAATTACTAATTCTAAAGTGTTCTTAAAGCTAAAGTTTTATGATTTGAAAATGCTTCATAATGAAGAGAGTTAAGTGACCACCTTGCGAAGTTCTACTCAGTAGTCCAACAACTCTCCTCTTAAGTGTGAGCCTAATCATGAGAAAAAAGTGGCAGCCCTCATAGTGAGTATATGACCCGGTTTTGGAAATTCCTCGAAGCCGTATATATAGCTTCAACATCATTTGAAGACATGGTGGCTTTAGTCATTAATAGGACCAAAGACTAGAGGAGGAGGAAGCCAGTAGCAATAGTCTCAGCCTACGACAAGGCATTTGTCGAAGCTCAAAACTAGAAGAACAATAAGAAAATATAGTACTACAAATGCATGGGTCACAAAGAGGCTAATTACTTCAAAAATTTGGAGAAAGAGTAAGCCAACCACCATGCTAACCTTGTTGTAAAGGACCAGGAGGTTCCAATTGAAGAGGAGAAAGTAGAAGAAATCTACGCAGTAATAACAATAGCCCAGGTCTCCCTTGGTGAGGTAGACCAAGAGTGGGCATTTGTTGAAGCTCAAAACTAGAAGAACAATAAGAAAATACAGTACTACAAATGCATGGGTCAC
This sequence comes from Cibotium barometz, assembly GCF_041138505.1. Lineage (NCBI taxonomy): Eukaryota > Viridiplantae > Streptophyta > Polypodiopsida > Cyatheales > Cibotiaceae > Cibotium > Cibotium barometz. The sequence continues at coordinate 32,576,685 of NC_141060.1, forward strand.
AAAGAGGCCAATTACTTAAAAAAAAAACAAAGTACTACAATCTCAACCTACGACGAGGCATTTGTCGAAGCTCAAAACTAGAAGAATAATAAGAAAATACAGTACTACAAATGCATGGGTCACAAAGAGGCCAATTACTTCAAAAATATGGAGAAAGAGCAAGCCAAGCACCATGCTAACCTTGTTATAAAGGACCAAGAGGTTTCAATTGAAAAGGAGAAAGTAGAAGAAGTGAGGTAGACCATGAGTGGGCATTTTAGTTCTTTACCCTATGTGTATGAGTCAATAAGGGTTCTCTATCCCAAATAGGAGAAAAGTAGACCAAGAGTGGGCATTTTAGTTCCTTACCCTATGTGTTTGAGTCAATAAGGTTCTCTGCCCCCGGGTAGTCCCCCAAAAACTTGATTATATATATGTTCTTTTTTGTGCCTTGATTTATAAAGGCTTCATGTTTCCCTTATCCTAGTGAGGATCGAGTGACTAAGTGCTAGCCTTGCTACCTCGGGCTTTCCCTGATATGAGAGACTACCATGGCATGGGAGGTGCAGATGGTGAGTCTAGCTCCTAAGCAGGGTGGATGGAGTAGGTGGTAGCATCTTCTTTGCATTGGAGTCTCACCACCTCGCTTTAAAAGGGGGATTCTTGGGATGAGTCCGACTTATATGTGTGTAGTAGTGTGTGAACAACTCCTTAAAAGGCTGGTAGTGTGTGTGTGTGTGTGTGTCTGCGTGTGGATAAGCATGCGTGTGTTATTATGTTGGGATTGATTGTGATGAGTCCAACTGATTGTATGTAACTAACATGGTTGGCATTGTTGAGTAATAGGTGATGAGCACTACAATGAAGTCAACTAGGACGTCGTATCGATGTAGGGTTATGCATAGTGCATATTTATCATTTGTGTTATCATGTTGAGTTACTTCATTTATTTGGCCACGTGTACCGACATTTTGTTATTATGTTTGCCACCCATTTTGTGCAGTTGGGGGATGTTAAATTTTGTGCATATGTGAGTGCAATTATTTATGATTGTAACCTTGGTTGCATGAAGATATATTTTGGAGATGAAGCTATGTGTGGGATGAATTGAAGATCTATTTTAATTTCGAGGTCATGACTACTTAGAAACTAAAAGTATCTCAACTCACCAAGGTCTTTCATGTCAAATTGCCCACTCAAAGCTTTCTTGACATGCATCACATCTGCACCATGATCACCTGTGATAATCAAGTCATCCACATAGATGACGAGTAAAACAATCCCATGCTTTGTCTTCTTTATATTTTTTTTTGCTATATTCTGGAAGTTATATTTTGGGAATAAAGCTATGTATATCCAAGAGTAGATCGTGTAATCTATTTTGGCCAATAAGTTTGAAATCATGTTTATTTTTAAATGCTTATTAAAACTTATTTTTCCTTTATCCATCCTAGTAGGAGAAATACTTGTCTAATTTCCATAAAATACATATTGATGGAAAGAATTTCTGAAATTTCAGTTTATGTAAGTGAACAGTGTGAACTTTGAAGGTTGTAAAAGAATTCGAAATGACTTTTTAAGAGGCTTTATTTAGAAGTGCATACGAAAAAAGTTTCTGTTCTTTAAGAATGACATTTTTGCGAACTCCAAGCGAGTGCAATTGGAAAAGTTGGAAGGCGAGAGTCCCGAGGTTAAGAGTTCGATTGCTCCCTATGCAAGTGGTGGCACGCATGGGTGTGTGGGTGTTGATATTATTCTTTCAAATTTCGAGCTAATTCAAGGGAAAAAGGAAGGCATTTTTTATATAGCCCTTAAATTAAAAAGTGGGGGGCAACTTGCAAAAATAGACCTTGTTGGATCGACATGCTCACATTTAAACTTTTTTTTAAGAATATGCAAGTAAATTATGAAAAACATCTGCAATCAAATGCAAAAAGAACTACATCTTGAAATAAGTATGAGCAATGCAATGCACTCCCACTAAGTGAGGCACTTCTCTTGCAAATTTCATCACAAGTCCATTCTTTGAACCAACCATGACACTGCAACCATTTGTGGCAAATTCAATAAACTTGGATTTTAACAAGCTCCCAAAGGTAAGCACAAAGGCTTACATATAATGCATGAGCTGAACCATTGCTTATGACGAGCTGAACCATTGCTTATGACGAGCAACCTTATAAAGCAATTATTTACCAGACCACTTCTCTTATTTGCAAGGTATGTGTGATGCATACTATTGTTAGGCACTCCACCTAAGCATAAGGCCTTGGTAGATTTCAAAATGCTTTTACTTAGTTATGCATGTTAAAAAAGTACCTACTACCACTGGTGGGGGTTTGGGGTTTCAATCAAGCATTAGACAAATACAATAATGGAGTGGGTGTCCCTTTTAGACATCATGGGGCCTGTTCACATGTGAAGGCTAGGTAGCAGTTGGATATATCAAACCAGTTGGAATGTGAAGTGGCTCTTGTGTTGACCAAGAAGAGGCAAGCTCAGTTTTTGTGTACATGGTAGTTCCTTTATCCAAAGAGGGGAAACCTCACTTTTTGTGTTCATAGTGGTTTTACATCTGCTTTGTTTTGGAAGCTCCAATGCACTTTGAAGGTATTTGCTTTGTTTTGCAAGCTCCAAGGCTAGAACAAAAAATACCGTTGAGCAAAAAATAATCATAGTGATATGCCCTTACAAACTTTTTAGAAAGAAATGAAAGGTTGAAGTACGACCTTCCAAATTTTGGGGTCATCGCTCTTGTGGGTGCCACTTGGATACCCGTGGTTTCTAAGTGGTGGTGGAATGCAGCCTTGTTGTTACTAAGGTTGTGCTCATACATGGTACCAATGGAAAAATGTACCATTTTTAGCACTAATAGGTTGAGTGGTGCTTTGGCAAGTCTCCTCAAACCTCCAAATTCAAATTCTATGGAACATAAGAACCTCCAAATTCATGCCATGTGAGCGTTGTAGAACTCTTCCTTTATATAACATAGAGACATAGAGAGAGAGATGTAATTATATCTCTAACCAAACCCTAGCAGGCCCTCAATGCGGTCATCGCCAACAAATTTTGGGTCGGATCCTCACCGGACATCAACATGCAACAGCTGGCCCGCCTTGTGAGTTGCCTGCACTTAATTTTTCTGCACTAACACGCTAGACATGGCGCACCTTACCAAACACATTCAAGGCTGCTCCGTCTGGATTCTGGAAAGTCCAATTCTACTCTTACCTACAAACGAGTTGCAGCCTGGACTAACGAGTCGAGAGACTGTAGTTGACTGCTCAGCTACCCATCTTGCATTGTGATTGCTGCATCTCGCACTTCACTTCATTAGAGAGTATACTTTTTCTATCTTGCCTTGTTCTACTCTCCCATAACCTTTCTTAATAGTGGGGATTAAGTATTATGGCAAAGGTTAATTTTCCTTGGAGAAGATTTAGAGCTTTCATTGGTGGTCCATCACCATCACCATCACCATCACCATCTCTATCTCTACAAGTCAAATTATCAAGGTCATCTCCTACAACTCTTATCTCTTGATTCAAGTATGGTTTAGAAGTTTTGATTTGTTCTAGATCTAGGTGAATAAGAATTAGGGTTTTAGTAATGCGACCACACATTTAACTAGATGATTTGCTATGTGAGTTACCTTCTATCATGTGGGATGATGACAATCTCCATGTGGTTCTAATTGGCTCTCACGGGGATATAATATGTTTTCATCTTATCCTAGGTTAAGAGAATGATTAAAATGAATTGTCTTTCTTTTTCCAACGAGTTCAACTTGGTAAATATGTCAAATATTTTATTGTCAAATATGTTTTCTATGTGGATGAATTGCTTGCCTTTGTAGTAAATAAGGCTACCATGAACCTAGGTTAGTTCTTGTTTAATTGAATGAAAAGGAAATGGCAATAGATAGTATAGATCAACTAGGGTTGTTGATTTACAAATCTTTTTGTAAATCATTGTGGTGATGTAAGAAGTGAGGGGTAGTTTGTTTATGATCTTGTCTTGTGAATGTGAATGAGAGAGAGCTCTGCAGCAGGTGTGGTTATGTAAATTTGTAAAAGGGCGTGGAAGTTTAATCAACTCCATGATTCTCCCTTCTTCTTCTAGGAATATGCATGTAGCTACTTTGTAGGATGCCCTTGCATATAGTTCTTATGCATGTAATTCTTGTGATGCCTATGTATGTAACCCAAAGTAGGAGATTAGTTCGTTAGTAGATTTAGGCATGGATGGTTAACTAATGGGTTGTGATTCTAACAGCTAGGAAAAGGGTTGTTATATCTAAGTTGTTAATCCTAACGTGTGCATGGATTTCTCATTTCTTTGAGATTGGATAATTGATTAAGTTAGTCTTGTTTCTCGTCTTGTTTATTTGCTGAATTTACCTATGCCTTTGTAGATAGATTGTTCTTTTCAATATCATAATGTGTGATTTTTGATTATTTAAGCAAAGTGAATGGTTTTTCTTCATTTTATGAATTCTTGGGAGATCTCTCAAGAGACTAGAGAAGGAATTGGATGATGTGCATGAGTATTACCCCCACTCAGACTTGTTCCTTTGGCCTTCATTTAAAGAACAAGACTTTGGTATATGCAACACTCCTAAGTCCCTAGCACATTATATATGCAAAATCTATGTTACTCATTTAATGGTATCTTTTTTTGGTATGCATGCGATGTAAATAAAGCTTAGGGACTTAAGGAACCCCTAGTTGAATACTCTTGGAGACTCAGTCCTAGGGATGGAACCACATAAAACATCTAAGACATTGGAAGTAACAAAGAAACTTGGAATGGGGACTGATATTCATTGTTTGCTGTTTGCATCTAGAAGAAATTATGGATGGGGATGGCCTCCTATGCAAGGCCAGAGTTTGGGTGTAGCCCTAGGAGTCTTAGCTTCTCTCGGTTGGATAGGCGGAGCACTGGCCCCAATCTCTCTCGGTTGGATAAGTTCTATGTCGACGAGTGGGCTTGCAACTGTGGAGGCATGGTTGGTATTCTGGCAGGTACTATATTTTCAGATCATGCCCCAGTTATTCTGTCCTTAGAGGACTCATGGAGGCATGGACAGACATGCGAGCTCCAGGATTCCAAACAGCCTCATTCAGGACCTTGAGATCTGTAGCCGGATCGAGTAGATATGGGCAGGATTGGACTTTTCCTCAGGCTCTACAGCGTGCACTTTGGATGATAGCCTTGGGGAGATCAATATTTTCTTACAGGAGGCAGCCCAGAGTAGATTGGAGGGATTTTGGGAGCCGAAGAGGAGTCTGAGGAGGGGCCTTAGCCTCTTTACAGTGTCTTCAGGAGAGTTCCCCAGACAGCTCGTGGATTAAGAGTCAGGTCGCTGCCACCCGCACGGAGATTCAGTCCATTGAGTAGAGTTGGGTGGAGTATAGATACCATGCCAGGGCTTCATTCTGGACTCAAGCCGGTGACAGGGTTATTGGAGACTTCTTTGAGATAGCTGGCCCACACAGGAGGAGAGATGGTATTTGTAGGTTGCATGGCCAGGATGGAGCTATTTTTCCGATCCCCCGCACGTGAGAGCCATCGCCAGGGATTTCTTCTGATCTCTTCTCACTGTGCCCCATTATCTCCCCAGGTGATGGATGCGCACGAGAGAGTGTGGAGGCACATGAGAGAGGTGGTTCCCCCCTCCCTTCGGTCTTTCTTATTGACCCCTTTCTCTTTAGAGGAGCTGGCGGAGGCGGTGAAGGCATTACCCAAGGGCAAATGCCCAGGGGCGGATGGGCTTCCTCTTTCTTTCTTTCTTTCTTCGCCATTGGGACCTCATGGAAGGTGGCCTTCGCGCTACCGTCAATGAGATCATGCTCACAGGTGCCATGCCAGAGATGCTCACAGAGGGCTTGATACATTTGATTTCCAAGGAGGGTGGTGATAGATTGGAGATCCGGTAGTGGAGACCCATCACCCTTCTAGGAACGGCCTATAAGATTTTGGCCAAGGCCATTAGCAGGCAACTTCAGCCTTCTCTTCCAGACTTGATCCACGATACTCAGACTGTTAATTTTGCACTAATAGAGTCAAGGCCAAGTTTGCAACCAATAGATGTTGTTGACAAGTCTTTTCATGTGCAATCTTCTCTGAGGATAGGGCTCTTGACCGAGATGCTCTATAGGTATTGGGCTTGTGTGAAATTTGAATAAGCTAGGCTTGTTTATATGTAGTTAACTTTTTGATTTGTGGCATGCATAATGGGGGAAGGATGCTAAGGACAGTTTGGAATTGGTGTTGGCTTAGAGTTGTTTGTCAATATGGGATCTTGCCAATGTAGTTAACTTAACTCCTATAATGAACACAGAAATAAAAGTTGTGATTTGACAAATTGTGTGCACTCTAGAGAAAAATATTCTTGGACTCTTTATCACCCAAGAGTAAAGCATTAGAGGTTTTTCTGTTGATAAATGTCTCAAGGCAAAGGATGAATAATGCTATGGCTTTTTACAATGGGATGTGGCCCGAACTGTGCCAATTGCTGTAGCGTGGTGAAGGCTGATGAGACGAGCCTTCTCTTGTTAGGTGATTTACCCAACTCAATGATTAGCTGATAGGTTAGGTTGACGGAATGCATCTAGCCATGCTGCAGCTCTACCTTCTAACCTGAAGTTTTTGATTTACGCTAATTGCTGCTGTAACCTTGAGAAATTAACCCTTCATTGGAGCTTGCCATTTGCAGAATTCAGTGCTTCTATCCTTATCAATCTCTCCTTAATATTGTGCATTCCCTAAGTAATTGTTTGGTCTATGCCTTGCTGATCCATAGCTTATATCCCAGCTAATCAAACCCTAGTGGATATTGAAGCTTACACTCATGTTGTGAATTGGAGATTGAAGCTTACACTCATGTTGTGAATAATATAATCCCTATGGGGGGATGGGTGGCTATGGCTTTTTACAATGGGATGGCCGGAACTGTGCCAATTGCTGTAGTGTGGTGAAGGCTGATGAGATGAGCCTTGTCTTGTTAGGTGATTTACCCGACTAAATGATCAGCTGATAGCTTAGGTCGAAGGAATGCATCCAGCCATGCTGCAACTCTTACCTTCTAACCTGAAGTTTCTGATTTACGCTAATTGCTGCTGTAACCTTGAGAAATTATCCCTTCTTTGGAGCTTGCCATTTGCAGAATTCAGGGCTTCTATCCTTATCAATCTCTCCTTAATATTGTGCATTCCCTAAGTAATTGTTTGGTCTATGCCTATAGCTTATACCCCAGCTAATCAAACCCTAGTGGACATTGAAGCTTACACTCATGTTGTGAATTGGACATTGAAGCTTACACTCATGTTGTGAATGTTTAGACAGTCCTAAAAAAGCCTCAAATCAACCTATTGTCCAATCCAATTTAGCCTTGCCTCACGTTCATAGGATTAATTTCAATCTCTATGCTTGGGAACTTTTAAAATATAAAAGATTGAAGGTTTTAATTTAATTCTAAATTCACTCCATTAGAGAGTATACCTTTTCTGTTTTTCCTTGTTCAACTCTCTCATAGCCTTTCTTAATAGTGGGGATCGGTGAGACCATATTAAGTATTACGGCAAAGGTGAATTTCTCTTGGAGAAGATTTCAAAGCTTTCATTGGTGGATTTTTGAAGTGGGACAACCCTCATCAAATTCTCAAGGCAAGGACAAACTCCTGGTCACTATCTCTAGCTCTACAAGTCAAATTATGAAGGTCATCTCCTACAACTCTTATTCATGAAGAAGAGCTTTCAACTCCTCATTACATCATTGGAAGCTACATTGTACTCTAGGAGCTACCCACGCTCTAGAGTTTCCAATGCAGGTGATGTCAGAAGCCCAATCTCCTCCACATTACTTGAGTCCGCATTGGGTAAGTGGTGCTTCTTACTTATGGTCTGGAGGCCCCTTTTTTGCTCATTTTTCAATGCAAGCTAGGTCCTGAATGTTGGATTCTACACGGCCTTGACCAAAAATGTCATCATTTGTTGCTCCCAGTTGAATACTCTTGGAAACTCAATCCTAGGGATAGAACCACATAGAAATGTCTAAGACGTGGGAAGTAACAAAGAAACTTGGAATGGGGACTTGTATTCATTGTCTATTGTTTGCATCTAGAAGAAATTCCGAATGAGGATGGCCTCCCATCTGAGGGATGGATGCTGATCTTTGTACTTCAGATAGTGATCCAAAGTTCCCACTGATGTGTTCAATGAGGAAATTGATAAGGAGTTTGTGGGGCCTTGATCCACCTCCCTCCTTGGGTCCCCACTCGGTGACCAGGATGAAGGCTAGTGATGCAATCTTGGGAGAGACTGTGACCCACGACCCTAGAAGAGTCTAGAAATGGAGTAATAAAAAATCCCATGGGTTATTTGGGTTCTCGACCCATGAATGTACCAAGGTATCTGGAGTAGAACTTGGGTATTGGGCAACCAATGAACCAATGAAATTACACAGTTATTAGGATGGGCCTCTAGTGCAAGAAATCTTATTGTGAAGAAATTTTAGATTGGAATTGAAAATTAAAAATTGTTTGTTGACACTTGAGTAATCCATTTAAATCCATCCCTAAGGACCAAGTGATTGGATTACAAGGTCGTCGGATCTAGACTCGAGTCTCCTCCCAGTTGTTCCAAAATGGAATTGTTAAGCTCTAGGATTTAGTTTTTAAATTGACCCTAATTTTATAAACCCCCTTAGATTCTAAGGTAAGAACCCGTCAGGCACCCAGCTTAGCGTGAGAGTGGTTTCAAGAGGGGGAAACTAGGCCGCGCCTCACATTATTTGGTGTGTCAAATAACAAGAGGTTATCGACGGCCCGCCCCGAGTGTAGATTCTCCTAGAGCCCCCTCTTTTTTCTATCATGAGGGTTGTACTTATTGCTTCACTTCAGAGTTGCTTTTGCAGACGTTTTTTCTTTAATGACTATTATTTCAAAAAAAGAAGAAGTGGAAATTAAATAAGTATATTCAAATTCTCTCACTCATCAATGCTAAATTTCATTGGATAAGTAAACACCTCATATTCTACAACATAGGTCTCTTAGATCAATCAACATGGTAGAGTTTCATTTAACATGAGTGGCTCAATCATTTCAATAGATTAAGCTATCACAACCCCATTCAACTACTCCTCAAATTATGATACAAAATGCATAGTCTACAGACTACCTCAATACCTTACCAAAAATACACCTCGCTAGCCTTCCAAAAACGTTCTCAACTTGAAGAAAACAATGTCAGCGAGCTTAGTTTTGATTGAGCATGTAATTCAAAACCAAATGTGAGATTTATATTATTTAGCATGAACATATTGTAGAATTAGTGCCATTGATGAACCAAAACATTTTTAGGGCACGTGATAAGCGTTGATTCTTTTGTATTGTTGTTTTCTGTTTTGATCAAGTGTGGTTATGGTGAAACCACATTAATACATAGGAGGACAATGAGCCCATATGAGAATCGATGACACTCACTCATAGCCTGCACATGATCTGTAATGCAGATTTATGCCACAGCCTTTCTGCAGAGGCTCTTGAATCTTTACAGGACTTACAGACTTGTTCTCTCAAGTCTCTAAGTGCCATGAATCCGTACAAATTCAGTGAACTTTGATAATCCATATATATACTTCACCTCTACATCTTCTTCTTTTTGGGTTATCAAGGGTAAGCCATTCATGATGCTGCACTATTTATTTTATTTTACTTTTTTAACCTCGTACAAATCAAGGGTCAGCCCATTAATGATGCTGCACATGAATTGGCTGTCTTTGTTATCCACAGCTCATCACCCACAACTGCATCACTGTCTTGATTCCGATGCCAGCTCCAGTGTGCATGAGTTGAATTTACAACTTGTAGTATGCCATGACCAAAGCTTGCCTCACGATATATGGACCAATCTGGCTTTGGATTTAAAAACCTGCATTAAAAACCATGTGGAAGGTTCTCTCTCTCTCTCTCTCTCTCCCCCCCCCCCCCTATCAAAGTGCCCAAAACACCTCAAGGGACTTGTAAAGAGGTGGGATGAAATTATTACCAGTCCTTGCATGACGTCATATGTTAGAATCAGGGGAACCTTTGGGTTTGGGAAGTGTCAGTTTTGGATACCTTCATGATCCAGAGTTTTCAGTTTCTATCATGGCTTCAAAAGACCAGAAGGTCACCCTGATGCGTACAATAATGAACCAGATGACAAATTTGGCCTCTACATAAGCAGTGTAGACGGCAACTTGCGCAGCCTTGCTGCAACATTTTGATACCCAATCGGCTTTGCATTCCACTTTTGTGGTTGCATGTCACTCTCACCAAGCAACTGATCGATCTAGAGCAAAAAATGTAGCAGTTGGAGCATCAAGAAAGCCGGCATAATTATGAGGATCTTGCCTTAGCCTCACCCCTTCTTCTCCAGCCCTTGCCTTTCAGGTTCCCCATGGGTTTTGGTGTATTCTTACATGTGGCAATTGTTGGGTTTTATGCTGTGTATGCACCCAGAGGAGTGCTAGTGATCATCAGTAGATTACTGGGGCACTTTTTACTTCAGTTAGTGGAGGTTTTTTCGCAGTTTAGCTTAGTTTCACTTATAATAGTTTATAAGTGATTTGGTCCACCTGGCACACTTTATGGCCGGATCTTTTAGGTCACTTCATCATGTGGCTATTGTACTTCACTTTATCACTACTGAATACAAGAGTTGTGTTTACTCTCTCTGCCTCCCACGTTTTCTGTTTGCAGTACCTCCAAACCCTAACCCTAACTACTCAGCACCTTCATTTGGTATCAGAGCCATCAGTACAGGCCATCGCCATCAGCTGTCCGTACGATCAGAGCTGGTTCCCCTGCAACTGCTCGTACAGCTTCGCCTGCAACTGTCCGTACCCTGTAGCTGTCCGTACAGTTCGTCGACAGCTACACAGCTTCTCCAGCACAGACAGCAGTACAGTCCTGCGTAGACAGCCGTACAGTTGTCCGTATAGGCGACCTACACCTGCTGTGTACGTGCTCGCCCTGCACAGTTCAGTACCAGTCGACTGTATCTGCTACGCATATCTGAAGTCAACCAGTGGACTGCAGTTTCTGTACTGCATCTGCTGCGTGTATGTGTTCCGTACAGTCGACTGTACCTACTCCGTACAGCAGACCAGAACCTGCTGCGCCTGTTTCGAACTTCTGTGTACCTACAGTCAACTTGTACCTCAAAAATCACAGTTGTGGTAAGCTTTACAAGTTTTGAAATTTGGGCATTTTTCTTTGTGAAAATTTTCTGGCAGATACAGGCAGATTTTCTTGCAAAGAAATCTCTACAGGTTTTTTGCAAGGTTTTGGGTGCAGTAATTTTGGGCATTTTGGCACTGTGTAAGCCATTTTTGCTGCTCTACTCAGTCAGTGGTGCATTGTGTTGCACATTCAGAGGATTGAGAGTGCAGGCATATTTGGGTGAGCTGTATTCAGTGGAGTACAGTTGCTTTCAGGGTTGTTGCTATTGGATTTTTTAATACACAGGTACAACATTGTGCATTGGCATAATGGCAAATCAACAGCAGAGTGATGTATTCACGTATTTGTCTAAGGAAGACAAATTGGACGGCATGAACTACTCCTTGTGGAGTTTTATGCTGAGAAATGTGCTCGTGGCAAAAGGTCTTTGGGATTTTGTTAGTGGTGATGAACCACGTCCAGGTCCATTGGCTCCAGAGACTCCTCCCCAAGGGGGTGCTCGTGGACGAGGACAACAAGTACAGGCACCAGGTCAGCCATTGCCTGTTCAAAGAACAAATGCTCAAAAGACATGGGATGCCAACGATGCACAAGCCTTGTCACTCATTGCATTGTCAGTACAGAGGTCTATTATACCTCATATTCGTTCAGCTGGCTCTTCACGGAATGCATGGGTGACTTTGGAGCAGATGTATGCTGCTCGTAATGAGGCTAGGATCTCGTTTTTGAAAAGAGAGCTGGAAAATCAGAAAATGCATGAAGGAGATGATATGTGCCACTTGAACAAGCTGCAGGATTTGAGAGAGCAACTCATCAATGTGGATGAGATAATTCTTGAGACACAGCTTGTGTCCACCATTTTGAACTCTTTGCCAAGATCTTACTTGGCTTTTCATACCTCTTTGAACCTCAGCATGAGGAATGCTGTTGAACCCCTTAAGTATCAGGAACTTGTTGCTCTCTTGCTACAAGAAGAGCAAATCAGGAAGAATATGAATATGAACACAAGTGCTGAACAAGCATTTACTACAGGTCAAAAAGGAAAAGGCAAATCTCAGCCAAAGAGTTCAAATCAGAATTCAGGTGATGGTGGTTCATCTCAGGATACCAAGAAAGGTGATGGACAGCCCAAGAAGAAGGGCAAATGCCATTACTGTAAGAAGCCAGGTCACTACATCACAGAGTGTAGAAAGAGGATTGCCAAAGAGAAGGCAAAGGAATCTGGGATGTCTGTAAATGATGCCTCTAAAGATCCTCTAGAGATTGCTTCTTTTGTTGAGGACAGGGATTACTGTTTCTATACATGCAGCTATGATGCCTCTTGGTCTTCACAGGCACTTAGTATGACAGAGCATGCATGTACTTGGTATTTTGATAGTGGTGCTTCAAAGCATATCACATCTCGCAGGGATTTGTTTTGTCATGTAGGCCCTGCCTCTGTTGGCAAAACTGTTCAGTGTGCCAATAATGCTTCATATCCAGTTCGTGGCATTGGGGAGATTCAGCTCACAGCCATTGATGGCTCTATTCTTCGCCTTACAGATGCCTTATATGTAGCAGGGATAAAGAAGAATTTGTTGTCCATTTCTTCTTTAGCACACTGTGGTATGCAAGTCCACTTTGATGATGACAAGTGCATGGTCAGAGACAAAGCTAATGCTTTGACCTTGATGCTTACTTGTACATTATGTCATGGACTTTATCAGTTGGATGCATTTCAGCCAGTGGATCAGTCTGCTTATAATGCATTCACTCTTACTCCAGCTATGGTTGATGCGAAGTTATGGCATGCTCGCATGGGACATGTAAATTTTGGTAGTCTTATGCTTATGCAGCGACATAACATGTTTACAGACCTACCTCTTATGGAGAAGCCTCTAGATCACATATGTGAAGGATGTATTTTGGGAAAAATGCATCGGTTTTCCTTCCCACGTGATCAGGCTCTACGAGCAACTACAAAGTTGCAGCTTATACATAGTGATCTTTGTGGTCCCATGCAGACGAAGTCATTAGGAGGTTGCTTCTATTTTGCTACATTTATTGCTGGGTCTATCCGTTGACACAGAAATCACAGATATATGATGCATTTTTGACCTTTGTAGCACTTGCTGAAACAGAGTCAGGATGTAAGGTCAAGACTCTCCGTTCTGACCGAGGGGGGGAATATATGTCACACATGTTGAATTCCTTTCTTGAGAGTAGAGGTATCAAACATCAGTATACTACTCCTTATACTCCACAGCAGAATGGGGTTGTAGAAAGGAAGAATCGGTCACTCATGGAGATGGCCAGATGTATGTTAAAGGCAAAGAAGCTACCACATATCTTTTGGGTGGAAGCTGTCATGTGTGCTTGTCATATTTTGAATCGATGTCCCACAAAGGCATTGGTTTCCATTACTCCTTTTGAGGCTTGGCATGGCCGCAAGCCTTCGGTATCACATTTTCGTACTTTTGGGTGTCTTGCATATGCACACATACCCAAAGAGTTGAGGAGGAAGTTTGATGATAAAGCCAAAAAATGCATTTTTGTTGGGTATAGCCGTGAGAGCAAGGGCTACCGGTTATATGACCCACTATCCACTAGTCGGGATGTGATTTTTGATGAAAAATCAGAAATATCCATGGCTGGTTATGATGCAAATCAGGCTGAAAATGATGTGTTTGAAGGTCTACTACCTATGGAGTTTCATTCCACAGTTGGTGATCCAACTCATGAGGATACAGGACAGCCAGCAAATCATGAAGGTGGTGCAGAAATTCAGCAGCAAATTGAGCCAGAAGCTGAACCAAATATGGGGCAGCAAGCACCACAGGTCAGACACATACCTAGATGGTATTTGAGGACATTACAGGACAGCCATCTAGAGGGTCCTCTTGCTGGTCGTACTCGTAGGGAGACACGGACCAATGAGCATGCACACATCATGGATTTGAATATGGTTATGGCAGCCAGTTTATAGGATGATGATGAGCCTGATTCATTTGTGGATGCACGAGACAATGTGCATTGGAACAAAGCCATGCAGGATGAGCTTGATTCTATTAAAAGGAATCAAACATGGGATTTGGTTGATCTGCCCAAAGGCAAGAAAGCCATTGGTACTAAGTGGGTCTATAAGTTGAAAAGACATGCAGATGGATCCATTGAGAGGTACAAAGCCCGTCTAGTTGCAAAGGGCTATGCACAGAGAAGGGCATTGATTATGAGGAGACATTTGCTCCTACATCCCGTATGTCGACACTTAGGTGTGTCATTGCATTGGCTGCACATCGTGGTTGGGTTGTTCACCAGTTGGACATCAAGACTGCTTTCCTACATGGGGACCTCGAGGAGGAAGTTTATGTACATCAGCCCATAGGTTTTGTAGAACATGGTCATGAAGGGAAAGTATGCAGGCTGAAAAAGGCCTTGTATGGTTTGAAACAAGCTCCACGAGCTTGGTATACAAAGATAGATGCTTTCCTACTTACTCAAGGATTTGTGAACAGTCCATCAGAAGCCACTTTGTATGTAAAGAAAGAAGAGAAAGATCTGCTGGTCATCAGTCTTTATGTAGATGATCTTTTGCTCATGGGATCAAATGATGACAAAATTGCAGCTTTTAAAGAGATAGTGTAACAGACATTTGACATGTCTGATTTGGGGCTCGTACACTACTATTTGGGCATACAGTTTGTGCAGGATAACAGAGGCATTGGGTTGTTGCAATCTCGGTATGTTGCTAAACTTCTGGAGAAGTTTAAATTTCAGGATTGCAAGCCTATTAGCACTCCTATGGAGCCTGGGATGAAACTGTCACTACAAGATGACAGTATTTCTTTTGATGCCACTACATATGCTCAGGCTGTTGGGTGCCTTATTTATTTGTGTACTACACGGCCAGATATTCAGTATGCCGTATCTTAGTTGAGTAGATTCATGCACAGCCCGCGATTGTCACATTGGCAAGCTGTGAAGCGTGTATTCCGGTATTTGCAAGGTACCTTGTCTCTTGGATTGCTTTATCCTAAGGGGGGTGACATGCAGTTATACGCTTACAGTGATTCAGATTGGGCTGGTGATTTTGATACCAGACATTCCACTAGTGGAAATTGTTTCTTTCTTGGCTCTTCATGCATTTCTTGGCTAAGCAAGAAACAAACCATAGTGGCCACTTCGTCTTGTGAGGCAGAGTACAGAGCAGCCTACACTACTACTGTTGAGTGTGTCTAGCTGCGTCGTCTCATGACTGATATGGATATTTCAGTGGAGGAGCCTACACCTATCTATACTGATAGTCAGAGTGCCATTGCTGTGGCCAGGAATCCTGTGTTTCATGCTCGCACGAAACACATTGAGATTCACTATCATTTTGTTCGGGAGAGACTCCAGGCAGGTGATATCAGTCTGATCTACTGTCCTACAGATCAGAATGTGGCAGACATCTTCACCAAGGCATTACCACGTCCGAAATTCGAAGCATTCCGCACTGCTTTGAATTTGTTTCCTTTTGGTGGATGATGTACAGTGATCACATATCACTCCAGGGGGGTTTGTTGGGTTTTATGCTGTGTATGCACCCAGAGGAATGCTAGTGATCATCAGTAGATTACTGGGGCACTTTTTACTTCAGTTAGTGGAGGTTTTTTCCCCCAGTTTAGCTTAGTTTCACTTATAATAGTTTATAAGTGATTTGGTCCACCTGGCACACTTTATGGCCGGACATGTGAACACATCTTTTAGGTCACTTCATAATGTGGCTATTGTACTTCACTTTATCACTACTGAATACAAGAGTTGTGTTTACTCTCTCTCTGCCTCCCACGTTTTTTGTTTGCAGTACCTCCAAACCCTAACTCTAACTACTCAGCACCTTCAGCAATGACAGTCCCTCTGACGCTGGCGTATTGTTATCTTCATTGCGAGGGATGGAGCCCCGAATATGCCCAGAACAGGGCTAGAGCAGAGTGGGCCTTCATTGAGGGCAAGCTCAGTGAGCACCTCGCTCGCATTTGACCACACACAGATTGCGACTACTCTTCTTCCAAACCAACTTCCAAAACTCTCCATGGAGAGGGTGCATCGAACAGGCCTCACTCCTCCCTTGCATAGTCATGCAGATTATCACTTGGAACACTCATGCAATGGCCGGAGCCCACTTCTGTGCCAGGAGAGGTTCTTCTCTAGAAGATTCAGAGAGCCTTTGTCAAGGGCTCAATGGATATTTTGCTCCTACAGGAGCACCATTTGTCGGCAGGATGCATCCGCAGAGTCGGGAAGATCTTGCTGGGCTGCAGTCACCACACTTTCTGGTCACCCGCCTTTGGTCCAGAGGGGAACCAGGGGGCTGTTTGCATATCAAACAGTGAACAGTTGCTCCATTCAGTTCTGGACTTGGGCACCATGGTCCAGGGGAGAGCTCAGTGGGTGATAATCACGATTGGGGAGGACTGGGCGGGCTTCCTGAACATTTATGCCCATTGCCCCCATCAGGGCGTCAGGATGACAGATTTATAGCTCCCTCAGGCAGATTATTGGTGCATGAGAGGGGACTTCAACATGCTAGAGGACCCTGTGGACAGGCAGGGACGAGGAGCGGACACTCTCTCGACAGCTGAGTAGTCAGTACTCTGCCGGGAATGAGCTGATTATCACCATAAAAGGATAGGATCCCTAGCATCTACCTGAGTTTGGATGCACCCACCAGAGCCTCCATTTTTCTAGGTCCGACAGGAGGATGCATGGACTGAACCTCTCCTGCATTGACCGGTTTTATGTGGTTGAGTTAGCATGTAGAACGGGAGGTATGAGAGGCAACCACGTTATCCGGCCATTCCCCTGTCCTTCTTCACCCTTAGTGACCTGAGAATCAGAAGAGTGCCCGCATACCTGAGGGTTTGGTTTATAACTTCGGGATTGTCACGTAGACACAGTAGATTTGGGGCACTCTCTCACCTTCAGGCAGGGGTCAGCTGTGGCGGATTTAGATGTGGGGCTTTTAGAGGTTGGATTGCTCTTTACAGACAGCAGCCCAAGACAGACTCATCGCTTTTTGAGCGTAGGAAAGGAGCTTGGGCAAGAGCCTCATCTCCCTCCAGAGACTGAAGGAGCAGGCTCCACATAGCCTATGGCTAGAATCGCAGATGGAGACAGTCCGCACGAGATACAATCGATGGAGGAGAGGAGAGGAGAGGAGAGTGGAGTACAGGTACCATGCCTGCGCCTCCTCCTGGTCTCAGGCAGGCACCAAGGTCACACAGGGTTCCTTCGAGCTTCCAGGCCCTTACCATCGCCATGATGGGGTCCACAGGCTGAGTCGTCTAGATGGCACCATTGAGTCAGATCCCCCCTCCAGAGACTGAAGGAGCAGGCTCCACATAGCCTGTAGCTAGAATCGCAGATGGAGACAGTCCGCACGAGATACAATCGATGGAGGAGAGGAGAGTGGAGTACAGGTACCATGCCTGTGCCTCCTCCTGGTCTCAGGCAGGCACCAAGGTCACACAGGGTTCCTTCGAGCTTCCAGGCCCTCACCACCGCCTTGATGGGGTCCACAGGCTGAGTCGTCTAGATGGCACCATTGAGTCAGATCACCCTTAGGTGCAGGCCATTGCCACAGATTTCTACAGAGCTTCTCTCGGCCAATCCCCTCACCCCCTAGATTGAGGTTGCCAGAGATAGAGAGTGGCAGCACACAGGAGAGGTGGTCTCCCCTGAACTGCTGAGATTTTTGAGCTCTCCAGGGGCTCCCAGTTTTCCTCTTCCTTTGTCATTGGGACCTCATGGAGGACGGCTTCTAGGCCACCTTCAATGAGATCATGGCCAGTGGCCTCATGTGGAGGGGCTCTCAAAGGGGCTCATTCACTTGATCCCCAAGGAGGGTGGTGATGATCATTTGGAGATAGACAGTGATGCCCACCCTCCTTGGCAACGCCCGCAAAATCCTGACCAAAGCCATCAGCTGCTACAGCCTCACTTCCCAAATTTGATTCATAGGCTTTATCCAGGATAGGTGCATCTTGGATAACATCTTCACTTTTTGGGAGGCAACTGCCACGGCCCGTTTGTGTCAAGAGGACTTGGTTGTACCACTCTCGGACTTTGAGAAAGCCTAAGACAACATGGATTTGGCTTTCCTCAAGGGCACCATGCTTAGGATGGGATTCCCAACCGGATGGATGCAGGGAGTCTCAACACTTTATTCTGCTGCCCACAACCAAGTCCTCATTCAAAGAGCCAAAGGGGATAGGTTCCCAATTACCAGATCTGTGCGGCAAGTGTGTCCACTCGCCATCTTCCTCTTCCTCTTTGTTGCTCAGGCTATGAGGAGTTTCTTGGCCTCCTAGGGGACTAGGCTTGAGGGTCTCCGCTTCCCCATCCGGTTTCAGGAGGAGCTTCTAGACTCTGAGTTTGCTAATGATATTGCCGCCCACCTCTCAGAATCTTCAGGGGTTCGTGCAGTCTATCGAGGTCTTCTACATGGCGTCAAGAGATCAGATCAATTGGCATAGTTGTCTGCGGGACGTGTACTGCACCACAGGTACGTAAAAACCGACATGAAATGGGATGGGCATACAGACGAGATCTGGGATGTTTTTTTTTTTCAAGATAGTTCGCTGCGGCCGATCGATCGGTTTCGTTGCATACCTGGCCGGTATTGTATGATCAAAAATGACTTTTTTTTTTGCCGTTTTTTCTCACCATTTTTGCCAATTGTTTTTTCTGCCCGGCGCTTGTTTGTAGCCATTTATGGCTGTTTGCTTTGCCATTTGGGCCTTGAGGCTTGGCTATATAAGCTCTCTCTCAAGGCTTAAGCTCTCTCTCTCTCTCTCTCTCTCGTCTCTTCCTCCCTCCCTCCCTCCCTCTCTAGCCTCTAAAGCTCTCTCCCTCTCTCTGCCCGCCCAGCCCTTCAGCCTGCCATTCTCTATTGCACCCTTGGCCTGCCCACCCTTCGCTCAGCCCCCCAAGGTAGCAAGACAGCGTGCTTGGGCCCCATCTCTCTCTTTCCTCTCTCAAGCACTCTAGGGCCTACTACCTAGGTTCTCCCTCTCCTCCCCCCCCCCCTCCCCCCTCTCTCTCTCTCGTTTCAAGCTCTCTCTGTCTCTCTTTGGCAATGAGGTCCGGACTCCGGAGGAAAGGAAAAGCATGAGACTTTTGCCTTATATATCACTACGGGCGAGAAACCTTCCAGTACTTTCGGGACATGGAAATGGACAAGGGCAATGTCCTTAGTGAGGGAAGTTTTGGGTTGGCCTCTGATGATGGGAACGTCTCTAGCAAGGGCATTCCTTTCCCTAGTGATTCCTCTGACGAGAAGGACTAGAGTCTAGTCTAGATATTTTTGACATGTTGTGAGCCGTGACTAGTCACTACACACTTTTTTGTATTTACTATTGCAGGCAGCAGGCCGCGGGCCACGGCTCTTATTTATGGCATGCCGCATGTATATGTTCACCATTCATGACTCTTTATACTAGTGTTTTAACATGTTTCTAGAATCTAGTTTATGACAATTTCTCTAGACTTTACATCTCTAAATGTGTATTAATATCTGACTGTACCTCAATCGCACTTATTTTTCAAAATTTAAAAGTTATGTACTGGTACCGCACTTTCGTTTCGTATGTCTCGCATAAGTCGTGTGGTTTTTGGATATAGAGAAACATCGGTATCATGTGCATGGCTATGGTGTTGGAGGTGAGCTGTGCTAAGGTGGGTGAAGCCTAAGTATACTCATAATGATGAGAAATTTAACTAATTAAGCTTTAGACTCAATTTCAGTTAGGTTACAAGATTGAGACTTGGTACTCATAGAAAGACTTGAGAGCTTGCTTGATTTGATTGCTTGAAAGTGACCCCTTTTATATGAGGTAGGTACATCTTGGCTTTGTTAGCTCATGTGGGACAATTCTTGCTTGCTCATGTGGCAACTTGCTAGACTTACACTCACTCCCTACCTTCCTTGTGCTTCATGGCACCATATTTCTCAATATCCCCTCTTGGTGCCATATTCTTAGGCTACTGCAAGGTGATTGGATTAAGGTTTACAACTCCAATACCCCCCTTGGGTGCTTGATTTTCTACTCTCAGGTGGTAAGTCTTGGTTACAACATGTCATCATCCACCCTTTGTGCCAACATAACTACTTAAGGTGGTGCATAGGCTTGGGTAGTGAGGTTTGTTGATGTAGCTATTAGAAGAATCTGTCATTTAGAAATCTCCTCTTTGCTCGATGAAGACTCTATGTAGTTGGGAATCTCCTCTTTGCTCGATGAAGACTCCATGTAGTTGGGAATCTCCTCTTTGCTCGATGAAGACTCCATGTAGTTGGCTTCTTGGTTCTTGCTTGATTTTCTACTCTCAGGTGGTAAGTCTTGGTTACAACATGTCATCATCCACCCTTTGTGCCAACATAACTACTTAAGGTGGTACATAGGCTTGGGTAGTGAGGTTTGTTGATGTAGCTATTAGAAGAATCTGTCGTTTAGAAATCTCCTCTTTGCTCGATGAAGACTCTATGTAGTTGGGAATCTCCTCTTTGCTCGATGAAGACTCCATGTAGTTGGCTTCTTGGTTCTTGAATCTGCATTCCTCTTCTTTGTGCAATGGTCACACTTTGGCTTGTGCTTGAGTCTGCATTCACTTTGCTAATGTCCCATCCTTCCACAATGAAATCATTTCTTGGTGGTTTTGTTGAAGAGCGTGTTCCACAGTTGTGCTTCCCTCCTTTAGCTCTTTTTTTTCTTCAAGAAGAGAGGAGATACATCCTTCAAAGGTTGGTTTTGGCAAATTTTTCAGTGTAGTCACCAATGCATTGTACTCTTTCGGCATGCGTTTTAAGAGAATGATTAATGCATCTTTATGTCCTATCTTGGCATCTTGGCATTTATGCCATCTAGTTGTGTCGTCGTGCTTTTCATCTTGCTAACAAATTGTGCTAGTGACTCACTGAAGTTTATTTCAAGCCCATAGAATTCAATTTTCAGATGAATTTTTTGATTCTTGGCTTTAGTTCCAAACACTTGACTCAACTTTTCCCATGCATCTTTAGCGTGTTCCTTGGAGTCTATGTGATGGATAAGATGAGACACTAGGTGTAACTGAATGAATGGAAGTGCTCACTCATCCGTTTCTACCCACTCATCAGTGGGATTGGTAGTTCATTCTCTTTAATGAGTTTCCATAGCTTTTTGTACATTAGAAGGTACTTTATTTGTGTGGCCCAAGTATGAAACCCTTCCCAAGTGAATATCTCCACACTCGTGTTAGTGCTTAACCCCATCGTGCGAATTCAACCACAAGGGGAACGAGAGGTTGGATTAAGCTGAGATTAGTGACCTTAATGAAGTGATTACTGCTAATGAAATTGGAAAAAAAATGACCTAAGCTCAAAATGGAGAGGCTCATAAGGAGAGGAGAGGCTTTGATACCATGTTGTGAAACATGAGTATCATGTGCGGTAGCTTGCTAGACTTACACTCACGCCCTACCTTCCTTGTGCTCCATGGCACCATATTTCTGAACATTGGGATGGATCCTCACCCACCCCGACTTGGAGACTAGTTGATCATTTCAGTGGATTCCCCGTTGCACACTGGTCCGATATTTGGGATGTCATTTCGCTAGTGTAGCAAATTGCCCCTCTTCTTCTACATTGGAGCACCGCACGGCTCTCCCTCGCTTTTGCCAAGTGCTGGTGGCCAACCAGGTGCTCATGGCCACCATGTGGTACATTAGCTCTTGCTGGGTTTTCTCCCAAGCACGGCTCAGGTAGGTGGAGAGGCTAATCGGGAACTTTCTCTGAGCGGGCATAGACAGTCGTCTTGTGAGGGCCAAGGTGACTTGGAGGGTTATTATTCAGTCCCAACATCGTGTTGGGTGGGGCATCATCGATCCAACTATTCAGTACAGAGCGCTCTTGGGCATGTTGGTCGTTAGAGGCAAGGGGTGAGTCCTGGAAGGCTTTCCTCATTGCTAGGATCTCGGCCTGCACGTCATGTCGACTGTTTGGAGAACCTTGGATCCCCAAACGTGCGGTAGATCTTCACGGAGGCGCGAGCCCATGGTCTAAGCTCCTCCTTTGAAGACCACTTCTTTGCGAAGCTTGGGGTCACCTCAAGCCTGCCCTCACCTAGTTATCCCCGACCACGAATGAGGAAAGACTTCGCTAGCCCTTGATTTGGAGCCCCTTCTTCAGGGTGCCCTTTCAAGCCCTTGATTTGGAGCCCCTTCGCCTCTTGGGCACTGGTCCTCTGCTTAGTCGGGGAGAGTGCCCTAGCTTCGGGAGCCTCCCCCCAGAGACTTAGGATAGACGCCTTGCAGGGATATGGGGTTGCGATCAGATCACCCTCGTCATCGACTTTGATTTCCCCCATCAGAACCGAGGACTACTAGAGTTGGACTCTGATTTCCCCCATAAGCACTTTCACTCGACATGATTTCCTCTAGCAGTCCTCGGTTCTTATGCGAGGGCAAGCGCTTATTTTTTCTCAGGCCACAGAGGACTACAGTAGTGGATCGAGAGTCAACCTTTGACTCACATCCAATGGGATCTGGCGAGTGGGAGTGGCAAGCCCCCTTCAGCCCACAGAGCCCGACCACACCCAACATGACTCAGCGAGGATGGGTCGCAGAATCCAGATACATGAGATTGATGGCACCCTCACAGCAGCAGACCATTGGGCAACCCAAGGCATCTCTTCTCGCTTCCTCCGAGATTTTTGGAGGCAGCTGTGGGATAGTTATCAGCCTAGGAAGGTCACTCTTCCTCTGGCTAATTAATTAGCCCACCATATAGGCACCTGGTTGGCCATTGTGCATGTGTTGCAGCCACCCCATGGAGTTGCAATGGCACTGCCTTTGAGACTATCCCAAAGTGCAACAGGTTTGGCCGAGGATCCTTTGCTTGTACACAAGATGCGATCACATGGGGGCCAGTTACCTAGGTGACTGAGGCCGGCCCTGCTCTTCTCTTCATCAAGTGGGCAGGCCCTCTGGTTCTCACTCTGTAGGATTGATACAGTTCCCACCCCCGACAGTTTGGTAGAGCCGTGGTCTCTAGGTACCATCCCGAGATGGGAGATCAGCAGCAGCATAGCTGCATGTCAATGTTTGGTGAACTCGTTCTGCAACGAGGCTATCGAGGGCACTCACACCCCTTCAGCTATGTCCATCTGCTCCATTTGGACCGACATTATTCATACCCTCCGTGGCCAATGGGGGAAGATGGAGGGCAGGTCAGATAGCATCCATAGACGGCAAAAGGCCTTCCTGCACACATGGCACATGGGTCCCTTTCTCACTGATCGGGGGTGCGAGACTACTTGGCATTATTGGCAACCACACTATTGTGAGCATCTTGATAAAGGCATGACACCCCTCTAATCCAATCCTGCGAGAATCCCATGCATGAAAGGGTACCTTCAAGGAAGTCCCAATCCACTTTGTCATAAGCCTTCTCAAACTCTAAAAGTAACATGGCTAGGGGCTGGCTAGGGGCTGATTGTTTGCCTTAGCTTCAACCACCTCCCAGAAAGAGAAGATATTACAAAAAACACTTTGTCCTTGAAGGAACGCATTCTGTGTATCATGAATCACAGTATGCAAAACAGGTTGCAACCTCATGCTCATTACCTTGGCGAGAATTTTGTAGACTGTCACAAGCAATGTGATATGTCTCCACTGTGCAATATTCATCTTATCACCATCTTTAGGAATAAGGTGGAGAAGACCCTCAGGAAGGACAGATGGCATTGTACTTCTGTTCCACATCTCCTATAAAGCCAGTGTAATCTCATCCCTGAAGTCGTCCCAAAACCTCAGAAAGAAGGTTGGGGAAAGACCATCATCCCTTGGGCATTTACCATGAGGTAATGCTAGGAGTGCCAGCCTAAACTCCTCAACAGAAAATGGGGCATCAAGTGAGGCACACATGTCATCCAAGATCAACTGAGGCATGGAACCCGAAACCTTCTGCTATGCTCTCTCTGTGGGGAATGAGCCTCTGCTGAGAGGAGGTTGCAATAGAAGTCGGAAGCAATACTCCTGACCATATTAGGCTCCGAGTGGAGCACACTGACTTTCTCTGCTAGGAGATAGACCATGAGTAGCAAAGAAGTGTTTGTTGCATTATCTCCCATCTAGATCCAAAAGGACTCTTGGGCATGATAGTCATATTCTCCATGCTGCTCCGAAGAGTGTCCAAAAGGAATCTTGGGCATGATAGCCATATTCTCCATGCTGCTCCAAAGAGTGTTGCAACTCAGCCCTAACAATGCATAGAGTGTCTGGAATCCATTAGGCATCATGATTCTTTTCATTTTCCCTCTACAATTCAGATAACCTACGTCTGACAGCTTGCTCTCTATCAATGACCTCCTGTCTCCTAGCCAAGGCCATCCTGTGGTAGAAGTCAAAAACACACTCCAAAGCCAAAACCACACTTTGTCGAGCATCAGGGGCAACACGAGGCCTCCAAACATCCACCACCTTCTCTGAAAGCTCTGCATCCGAGAAACTACTCAGGAATGCACACAGAGGGAGGAGAACTCTTGACACCCTCGATCTTTGATGCATAGTGCTACTGGGCAATGGTCAAATGTTGAGGTGCCAGGCGCTATGATTGCATAACCACCTCTGTCAAGACCCCACTCATCAACATAGAGGCGGTCTAGTTGGGCATAAATGCATTACCCTTTATCAATAACCCACTCGTCAACATAGAGGTGGTCTAGTTGGGCATAAATGCAACCTACATCTCTCCTTCGGTTGGTCCAGGAGAAGAGGAGCGAGTTTGGCCTCTTGTGGATGTCATCCTCAACCAAAAGTCCCTGCCATGTACAGAAAGAATAAATCTCTCCCAAGCTGCTCTCTCTAAGGTGTGAACAATGCCCTCATTGGGTTGCTCGACCATGTTGAAGTCCCCTCCAACAATCCACTGGTCTACCTGAGGGGGAGACTCTGATGGCATATTAGGGATATCAAAATGTCAAGTTTCATCCCTTCTTGCATAAGAATGACCATTGTGCTCTGGCAAGCATAATGACCCCATGGCCAACGATGAAGGTCGTCTGCCATCTCTGAGCATAACCCAGCACTGTTCGGTCTGGGGTGGAGCAGCAGGAGGCACATGCTGTGCAGGTAGCTGTTGTGCCTGTCTACCGGGTATCTGTTGCTCACATCTACCTCTTCTCTTCCTGATTCTAGGACACTCCCTAGCAATATGGCCCTGGTGGCAGCAGACACAGCACTGGTTCGGTTTCCTTGTAATCTCCATCCTCTGTCTAAAGTGCAAGCCTTCCCATCTGGTCTCTTGCAGCAATACATGATCCTCGGGGATGGCTGGATCAGAGACAAGAAGTGCAACTCTGGGTAACCCATCTAAGCTGGCGGTAACGGCTTTTGAGGCAGATGAGGGTGGACCAGGTAGTGGAGGGATCTCCAGTACCAGGCTGAAGGCAGCTCCTATTGACTTCGGCAAATTACAGTAGGCCCTTGGGAGGCAAGGAAATCAAGTGTGAGGCATCGGTCTTCTTTCACTAGATCAAAATCTGTGCGATACCTGAAGAGAAAGATCCTTCTAGGACCGAGCGGAAGGGGACTACTAGCCAAAGCCCGGAGTGTGGCTCCTGGTGATCAAAGCCTACTTGGAAGAAACCCCTACCAAGTAGAAATACATCCATGTTCTCCATGGGGCTGCCAGAAGTCCCGCCCTTGAGAGCGGACAGGGTGGGATCCATAAATCCTACCAATAACGTTGCGCTTAATTTCCTGTTCAATGTGAATCTGCAAGGTGTGGAGCTCATCTTGTGAAAAGTTTATGGTTCTTCCGGCTGAGGGGGGTGAGAAAAGATTGGTATTGGAAGAAACCATAATGCCAGTCAAAGACGGAAGATTACTGTATTCCGTACTTTAGACTGCAGGCAGGAGTAAGGGAGGGAAGAGGGCTGCAGGTGGAGGAAGGCGAGCAGGAAGAGGGCGGAGGCGGACAGGAGGAAGAGGCGGCCATTCTCCTTGCCCCCCTCCTCTCTGCACTTTTTTTCTCCAGCCGGCAGGAGAGCAAAAGCGCAGAGAGGAGGGGAGCGAAGTGAAAGGCAGGCAGGAAGGGATTTGTGCAGCAAAGAAGGGGGGCAGGAGCTGCTGCACAGGTGCGCAAGCAGGGAAGGTATTGAGCAACAGTATGGGGAGCTTCCTCATGTTTGCAAGCAGGGAAGGTGTGGAGCAACAGTCCTCATGTTTTCAACATTTTCACTTTCCAATCACGAAATGTTAGACTTTGCTCAAGAAATTTTTGAAGTCAAAATTTGGTTATTGAAATCTATCGTATCTCAACTTTGCTAGGATTAAGACTCAATTTGGTCAATATATCCATGTTGCTACTGCATGTCTTACATTGCATTCAACTTCTGCAGATTAATTTTGGTTATGTCTTTTCTCTTTCCAAGCTTTAGTTCTATTTACATTACAATGTTTAGCTCATTTCAAGACTTGTCCCTCAATAAGGTTGAAAAAGCATTCAAAATCACATAGTCTTTAGTTATTTTACTGGTAGAGGCAAGGCAACAAGAAGATTACGTGCGAGCCAGCCCTTCTCGGTTTCCACCATCTCCTATTGTGATATGACAAATACCACAATCATCAGTTGTCCAATTGAAAATTCTAGCCTGCAAAGGGGATTCAAACAGCAGCACATGCATGTACAAAGCATAAGTAAAAGGCATATTGTGAAGCAAAAATATGCTTGGAAAAGAAAGCATAAAGAGTGACAATTTACCATGCGCTCATATGCATGGACATGACCTGCAAACATCAAATCCACATTCGCTTCCCTCAGAATAAGCTCCATGGACTTTCTCATCTCCTCACCTTCACCCTGATGTTCAGAATTGCTGCTATACCATGGTGCATGAATGACTCCAATCAACCAAGGAGTTTTGCTTCTGTCTACTTTAGCCAAGTCAGCCTGAGAAAATGTGAAAGCATGCAAATCAGAAAAGAACAATTTGAAGCACGTCCCACCAAACTGCTGCAGCTCAAAGTCTAATCATGAAAACATCAGTTCTTTCAGCCAATTGCTTCTTGATCCTTAGTAGGCACCACAGCCATGTTCATACAAGTAAATTCTCATCAACATAACATGCATGTTGCATACTAACACAAACCTATACATGTCCATGTAGAAAAGGCAGGAAAGCACAAAGGGCACAAGTATACTGAGCTGTTGACTTACCAGAAGCCATTTGTACTGATTAGAGTCTTTAGTGACATTAGCATAGGAGCCAAGCATAAGGAAATGTACACCAGAAACTTCAAAAGAGTAATAGAGATTTGAATCTGAACTGCTCTCTTTGTATGGCATTTGCCACCGTGTGTTGTAAGCTCTAAATGGTTCCAATATAAGTGGAATATTCTCCACCTCATGATTTCCTTGGGTAACCATCCATGGCCTTGAGCTTGCCAAGGGCTCAACAAGCTTTCCAAAAGAATCCCAGAGAGGCTGATAATAATCAGCATAAGATAGATCCCCTGGCAGTATTAGCACATCGTAATTTGCCTTTTGAATGTGATTCAATGTTGATGAAGTCCACTTTGTCTGGCCAAGGTCGCCTGTTTTAAAGGCACAATTCGAGTAGTCAAGGCTGAGATAAAAATTCCTTCCCACTACTTTCTTGTAGACCAATAAAACCCATCATGCAAGTGGGCTAATAAATGAAAAGCTTTTTCTGTAAAGCAGCAAATAGTAATGATAAGATATTATACTCATGTGGCATTCTTCAACGATGTTTGATCATTCCCTATATCACCAGCAGGCACACAGAACTAACAAGATCTGTGTATATTGTCATAAAGACCATATTAGGGAGTTTGGGAAAATCCCAATTCCCATTTCGTAAGATTAAATAATGGGGAGCATGGTGAACCCTTTATGATAGCATGCATCTCATGTAGAACTACTAGTGTTGTCATAGTGTTAATAGAGATAGATGATCAACAGAAGTCAAGCAAACACAAAACGCACACTAATAATCCTAACCCTTATCCTTGTGTTATGTACAATGAATGACAGTACAACTGAATGTTCAAAGTACGACAGATAATCAATTTCATGTTGATCTCAGCCCGAGAAATTACAGATCCCAAACTATTCCCTGTCAATGTCTACAAGGCATTCTTCTTCTTCTTCTTCTTTTTCTGGAGTATTTCATTATCAGTTATATGGTCAGATGCTACTCATACCCTAGCAATTATCTAGAGTAGATAACAACTCTAGACAGGATGCTTTCATGTGTATATGGGGAGAGAGCCCCTTCCATGCTATTGTATTGATCTACCAATTCTGGATTGGCTCCGCCATCAGCGACATATTTGAGGGTGAATTCTTTTGAAAGGAATCCATAAGCTGTAAGAATTTTCTTTGGAAAAAAACAGGACCATTACTTAGTTCAATTTTGAAAAGTGCTGCAGTGCATTCAACCTTAGTAGCTGACACAAGGTGTATAGCAACACTCCAGTTCTAAAATTTATAAGCCTTGCCTCTCTTTCTAGAGAGAAGAAAAATTTCCCCTGCCAATTCAAAGCTCATACATATTACCATTCTATCAACCAAATTAAAGCAAGGAAGAATAATTTTACCAGTAATTGCAAACGTGATTGAAGTTTGTGGACCAGCAGCAGGTGGTGTTTTGAAGCTGTACTCTGAGCCAGCTCCTCCACACCTGTAGTAATAAACAGTGTTTGCTTCTAAGGACCCGAGAACAACATTGTGAACACGACCAGACTTATATAATAGGAAGGTGTAAGAATCACTACTCCCATCTGCAGATCTGTCATATGATCCTGGAATTGTTCCATACTCCACACTAGAAAGAGCAGAAGAACTAGCTGTGACCCAGGAGACCTTGATCTGATTAGGTCCAGCTAAGGACACATGCACCTACAGTTTTCACAAACAACAAATCACTCTCTCTCTCTCTCTCTCTCTCTCTCTCTCTGTCTCTCTCTCTCATGAGCTCGTTTTAGGATTTCAGGCTGCGTTTCAGGGTTTTTCCTGCATTTTAAGGTTTCAGCATCATGGTTGCCTGTGTTTTAGGGTTTCTACCTGCTTTTTAGTGTTTCGTCTGCACTTTAGGGTTCCTTAACTATGGTTTCCCTGTACTTTAGGGTTTCTACCTGGGGTTTTGCTGCAGTTTAGGGTTTCTTTTTCTGCTTTTTACGGTTCAGCTCCTCTCTCTCTCTCATGATTGGCCATTATCTGGCTAAGGTATACGGATCCATCTTGGAGCATGAGACGGTGGGCAGAGAGGCAGGGACATAGAGCAAATGGACAGGCTGGTTTTAGGAGGGGATACACCACACTGGATCATATACTCATCCTCAGAGCTCTTATTGAGGAGGGACGAGCACGAGGACGGAGGATATATTATTGTTTTGTGGACTTCGCAAAGCATTTGATACGGTACCACGTGCGAGGCTTATGAGGAGACTACAGGATATTGGTGTCCCTGAGGAGATGAAGTGGGGAGTATACACTTTGTATGAGTCAGTGATAGGTAGAGTACGTGCCCCAGGGGGCTTGTCAGATGCAGTGAACAGTACTATTGGGGTGAAGCAGGGCTGCCCACTTTCACCCACGCTCTTTGGGCTATACATTGATGAGGTCTCAGCCTATGTGGATAGATTGGGTGGGGCCCAGGGGCGAGCCTAGCTGGGGTGTTGATACCCATCCTACTATATGCAGATGACATTGTGCTTATCTCAGACACTCCTCAGGGACTACAGAGACACTTGGATGCATTGCAGTCCTTTTGTGTGGACAAAGATCTCACAGTGAACCTTAGTAAAACCAAGGTTATGACATTTAATACCACACAAGCATGGGTGACTAGAACACAGACGCAGTTTATGTTTAGAGGAGAGCCAGTTGAGTATGTTAGATCCTACGTGTACCTGGGGGTGACCTTCAGAGGGCCGCGGTTTTCTCTGAGGGAGGCAGCAGAGGCTAGACTAGCACGAGGATTTGCAGCTTTGGGGGCACTTGAGAGACAGTGCGCAGACATACAGTTTCAGGAGCCACGCACGAAACTACGGCTATTTGACACTCTGGTTACATTGACACTTCTCTATGGAGCAGACATATGGGGGCCTAGTCTTTTCCATAAGAGGGAGCCATTGGCAGGACAGGACGGACCAGAGAGAGACTATTACGATGGATGGCAGCATATGGAGAGGCGATTAGTGATGATTATTGCACGCATGATTCGGAGCAAGTCATCTGTACCACATGAGATCATCAGGGCACAGATGGGGGCTGCCCCAGTGGTTACTGAGGCTTTGTTCCGTGCAGTTACTTTTCTCCATAGAATATGGGAGCTCCCTCAGCAGAAATACCCTCGCCTAGCACTCACTTCCTCCAAACAGCTTGGAGATGAGGGAGACACCCAGTGTTGGTATGCCCAGATGCGCACATGGCTGGCCTTGCATGGCATGAGTATTGATGCACTCCCGCCTTTTGCTTACAGCCTGGACTGCCCGTTCTTAGATCTCAGCCATTCAGAGCTGAATCGGGTGATCAAGATGGACATTGTGAGACTAGATACAGAGAGGACATGGGTCAGGCCCCCACAGCCGTTGGGCACGAAAATGACACACTACCATAGTCATTTTCTACACCTCTCATTGGACGGGTTTATTATACACCATGCTTACATGGACACACACCTCTCACATGGTATTCGGAGTGCTATTGGACAGATTCGCACCTCTTCACACCGGCTGAGGATAGAGACAGGTCGATATGAGGATATATCACTAAAGGTCCGCATATGCCAGCTTTGCCATCAGGAGGTGGAGTCGGAGGAACACTATATATATCGTTGTATTGTCTACTATGAGATCCGAGGGAGGTACCACTGCCTGTTCTGTGAAGGCTTTGGACCTTTGTGTCGGATCATGCCATTGACCTCTCGGCCCATTCACTACCATTCCTCTCAGCTCACCTCTTTTCTTTGTGAATCGATTCACATTCTACCCAACATACCACAGCCAAACCACCATCGGGGTCCCTACCGCAACACCAACAGTATGATGATGAGTGCCAGGCTTTCCGCTTCAGCCTCTTCTGACAAAAAGCATGCAAGCAGCTCACCTCATCCTTAAGCAATAAGATAAGCTTTGTCGCACCTTCTTGAGCAAAAACAGCAAAGAGGCATGGAAGGAGCTCCAAGAACGTAAGTCAGCCACCCCAATTACTCATCCCAACATTTGGTTCCATCATACCTAAAATCTTTACACGTCCAACATCAGCCATAGTATCACTTCATCTCAGCCACCCTGACCCTGCTAAGCCACCCTCTATTCATAATGTCACTAAGGCCATCCATAAGCTTCACCCTAGATAATCCAGGGACCATGAGGACCTTTCCGTTGAGCACATCACCCATGCTTGTGACCCCATTGCCCCTCTTCTAGCTGAGCTATTTAATAGGGTACTCTATCATGGTTTCCCACCCTCTTGATCATAGTCACATGAAAACCCGTTTTGTTCCTTTACAAAACACGAAACCGACAAAATGAAACAAATTTCCAACTGAAACGCCACTTCGTACAAATTTGACCTTATTCTTCTCCTCTTCTTTCTCCGGGCAAAAATTTTCTTGTGACTATATTACAGTTCTCAAAATTGACTTCTTTATCAATTTCACCTAATTTCACACTCAATTATTAAAATTTCTTACAAGTATTCCACTAGGTCTTTTTGATTGCTCACTTTCCCCAAATTCAAATCTCAATTTCATACTTTTAACCTCAATGGTTGAAACACCATTTTGCCCAAATTCGAAACTTCTCGGTAAATTTCACGTGATTTCACATGGTTTGTTGAAATTTCCTACAAGTGTTCCACTATCACTTTCTTCCAATTTATAAATCCCATTTACATACCTTAGCCTCTATTGCACCTAATTTCACACCCAATTGTTGAAATTTCTCACTTTACCCCCAATTTATAAATCCCAATTTCATACTTTCAACCTCAATCACATCTTATTTCACACCCAATTGTCGGTAGCCTCGCAATTGGCACTTGGTTGGCCATAGGAGGGGGGTTGGCATAGTGTGTCTTGCAACCACCCCCCGGAGTGGCAACCACATTGCCTTTGGGACTGCCCCAAAGCACAATAGGTTCAACAGAGAATCCTTCGCCTATACACGATGAGGTGGTCTACACCGCGCATTCTCACCTGGTCGACCATGCAATTTATTGCGCAGCTCTGCGAAAGCGCAAGCCGGAAAAGGCCACATGTAATTAATTATATGAGGAGGCAGTGGTGATAGAGGCCAGCCCGGCCCGCTTCTATGAGGAGGCTGCACGAGGTCAAGCTACCCGATTATCTCATTGTAGTACCTACTCCTGACCTATTGTGAGAGACCTGGTCTCTAAGCACCATTCAGAGGTGGGAGATCATCAGCAACCTTGCTGCTTGACATATATGGCGGGCCCGTTGCAGCGAGGCTAACCCCCCCACATGCAGAGTCCATCCGTTCCATATCATTCATACCCTTCATGGCCAATGGGGGAAGCTTCAGGGAGGTTCGTAGGCGGTGAGTGGCTTTTCTGCACACATGGCGCCGGGGTTTTCTCTATGAAAGCGATAGCGAGATCAATTGGCATTACAAGCACACCCCCCCCCCCCTCCTCCTCCCCCGTGGCCCCCCGCAGCAGTTGTATGAGGTATTTTCTCTTCGAGAGAGCGGCCATCCATAGATGAAATCAGTCTCCCCAATTCTTATATTGCCTCTATGGGGGTCAACATGTATATTCAGCCTATGGTTGTTTGATTTTTAACTAATAGAAGGATCTATATATAGCATAGATGCACCCCTACCCCTCTCACCCATCAGGACATCAATGCCTGATCCGCTTTGACCTCCTCCACCTACACACTCAAACTACTTGGTTCGGACCCTCATAGGTACCCCCGAAGATGCAATTTTATAAACACCAGCTCCTGAGGGTCACAAATAATGGATTCATTCATAGGTCTCACTATTTACACCAGTACATGTCCCATGCCGTGTGGATTGAAATTGGCTGGCTCAAAGTCTCATCATATCAGTTTGGAGTGCAAACAGGAAGGCGAAAGGAATCGCCTCAGAGGACAGGATCTACGGACTCTGCCACCTAGAGGTTGAGGCAAAGGAGCATTACATATGTAGATGATGCCCTGCATACTATGAGATTTCTGGGTGATTTCATTTCGTTTCCAGGATGGGTTTGGTCCCCTCTCCAAATCATGGACTTTCTAGATCAGCACTTTACTTGATGGAGCGAGGTGCGGAGATGCCAAGGCCTACTACTCCAAGGGGACAGGGATAGGGTCTAGGATCCCCAGAGGCCTTCATCATGAGCTTACTTACCGTGGTACAGGGAGGAGCCACTCGCCAGTTATGCTGGCCTTATCCTGAGGACTCCACTTGACAAACCAGGTAGCGTACACTGCCGACTCTGGAGCTTCCACAGCTCCCAAGCACTCCAGCTGCAGGGCACTAAATGCTCTCCACGTGACAGGAGGCACCCATTTGCACGCTGTCGTGACGTGAGCGGTGTCGCTGGGAAAGTGCGAGACTTTTGGCTGTGAGAGTAAGTGGTTGAACTTCAAGGGGCATCACCAGCAAAAGCTAGAACCATCATAAATTTAATACCAATTACAAATAGGCTTCACCAAAAACCATCAAGGCACCTTGTTCACATATCTATAACCAAAACTAAAAACATCACAGCCTGCTGTCATGACATACCACACTTAGGCAACACACATACATCATAGCCAACATAGGCATGACATATACCATGTCTTCACAAATCCCAAAACCCAAAGAAAAACAACAGTTTATTATGACCTCAAGACATGCTGCAGCTCTCCATCTTTATCCTCCATAGGCAGTCTTCTCATATAATTTTCCACTTGTCTGTCTTCATGATGCATTAATGGTCTTCAAACTGCTGTCCAAATTCTCCCACAAGACATTTCTCCTTCACGTAGAATTTCACATTGCTGCTATCCTTAGATCACTCACAGGCGGGTTCCTCTACACGCTGTGCCTGCATCTCCATGTCTTCATGCAGTTCTCTCTCATAGCACTGAGACGGTTTTCTGTATGCAGCTTCATGACGATTTCATCTTTACAAAAATTGGCCTGCCTTTCCTATAGACCATCTTACAGGCCATTCCATCTCCACACAGAATTCCACAGCACCTCCTTCCTTTCTGAGCTACCTGCAGGATTGCGCCTCTTCAAGATCTACACAATCGTGCTCTCCTCACGTAGCTATTCCATTGTTCCTTGTATGCCTCTTGACTCCCATTTGGTCTTCACTCATGACCCCGCTCTCTTCCCACTAGTCTCCGCAGATCTCTTAGCCGCAGTACTGTGCCTAAACCTGTATGCTACAGCCCGTTCAATCTCCACGTATTCTCATGCACATCCAAAGCAAAGCTCTCCTCCTCAATTACCTGCAGATCCTCACAGCATGCATAATATGGTGTCCATCTCCACGTTGCTATGCAAAAACCAGCCCGTTCCCTTCACAAATTCCAAAAACCCAACAGCCTTCATGCAACCTATTCGGGCTAAAACAGAGAGAAGAATTATGTCACCAAAGTCGAGGGAAAAGGTGCATGCAGCACAGCTGCACCCACCACACCAGCCCATCCCCCGTGCCTCCTGGCTGCCCTTCACCAAAAAAGCCCCACTACCACTTGCGCTCCCCGCTTCTACGTCAGCTGCGCCGACTCCATGCACTCTCTCGCATCGTCCAGAAGATGCGCTGGCAGCTGCGTGAAGGTCCACGTAGCTAGCCAGATTTATCCTTTTTTTATTTTATTTTATTTATTTTGAAGAAAAAGGCCACCATGTTCCTTTCACGCCAAAGCAAAGGCAGCCTTAACCCTTTTTACCTTTTTCTGCCCATGCATCTGAGTTCATATGGGATGGTCTGTGAGCTTCTTTCACTACATGGACGTGCCACAGCACGACATCGACCCCCTCTAAACCTGCACATCCTCCGGTATGTGCCACCAAGTTGCTATATAGGCTAATCTTCATTCAAATTTATACTGATTTGCCTTCATCTTTATCAAATTTTGGCACGTTATCTTCAGCTTTTTCATCCTCTGAACCCACATTCTCATCAAGGCTTTTCTGACTGGTTGAATTTCCTGTATTGATCATCCTGCTCATAAGAAGCCTATTTTCAAGGGTTGTTAAAACTCCATCTCCATTCTCTTTGCCAGCTAATGCAACTTGCACAAGTGTTGGTTTGGCATCCCCCTAGTTGAAATTCTCACAGCTTTTACTTTCATAAAATACAGTTTGATTGTTCTCAGAGCAGTCCACAACTGTGTTTCTAGATTCCCCATGAGTGTCGAGAATATCTGCAAAAGATAGCATTGCATCGTAGTATTGCCCATCTTGCATGGTTAAGCCATCATCATCCTCGTTCAAACCTTCTAGTGATAATGGGGTTGAACCCCCATTGACATTAACCTTCCCTGTTGTCTCAGAGGCTGGTGCCTTACGCTCAGGGTAGTCCATATCTCTTATCTTTGATATGCCAAGTTTTGAACACCCTGGCTGCACTCTCCAGACTCCCACATTTCGTATACATATTGGTAAGGGCAATCCCAACCACTGCATCTAACCCAAAGCCACTAGCCATCAAGCGAGCATGGACTAGCTTGCCTTGGGAAAGGGCAGCTATACTTGAACATGCATTCAAGGCACTGATAAGAGTAACATTATTGGGCATTTGCCTCTCCTGTTGCATTTTGTTCAAAAAGTCCTGCTTGTCCATGTCCATGATCTCCATACCCTGCGATCAGTGCTGTCCATGAGACCACATCTCTAACCAATAGCCCATCAAACACCTCCTGTGCTTCCACAAGCAGGCCACATTTGGCATACATGTCCAACAAGGTACTACCAACAAAAGTTTCTGATTCAAAACCCTCCTTTGCAATCTCAGCATGTACTTCTTGTCCCCTTTCTAGAGATCCTGTCCGGCCGCAAATTTTCAAACTGCCAACAAATGTGAC
Source organism: Cibotium barometz (assembly GCF_041138505.1). Lineage (NCBI taxonomy): Eukaryota > Viridiplantae > Streptophyta > Polypodiopsida > Cyatheales > Cibotiaceae > Cibotium > Cibotium barometz. The sequence continues at coordinate 32,612,967 of NC_141060.1, forward strand.
AGCATTTGGGAACACGCCCTCCATTTGCATCTGTTCCAAGCAGTGTAATGCTTCTCCATCAAGTCCACAGTCAGCATACCCCGAACTCAAAACAGTCCACGCAACTACATCTCGTGCTTCTAGCTCATCAAACACTTCATGCGCCTCAGCAAGTAAGCCACATTTTGAATACATTTCAACCAAACTATTGCCAACAAAAGTGTCTGATTCCAATCCCTCTCTGACAAGACCAGCATGTACTTCTTGGCCTTGTTTAACCCATTTCAGCCTAGCACAAGCTTTTAATAATGCCTGAAGAACATACTTGTTAAGTTGAGCACAATTGTGTTGCATTTGATGGAACAGTTCAAAGGCATGCTGATACTCTCTACATTCGAGATAGCCTTCCAGAAGAGAAGGCCAGAAACACCCATTCTGTTGTGCAAATCTACGAAAGACCTGCTCCGCATCCAGAGTTCTTCCGCATTCCACAAACATTGGGATAAGGTGATTTCTTAGTAGCCTATGAGCTTCCAGCCCATTGTAACACACGTGTAGATGAACACACTTTGCACATGAAGAATCTCTCCTTTTTCTGCATTTTTGCAAGATGGATGTTAAGCTTTCCACCGATGGCAGCTGGGCCATCTGCTCCAAAGAAGCCAATGCCTCCTCTAAACTCAAAGTCTCCCAACCCTTGGCCTCTTGCACTTGTGCATCCATTTGCACTCTAGGAGTGGATCTAGATCCAAATGCTTGTGCATGGTTTGCTGGCTCCTCCTGAAAAGCAGAACTCGACCACGCTGGACCAGCACATGCTTTCCCCCTTCCACCGATGCCCTGTACTGCTTCAAATCACCATGAGCTTCTTTTTGCCCTTGAAGTGGCAGGAATGGATCAAGTCATTGCAAGCTCCTCTCCTTCCTCAGCTGTCGAGAAGGATGAGTGTCACAAGCCCTTGTTGCCCATTCTACAGTCCTAAGAGAGAACTACAAGTCTATACAAGCTCCTTGTCACCCCCTTCTCTTGAGGTGAACAAGTGTCATAAGCCCTTGTAATCCTTGTTCTTCCCTAATCCACCTGGGTCAAATGGTACCAACAAATCATACAGGCTCTGCTGCCTGTACCCTTAAGGAATACCCTCTAGATCATAGGCCATCAAGGTTTTCTGCCTCATACATATGCTGAAATCATCACATACATAGTTCACGGGGATTTCACCACACTCTCACCCCAGCAATTTCACGTCGGGTTCACCAAAGATGTCGTGACGTGAGCGGTGTCGCTGGGAAAGTGCGAGACTTTTGGCTGTGAGAGTAAGTGGTTGAACTTCAAGGGGCATCACCAGCAAAAGCTAGAACCATCATAAATTTAATACCAATTACAAATAGGCTTCACCAAAAACCATCAAGGCACCTTGTTCACATATCTATAACCAAAACTAAAAACATCACAGCCTGCTGTCATGACATACCACACTTAGGCAACACACATACATCATAGCCAACATAGGCATGACATATACCATGTCTTCACAAATCCCAAAACCCAAAGAAAAACAACAGTTTATTATGACCTCAAGACATGCTGCAGCTCTCCATCTTTATCCTCCATAGGCAGTCTTCTCATATAATTTTCCACTTGTCTGTCTTCATGATGCATTAATGGTCTTCAAACTGCTGTCCAAATTCTCCCACAAGACATTTCTCCTTCACGTAGAATTTCACATTGCTGCTATCCTTAGATCACTCACAGGCGGGTTCCTCTACACGCTGTGCCTGCATCTCCATGTCTTCATGCAGTTCTCTCTCATAGCACTGAGACGGTTTTCTGTATGCAGCTTCATGACGATTTCATCTTTACAAAAATTGGCCTGCCTTTCCTATAGACCATCTTACAGGCCATTCCATCTCCACACAGAATTCCACAGCACCTCCTTCCTTTCTGAGCTACTTGCAGGATTGCGCCTCTTCAAGATCTACACAATCGTGCTCTCCTCACGTAGCTATTCCATTGTTCCTTGTATGCCTCTTGACTCCCATTTGGTCTTCACTCATGACCCCGCTCTCTTCCCACTAGTCTCCGCAGATCTCTTAGCCGCAGTACTGTGCCTAAACCTGTATGCTACAGCCCGTTCAATCTCCACGTATTCTCATGCACATCCAAAGCAAAGCTCTCCTCCTCAATTACCTGCAGATCCTCACAGCATGCATAATATGGTGTCCATCTCCACGTTGCTATGCAAAAACCAGCCCGTTCCCTTCACAAATTCCAAAAACCCAACAGCCTTCATGCAACCTATTCGGGCTAAAACAGAGAGAAGAATTATGTCACCAAAGTCGAGGGAAAAGGTGCATGCAGCACAGCTGCACCCACCACACCAGCCCATCCCCCGTGCCTCCTGGCTGCCCTTCACCAAAAAAGCCCCACTACCACTTGCGCTCCCCGCTTCTACGTCAGCTGCGCCGACTCCATGCACTCTCTCGCATCGTCCAGAAGATGCGCTGGCAGCTGCGTGAAGGTCCACGTAGCTAGCCAGATTTATCCTTTTTTTATTTTATTTTATTTATTTTGAAGAAAAAGGCCACCATGTTCCTTTCACACCAAAGCAAAGGCAGCCTTAACCCTTTTTACCTTTTTCTGCCCATGCATCTGAGTTCATATGGGATGGTTTTTGAGCTTCTTTCACTACATGGACGTGCCACAGCACGACAACGCCAACTTCAGATTTAGAGATCCTGAGAGAAAAATAGACAGCCCACACAAGGTCATTGATATGGCCCCCACATAGGGCCGACGTCTCTCCATTGTATACTTCTAACATGTACTCATACCACACCACAAGCTTCAGGCACATGGCTATCGTGCTTCATTCTCAAATGTTTACATCGTTGGGTAGGTAGTTTCTTTTCCCATGGCTCATTATTCTCATGGATTCATTGTACTACTTTTTGGTCTCATAGCCTTTTGGGTCTTTTGTAGATCTCTCTCTGCCACCCGCAGATGTTAAAATCAATCAATCTATCTATCTATTTATCTCACTCATCGAGGGCACTATCATTGTCTGTAAGAGAGGTGTTTGGTCATCTGCATTGTCATAAAGTATGAGAATCAGAGATGTGTGCATGAGGTTCATACACAAAGAGAGCAACAACTCTTGGCAAAGCACACTTGTGGTGGAGAGACAACAACCAAACACTCTTGTCTTTCCAAGTATTGGTCAATGCAAATTGAGGGAGACAGATGACACCCTCCCAATCAGAGCTTAGATTGAGGCCTACCGACACGGACTTGTCTTGATACATTTTAGAGCCTTGTGACATGTTGCAGCCCCAAGGGAACCACAACCATGACCCAGGGGACATCATAGAGATTCCAGAGAGAACCACTACCAGCCAGGCAGGGCTGAAAAGGATCATGGATATGTTCCGTGGACACATGGAGGATATCTAGGCCTTCAAACAATGAGATTCTTTGCTATTTCTTCAACAATAGGTGGCTTGCAACTTAACAAAGAAGCATATGGCCAGAACCCACTTGCCAGCATAACCACAGCTCGCTGTAGAATGTACATTACTGTCCAGTGCATAAGAGAATTACTTCCTTCGACGCCGCTTCCGAAGCGGATGAGAGGGTGGAATTCCCTGCCTCTGTCGAAGAGCCATCACTTTAAACGGGCTGAAGTAAAAACGTGGTTTTCGAAGAATTTGCCCCAAAATTGTAAAAATGGGCCACTTAAACGAGACCCATGGGAATCTACATGAGGAGAGAAAAGGAGAGACCTGCTCTGCGCCGCCGACGGAAGATACAGCGTAAGTTGGCAATAATCCCGCGAGAGCAACCGAGGCGAAGATAATTCGTAGGAAGCTGCGACAACAAGGGTGGCAGCAAATGGCCGATTCAGCCATGCTTCAGCCAGAGAAGAACCGAGACACCAGAAGATTCGGTGGCCGGGATGCTGCGTGGTGGTGGGTTTAGCTGCGCTGGTGGCCGGGGTTGGTAGCTGACAAGTACTTTCGGCGAAGGCAAAAACTTGGTTGGAAGGACGGAAGACCTGTGCTGCTTTGCAAAACCAGTAGCAGTGGTGCTTCAACCACCATGCCCTCGGGGAAAGACGTAAAACGCCCACACTCGGCATTTCCGTATTTGTTTCAAATGGAGGACAGTTCAGGATTTTATACTCACGAGTCAGGAATCTTAATCACGGGTCACGAATCTACCTAAAAAGCCTTTTCACCATATAGGCACGGTCTAGTGTTCATGGAAAACATTTTTCCCAACAATTCGAAAAACTTAACCTCAAATTTTTGTCTTTTTTTCCTTAAAATTTAAAGGTTTTTTAGTAAAATTATAACTAAAATCTTTTAAAATTTATAGGTTTTTGTGAATTGTTATTTTAAAATTTAAAGGTTATTTTTCAAAATTTTCCATTCACCGACACTAAACCTCGGTTTTTTATGAACATTGGGATCGGTTAGCAAACGTCCGTGGCCAAAATGAAAGTATGGGTTCATGCCTCTCGAGAAAATGAACGACATTAACTGAATATATCCACCTAGACAAGGTAATAATGTGTTTGTTGGCAGCATTTGACACCAGTAGGCCAGGTGGTTAGAAGGTTTGCCTAGTATGGAGGAGGCTATGGGATCAGACCTTGTTGTGCCCATTTCGTAAGCATTCAAACCTACTTGTCCTTAAATTTGTAATCCCACAACTCTGAAAGCCTGTACCACCTCAAGTCCATAAGCCTACAACTCTGCAAGCCCACAAGCATGTAAAGTCGATAAGCCTAAAAGCTATAAGTCCGTAAGTCCACAAGCATGCAAGCAAGCAAGTCCGTAAAGCCCACAAGCCTATAAAATCGCTGTAAGGGTGCCAATAGAAGGACACCCCACGGAATCAAGGAATTATTTCTTTAGATTTCAATTATCAATATATTTCAACTCTAATAGAAGCTTTCTAATCGCTTATAATTCTTTGCTTCAAAATCTAAACCTAATTTTTAGCAAGTTTGCAAAATCATGGCTAGGGTTAATGTATCGAGGGATTTGATTTAATGACACTATAGGGGGGGAGAAAGTGAACAACAGATAATTTGCAAATCACAACAAGACATGCCATTTTTTAATCCAAGACAAGACCCTCTCAATTTCATTATCGGCCTTGGCTTCCAACATCCAAGGAGCAGTAGTGTGCAAGTGCTAGAAATTATCATTCTGTTGGTAGTCAAACCCTACAATGATTATACACGTCAACATGTTTTAATTATGTGCCCTACCTTCATTTTGAATTTTTAAATAACAACAAGATCTTGTTGTTATACTTTGTCTCTGTGGACATAGCTACATATGATGGCGAGTTCTAATGCAAGCTTACATGCATTCTTTCCATTATTTTGTAGCATAGAAAAAAACCTCGAGTAATATTCAACCTCTTCTTGCACTTGGTTATGCATGAGTTGGTGGTCTATGGCAAGTCGAAGTGGCATCTCCATTTTTTTTTGGCTTTAAGGTTCCTCCCTTGCTAAATCTATCCTCAATTTCCTCATCATTTTTAAAATTTGTTATAGATAAGTTTTTGACCCACCTCAAGTTTATTAGTGTTAGTGTTAGTTTGGTCCTATGTGATGAGAGAGTTAAATTGCATGGACCTTGATGAAGTGTTAGGAGAGTAAGCATAAATCACCTTAGAGAATGACCATTGTCCACCCCCAACCATGTACCCTCCCCTACCCAACCACATAGAAGGGGAGAGCAGGGCATCAGAGGGGGGGGGATTAGGTGTCACATAGAAATATAGTACCCATAATGTTCAAGGTGTATTAAAGAAATCTCTTTTTAAAATGTAAATTAAAGTCTAGTAAAAGTACCCCAACTGTTTGGATTTCTCCTCATTTTGAATTATAACCCCCATATACATTAGACATGTGTTTTATTTGTAACTCCATGATAGTAATAAACCTATTCTTTTGAACTCTTTTACTATTTTAGATAATTTCAAGTGCACCCCTATCGGTCTACATAGGGGGGTTCACTATATAAAAACTCAACTACAGCCAATGTCCAAGCTATTTTACTTTTATAAAAAAAGTCATTTTCTATGGACTTTAAACTTTTAAGGGTATATCTTTTTTAATTTTGAAGCAAAATTATCCATCCTATATGAATTTTTTCTCATTTTGGATTAAAAAACCCACATCGAACCACCCACTCCCGATTTCTTTACTTCACCTCCCCAATTTTCAAGAGATGCACAAAAATTAATGCTTTGAACATATATACAACCTAGAATAAATATTTTTAACCTTTGATATAATGTCTTTATAAATTATATTTTTATGTGCTTTATTTGGTTTAACCCTATAAATGTAATTGTAATAATTGCATTGAAAGAGTGAAGTCACATTAGAAAGTTTATTTTGCACCTATGTGTAAAAACAATGAAAAGACAACTTTAGATGAATGTAAATATAATAATTGCATATAAAGAGTTAGCTCACATTAGAAAGTTATTTTGCACCTAGTATGTGTAAAGGCAATGAAAAGTCAACTTTATGAGATAACTTCATTGTAGGAGATAAATGATTAAAGAAAGCAACACCTTGCACAGTTATATACAATTCATTCTTATTTCTATGTTAGATATTAAATAGATTTGGGAAATTTTCAGTAGTCATAATGCACGTGCAGTCAAAAAAGTTACATCTACAAAGATATTGAGTTGGTTGATTAGAATTAATTTCTCATAATCTATCAAATCTTGGTTGGGTCAAAAAAATCAAATGAGTCAAGGACATGGCATCCTTTTGCCTTCAATGTGTTGTAATAAATAGCCTTTATGTGTTTAGTACAATTGCGGAAGTGCTCCTCATGCACATTGGGGAATGGGAGAAGGGTGAAATGTGAGGGTATGAGATGATACGGAGAGGGAGAGGGTGGAGTTTTTCTTTCTCTCTCTCTCTCTCTCTCTTTTTTTTTGGGGGGGGGGATTTTGGGGATGATGAAGGTATGAAGAGAAGCATAGAGGATGTGGAGGGGCTACAATAAGCCAAGAGGCCAAGATTATTTCTTGAATCTCAGCCAACTATATTTCATCTCAATAAAGGCCTACATTAGATCACTTAGGGAACTGAGAAGTTATGTGCCTCATCGATTAATTGATGAAGCAAGGAACTGTGCAAGTCACTATCTCTTGGGATTTCGTTGACAAGTAAATTGCCCTCTTCGCATCATGCAAACTTCTTCTTTTCTACATTGGAAGAGTCTCATCACACGAAAGGAAGTAATGGACTGATTGGAGAAAGAGGTGCTCTAGGCTAAAGTCATCCAACAAATTTTCTATCTTTGTAAGGGTTTTAAAAACATCCTCTTAGTCGACTCAACTTGGGCACCTAAGGTTCTTTTTAGGACCTCATTGCTCTGAAATGAAAAAAATTTGTATGTGTAATTCCTTGGGATCCTCTATTTGATGTGAATAAAGGCTAGGTTAATGCATGTCCATTGTGGGTGGAGCTATTAACCTCGCACCTTAGTTATGGCTACTAGAAACTTGGGAAAATCCTTAGTTATGGTTTATACTTGGAGACTTGGCTAGAAACCAGGGAAAACCCTTAGTTATGGCTGGTACCTAGAGACTTGGCTAGAAACCTAGGAAAACTCTTAGTTATGGCTTGTATCTGGAGACTTGGCTAGAAACCTGGGAAAACCCTTATTTATGGCTTGTACTTGGAGACTTGGCTAGAAACTTGGGAAAACCCTTGTTTATACGTTGAATCCAAACTTAAGGTTATAATAAGGATTATGTGGCGTCAAATACATAGAAGGAAATCCTCAAGCAGATGGAAACGCAGCTTGGATAGTTGGGGGTAAGATTAAGTTGATTTTTGGGTCTTTTATAAGGGCATGCTTCCACTATGGTAAGTTTGGCATTATGCCAAAGGTGCAAGAGAAGATGAGGAGGAGAGTTCTAAAGCACATATAGGAGTTGGTAGGCGAAGCTGGAAAAGCTCTTTACCGTTTGGGGGATGCTTTAGGAGGTATGGGAGGCGTAAGCTTGACACCTAGGAGCAGCTCTCATGACTAGGAAACGCCAGCAGCAGAAAGAATCGAGCGAGCAGCAACAAAAGGGGTTTGTGGGTTTCGAAGTCCGAGGTTTTCAGCCAAGCCCAAAGGAGGAGGAAGTCTACGCACGGGCAACACCTACAAAATCTGTGAACCAAAGCCAGCGACATCGCTTCTTTCTCTCTCCCCCGCCATCGTCTTCGGTCGGCCAGATTCTGAGGCAGCACGTCAACACTGACCTTCAAACCTGCTGCAGTGTGCTGATGTGGCAAACGGTGATTCGAAGTGATGCCTGATTGGAATATGACATTCAGATGCTGACGTGTAAGGATCACCTTCATTCCAAAAGCTGATGTCAATGTGTACTCTTTGCGTGATGGAAGATCGACCTCCTTGCATGACGGTCGGGACAACCATTCCAGCCGGCAGTAGGCTCTCGACTACGTCGATCGCTTGACCGGCTGGAATGGTCCTCCCGAGGACCATTCCCTACTCCATCATGGTCTTGGGTCTTTGGAAAATAAATGCCAAGAATCAAATCTGCAAGCTTTGTTTTTAAAGAATGCACCGAGGACCATTCCCTACTCGATCATGGTCTTGGGTCTTGGGAAAATAAATGCCAGGAATCAAATCTGCAAGCTTTGTTTTTAAAGAATGCACCCTATAAGATATTGACGCATCAACTCTGGGAATTTTACTCAAATGAAAACAAATGAGTTGATGGCATATAAGCAATGAGATGTTAAAAAATAGAAGGCTAATAAAACCTTCACACATCAGCACATGGATTGTTTAAAAATAGAGCACTAATAAAATTTTGCCACATCAACAAGGAGAATTTGAAAAAATTGTTCCACTCCCCAAGACCATGATGATCAGGAAAGGCCATGGGTTGCAACGCCTTTCCCTAGGAAAATGGGTCACTAGCTAGCGCCAGCTCTCCATTTTCCTCTAGGGAAAGACCCCCCCCCCTTGGCGTTTCCCTACACCGTCAATTCCAACAGGATGGGCACTAGACTATTTCGATCTCCTTTATTTTATTTTGTAAAAGTCTTCCTTAATAATTGTAGCGGTGATTCATATGGCCTTGGAGCTAAACTCAACCAATTCATATATACACAAGTTTCACGACATGTTGCACATCAAAGTACTCAAGTTTGCTTTAAATATTACGTTGGCATGGAGGCCTTCAACAGATCTTTGAGCTTATGGTCGACATGCCGATAGTAATGTATGGATGAACTTTAAAAGAATGTTGCAATCGATAGTAATGCATAGAGGGTGAGTGCTCAAGAGTATGTATTCACAAAGGGTTGGGAAAATCAATCGAAGCTACATGGAGACTAATATGGGAATGGCATGGAAGACAAGATATTGTGAGCTAGGTTGTTGGTGGGTTTGGATTAGTTATTGATTTTAAGAAGAAAGGGGATTTGATAGACCTCGTTCCCACAATAAACTACTCTGCACAAATCCATTTAACAAGAACGCCCTCACACCATAATTACATTACCAGTTCCCATTATGTACCTTTGTCCTCTCCACCATGTTGAAATCACCTAGTATCCAAGTCTTCTGGTTCCCCAGTTGAAGTAGCTGATTTCACTAGTATCCAAGTCTTCTAGTTCCTTAGTTGAAGCAGTTGATTCCACAATCCAACCCTTTGTTGTGCCCCATGAGCCCCATACACATTCATTATTCAAGCTCACCTCTACTCTACCAATGCTCACCTAAAAGGGTGGTTATCATTGTCAAGTCCAATGACTGCCATCACTCCACTGCATCGTTGATCTTGCATCATTGATCTACACCCCTATAGAAGATATGAAACCCGTTATAATATAGTTTCGTCTTATCCTTCTTGCCAAAAAGGTTATACTCATGGATCCCGCATATTTGTATCTTCATATCACCCACATTCTAAGACCAAAAAGCACCCTACTTAGTCTTAGCCTTCATACTCTTTACATTTGAAGAGCATAGTGCTTTTCAGGATGGTCTCTTCTCCTCCATCCTCTAGATCTTCTGTTTCAGCGACCATATCTCCATCACACACTTAAGGTCTTCGGGGGTCGAATTCCTTCTAGTGATAGAATCTCTATAAAGAAGACTGGTGTTCACTATCTTCTCCTTTAAGGATCCCAAAGGAGTTGTCAAAGTAAGTAGGAGTGACAAAAAAGAGCCCACTTGGCTTAGTAAATTTTTAGCATTCTTCCCAAACATATTTTTTCACTTAAATCATCCTTTTGAGTGGGTTGTTTACCAAAGACCTCTTTTCCTTGCCCTTCTTTACAAACTTAATTTTCCACTTATCACCCTGCTTTGTGGGTTGTTTACCAAAGACCTCTTCTCCTTGCTCTAATTAGCATTCTTTTGGATACCCCCATCTTGGGGGTGCTCTTCAATATCTTCACAATGCCTCAAATATTTTTCTCTGTTGGGTTTCTTCCTTAGTCTAATCTCCTTCTCCCTTAACAAACTCCCTTCCGCGCTAGAGCTAGCTACTCTTCTTCTTCTACTCCGGCAGTAATTCCAAATCGATATAGAACTTAATATATATATCCATGTGGCCACTAAACAACCGGCTTGGATACTTTCTTTGCTTTCATTGCGGGAGGATCGTGCCTCAAATGTCCTTTAAAGTCAAGCCAAAGCTGCTTCAAAGCTGTAGGAAGATGAACACACTACCTTGCGGGATAGCAAGAGTCCTTACTTTGTGTTGGAGCACACAGTTTCGCTCTTACGTAGACATCAAATTGTGGACTGTTTGGAACTATCCTAACAGTATCATGACAATTTTCACATCAATGTGGAGAAATATGTGTAATTGGGCGATTCTTAATTAAGCGAGATGATCCAATGTATTAAAGTGGCTATTAATTCAGGAGAGGCAGATGGTGGCTGTACCTGTTCTGGGTTGAGTGCGGCAGAGTGGTGCGGCAGAGTGGTGCAGACGGAGAAGGCAGCTCTGGCTATCGAAATGCACTAGTTGCGCGGTTGGCTGAGGATAGATCCCAAGCTCCCCCGTTGTCGTATTGACACGGTGGAAAGGGAGTCGGGCCCACCGGCCCGCCGGTCACTTTTTGGGCTTCGGCCCGGTCACTTTTTGGGCTCCGGTGGGTTCCAGCGCCCGTTTTTATGCAATTAGGTTTTTAAAACAGTATAATATTACTTTTTCCTGCAGGGTTTGTCATCAACCGAGTGTAGTGTAATGGAAACTTTAACGAGTCTAAAGTAGGAGGTACACGGTTGAAATCCTACCACTCAAGGGTGTGTTCATGTGTTATAGTGTGTATGTGTGTGTGTGATAGTGTTTGTGTCTGTGTTAGAGAGAGATTGTGAAATAGTGTGTATGTGTGTGGGAGAGGGAGAACAATCTAGCGTTGGAAAAGGGGTTTGACTGATTGGAAAATGAGGGTTGAAAAGGGAGGGGCCCTCCAAATTAGAATAAGACAAGCATCGGAGCTTGGGATCTATTCTCAGCCTGCGCGGTTGAGGAAATCACGAGAGACCAGCTCCTAACAGTGCAAGCAGCACAACAGCGGGGTGAAGGGAACATTTTCGGAGGGTGGCTGCCATGAATCTGAAGATTATGATTACTGTTGATGATCAAAATGAGGCCTTGGAATACTGCTGAAGCTTCTTATACATGAAAGACGTAGTGCGCGTCGACGTGCAGTAGGTTAATGACCAAGTTTCTATTGCAATATGGTACGTGTTCTCTCTCACCTCAATGATTTTATACTCACGAGTCACGAATCTATTTGTTTTGTTTTTCGAGATAGGGTCCTAGACGAGTGGACTTGTTTTGAAACTAAACAAAGAAACGTTTTTGTCATTAGCTTCGTCATCCCCAATCTTAGGGATAGTTTCGCTACTTCCTTAACGCATTGCCCTGGATAACCAATGAACTGGGCACGACAACGACCAAGTACCCTACTGTGGGACTTGCCACCTGGCCTACCTACTAAAATAGGAATTGCCAATTCCTACCGAAGTTGGAAGTCGGCTCGAATCACGAATCTACCTCCACTAAAACAACAATGAAAGTTTTCACCATATAGGTCCAGTTCACAAAGGTTCGCAACCAAATGAAGGTATGGCATGGGCTCATGTATTTAGAGAAAATGAACCACACTAACTGAATATATCCGCCTAGCCTTCACAAACATTGCACACACAAGGTTATAATTTGTTCCTTGGTAGCATTTGACACCAAGCGATGTTGGGCCAAGTGGTTAGTTGGTCTAGTTGGTATGGAGGAGGCTAAATCTATTGTCAATTTCATCATCATTTTTAAATTTGTTATCGATAAGTTTTTGACCCACCTTAAGTTTATTAATGTTAGTGTGATCCTGTGGTATGATGATAGAGTTAAATTGCATGGTTAGGATAGTACGCATAAATCACCTTAGAGAATGACCTTTATCTACCCCCAACCCTGTCGCCTCCCCCACCCAACCACATAGAAGGAGAGAGAAGTGGGGTGGGGGGGGGGGATTTAGTGTCACATAGAAACCCCATATAGCACCTATATTGTTCAAGGTGTATTAAAGAAATTCTCTTTTTAAAATGTAAATTAAAGGCTAATAAGAGTACCCGTTTGTTTGGAATTCTCCTCATTTGTGAATTAAAACCCCCATATACATGTGTTTTATTTGTAACTCCATGATAGCAATAAACCTATTCTTTTGAGAACTCTTTTACTATCTTAGAAAATTTCAAGTGCACCCCCCCTATCGACCTACATAGGGGGGTTCACTATATAAAAACACAATTATAGCCAATGTCCAAGCGATATTACTTTTGTAAAAAAAAAGCCTTTTCTATGGACTTTAAACTTTTAAGGGTATGCTTTTTTTTAAAAATTTTGAGGCACATAAAAGTATCCATCCTTTATGAATTTTCTCTCATTTTGGAACATCGAGCTTGCACCCACACCTCGTTTCCTTCCTAATTAATCTCCCCAATTTTCAAGAGATGCACAAAAATGAATGCCTTAAGCATATATACAAGCCAAAACTTCTTACCTAGAATAAATATTTTTAACCTTTGATATTATGTCTATTAATGAAATTTATTTTTATGTGCTTTATATGGTTTAAACCCATAAATGTAATTTTAATAATTGCATAGAAAGAGTTAGCTCGCATTAGAAAGTTTATTTGTAAAAACAATGAAAAGATAACTTTACGAGATAAATTCATTATAGGAGAGCAATGATTGAAGAAAGCAACACCTTGCACAATTATATGAAATTCATTCTTATTTCTACATGAGACATTAAATAGATATGGGAAATTATAATGCACAAGTAGTCAAAAATGTTACGTCTACGAAGATATTGAGTTGGTTGATTAGAATTTATTTCTCATAATTTATCAAATCTTGGTTGGGCCAAAAAACTCAAATGAGTGAAGGACATGGCATCCTTTGCCTTCAATGTGTTGTACATAGCCTTTATGTGTTTTGTACTGTTGGGGAAAGCGTAGGGAAAGCAATCTTCATGGACATTGGGGGATGGAAGAGGGGTGAATTGTGAGGGTATGAGATGATAGGGAGAGGGTGGATTTTTTCTTTTTCTCTCTCTCTTTTTTTTTTTGGGTGGGGGGGGGGAGATTTCGAGGATGATGAAGGTATGAAGAGAAGCATAGCGTACGTGGAGGGGCTACAATAAGCAAGGAGCCCGAGATTATTGGGGAGGATGATGAAGGCATAGAGTATGTGGAGGGGCTACAATAAGCCAAGAGGTCGATATTATTTCTTGAATCTCAACCAAGGCTATATTGCATCTCAATAAAGGGTTACATTAGATCACTAAGGGAACTAATAATTCATGTGTCTCATTGATCAATTGATGAAGTAAGGAACCGTACAAGTCGCTCTCTCCTAGGATTTTGTTGACAAGTAAATTACCCTCTTTGCATCATGCAAACTTCTTTTCTGCATTGGAATAGTCTCATCAAGAAAGGAACTTATAATGGTCTGTTGGATAAAGAGGTACAGGCTAGGCCAAAGTCATCCAACGAATCTTCTATCTTGGTAAGGGCTTTAAAAACATCCTCTTAGTTGACTCAACTTGGGCACCTAAGGTTCTTTTTAGGACCTCATTGCTCCTAAATGGAAAAAATTATACGTGTAATTCCTTGGGATCCTCTATTTAATGTGAATAAAGGCTTAGTTAATGCATGTCCATTGTGGGTGGAGTTGGTCAACCTTCCACCTTAGTTATGGCTTGTACTTGGAGACTTGGCTAGAAACTTGGGAAAATCCTTAGTTACGGCTTGTACTTCGAGACTTGGCTAGAAATATAGGAAAACCCTTGTTTATAATGTCAAATCCATCCTTAAGGTTCCAATAAGGGTTATGTTGCGTCAGAATGAGATGCAGCGAAGGAAATCCTCAAGAAGATGGAAGTGTAGCTTTGGTAGTTGGGGGTAAGATTAAGTTGATTTTTGGGTCTTTTGTAGGGACATGCTTCCACTATGGTAAGTTTGGCATTATGCCAAAAGCTACATACATTTGAGGGGTGCAAGAGAAGATGAATAGGAGAGTTCAACTTGTCTAAAGCATATAGAGTTGGGGGAGGAGTTGGTAGGCAAAGGAAGTATGGGGAGCTTATTGAGGGAGGAGATTGGACTAAGGTAGAAACCCAACGGAGAGGGCTCAAGTGAAAGAGGTACTTCTAAATATTTGAGTAAAGATATTGAGGAGCACCCCCAAGATGGGGGTATCCAAAATAATGCTAAGAGCAAGGAGAAGAGTACTTTGGTAAAACAACCCACTATGAAGGGTGATAAGTGGACAATTATGTTTTTGAAGAAGGGCAAGGAGAAGAGATCTTTCGTAAACAACCCAGTGAGAAGGGTGATAAGTGGAAAATTATGTTTAGGAAGAAGGCTACTAAACCAAGCCAAGTCACTCCCTACTTACTTTTACAAATCCTTTGGGATCCTAAAAGGAGAAGATAGTGAACTTAAGTCTTCCTTATAGAGATTCTCCCAGTAGAAGGAATTTGACCTCCATAGACCTCAAGTGTGTGATGGTGGAGATAATGAGGATATGGTCACTGAAACATATGATCTAGAGAGTGGAGGAGGAGAGGACATCCAGAATATAAAGGGTATGAATGCTAAGACTAATTGGGGTGCCTTTTGGACTTAGAATGTGGGGGATCCGGGGTTTTTATATCTTCTATGGGGTTCTAGATCAACGATGCAAGATTGACGATGCAGTGGGGTGATGTTAATGGTGCACAAGTCATTGAAACCGCCAGCGATTGCTAACCACCGGCCTTCTAGGTGAGTGTTGGTAGTAGAGGTGAGCTTGAATAATGAATGTGTATGGGCTGATGGGACCAAACAAAGGGTTGAATTGTGGAACCAACTACTTCAACTGGGAAACTAGAAGATTTGGATACTAGTTGGTGATTTCAACGTGGTGGAGAGGGAAACAGGACATAATGGGAATTGGCGATGTAATCATGGTGTGAAGGCATTCTTGGTAAATGGATTTGTGCTCTAATAAGCATCATGAGAGTAGTTTACGATGGGAAGGAGGTCTATCAAATCTCTCCTTAAAATCAATAACTAATCCAAACCCACCATCAACCTAACTGAGTAGTTTATGATGGGAAGGAGGTCTATCAAATCTCTCCTTAAAATCAATAACTAATCCAAACCCACCATCAACCTAACTGCCAATATCTTGTCTTGAATGCCATTCCCATATTAGCCTCCATGAACCTCAATTGATTCCCACCTTCTATGCATTACCATTGATTGCAACATTTAATGATTCTTTTAAATTCCACCCATACATTGCCATGGGCATGATATGTCGACCATAATATTTAAAGTGAACTTGAGTACGTTGATGTGCAACACGTTGTGAAACTCGTGTATATATGAATTGGTTGAGTTTAGCACAATTACTAAGGCTTCACCTTAGAAGACTTTTACAAAATAAAATAAAGGAGACCGACATTGTCCACTGTCTATTCCGTTGGAATTGACAGGAGAGAGAGAGAGACAGAAGCGATGGAGCTGGCTGCCGGCTTTGGTTGACAGCTTTTGTACGTGTTGTATGGCCGCGTAGACCCGTGGCCTTCCAGCTCCTCGTCTGGGCTTGCCTGAAAGGCCTCGAAACTCACAAACCCCTTTTGTTGCTGCCTCTCACAGATGATCGATTCTTGGTGCTGCTGGCGTTTCCTAGTCAGAGCTGCCTCCTAGGTGTTAAGCTTACGCCTCCTCAATCATCCCCCATACAGTAACGAGCTTTTGCCCTTTCTCATGAGCTCCAACAAAACGAGTTCCTCCCCCTCTAGCGCTCTAGATCTCTCTGCTTCATCCAAAATAAAACAAACTCGCTTCTGCGCCAGAGCTATCTACTCTTCTTCTTCTACTCCAGCACTAATTCCAAATCGATATAGAACTTAATATATATCAATTTGGCTACTAAACAACTGCCTTGGATACTTTAAGCTAGCTATCATATAGAATTTTAACCCCTGATCAGGGTTTGGATGGTTGGAGTGAAAGACAGCTTATTTGTCTTTGCTTTCTGTGCGGGAGGATTGTGTCTCGAATGTCGTTAAAAGTCAAGCCAACGCTGCTTCAAAGCCGTAGGAAATCGAACACACTGCCTTGCGGGTGTATCTTGCATAGCAAGAGTCCTTACTTTGTGTTGGAGCACACAGTTTCGCATTTACGTAGACATCAAATTGTGGACTGTTTGGAACATATTAATCTATCCTAACACGTCACTGGTATTAATGGAACAATGGATGAACAGGTTCATAGACATGTATGAGAAAATGAGAGTATCATGACAATTTTGATGTATTAAAGTGGCTATTAATTAAGGAGAGGCAGATGGTGGGTGTACCTGTTCTGGGTTGAGTGCGGCGGAGTGGTGCAGGAGATAGCAGACGGAGAAGGCAGCTCTGGCTATCGAAATGCAGTAGTTGCGCGGTTGAGGAAATCGCGAGAGACCAGCTCCTAACAGTGCAAGCAGCACAACGGCGGGGTGAAGGGAACACTTTCGGAGGCTGGGTGCCATGAATCTGATGATTATGATTACTGTTGATGGTTAATGATCATGTACAGTGTGCTGCATACACTTATTGAACAAGGAATGAGAGTCCCTCTGGACTTAAACAAGATGTGATGAAAGCGTGGGCAATGGAAAAGAGGTGGCGTAGACCGACCACTTCTATATGCAGGATTTGCCGCGCTTTCGCGATAATAATAATACGTAGGGCACGCTAGCACGCTACGGAGACGACGTTCTTTTCTTAATGCAAACGTGCCCGGAGCACTGTGCGAAAAAAAGTATTTTCTTGAAAAATGGAAAACTTTTATTTAAAATTTTTAAAATGATTTATAAAAACAAATCTTGAAGGTTTTTGTTTTTGTTCTGTAACTTCTCAAAATTTAGAAATATTTGTACCTTCAAGTTTTAAATTCGAAAGTATTTTTCAAAATATACAAGAAACACACTAAACTCTGACTTTAACCACACATGGTCAGTATTCCCAATAAATGTTTTTTTCAACCCTTAAAATTAAAAACAATCTAAAACCTAAATGCTATTTACACCATTGAAACCTAAGAACCATACTTTTTGAGGATTTCTAACTAAAACATGAAAATTTCATCTCTTAATGCATCCCAATGTTTATATATATATATATATATATACATGATGGTTTACTTTACGTGACATGTACAATACCAAGAATTTTAAATTCCAGTCGAAAAAATTACACTATAAATAATATATGTTCATATTGTAGAGATGATTTCGGCTGGTGATCAAGCGCGCAAGAATTTTAAATTCCAGTCGAAAAAATTACACTATAAATAATATATGTTCATATTGTAGAGATGATTTCGGCTGGTGATCACCTCTTCTAGCTGTGTGACTGAGTGACCCGTCTACCAGCGTTTTTTTCTCTCTCTGTGTTTTTGCGTGTTATGATGTTATGTAGCAGCTTTTGGTCGAGAGCATCTTGAACACGTTTACTCCTCTCAAGATGGCGACTTTGACGTGGTGGGTCACTCTTGAAAATGCCTGGTTTAACAGCCCTTTTTTTTACAATTGACATTGATTTTTTTTTAAAAACGCCCACTCAAAATAAATGATTGTATTTTACAAACCAAATGCCTAAAAACGGACATGATGCCTGTCAATATGTGGAAAATGTTTTTTTTGCTACAAAATAATTATTTAAGCAGCAGCATCGCGCAATAATTATTAAGCAACCTTATACGCTTAATAAATATAGCATGATGTGTTCCTCACACGTGTCAGCACATGCACTGCATGAGAGTTATTTAGATATGTATCCAGTTGGACTTCTTTGGATGCCGCATGTTGTTCGCATGTTGCCCCAGGATTCCTGCTCCTCTGGATTTGCTCCTCTGGATTTTTTCGGATGGTTCAACCAGGCGTGCACGCACTTCATGTCTCTGGATGCCTGGAGCAGGCGTGCATGCTCGTCGCATCTCGCCGGGATTCCTGTTGTCGATGCAGTTTCTGCTCCTCTGGATTTTTTCAGATGCTTCAACCAGGCGTGCACGCCCTTCACGTCTCTTCGGGATTCGTCTTCTCAGTGTCCAGCATGGTATGACGTTGCTATGTTTGGTGCCTTTAGGTAAGCTTTATCTACTGCTTCTGTGCATGGTCTATCTCCATGGCATTTGTGCTATGTCCAAGTCCTTTGCTATCATGGCTCAATCCAAGCGTGTTCATAAAAAAGCGGACTCCGCTCCTGCATGTATTGTCGTCTCTCCGCTGCTCCCGATTTTCACGCCTACTAGCGTTTCTATGCCCTCCATGCCTCCAACTGTCAACTCTATTCCTTGTAAAGCCACGTTATGTGAGGCGAACAAGGAAAATATTCCTCCTTGCATCCTCACACCGCTTGAAGGCTCGGTTGGTTTGCAGAATCTTCAGGGTGTCAAACACAGAGCACGTTCTTTAGGTATTCTCCGGGTGTTGTTTCGTATCACATGTATATTTGTACATGTGGGTGTTGTTTCGTATCGCATGTATATTTGACTGTGTGTGCATGTGGATGACAGGCATCAGCGACATGTCTTGCGCAACGATGAAGAGAAAGAAGATACAAGACTTATCCGTTTCCTGTATTGGTCGTCCGGTCGTCGATGCTCCTCCTCCCTATTCGAAGTTCCCGACTCGTGGGAATCTGAACATGCTCGGGGTGTCTGTGACCATTGGAATCGGCAACACCGACGTCGACACTTCCTTGTGGGATAACTTGGTCGAGTTTTCTCGACAAACAGTGTACACAAGAACTTTTCTCCCTCGAAAGAGGTGGAACACTTCACCATCTGCACTTCCAGATGGTTGCCTACATCCTCTCTACTTCTATCATTGCTGTTGGCAAGTGTGTGAAGCAGCACCTCATGTGGAATGTGAGCAAGCCTCAGGAGCAATTGTTATGTGCCGCGCACTTCGCCAGACATCTCAAGCGACCAACCTGGTGGTCCGGCAAATCCTATCTTTCTTGAAGAAAGTCCACTCGATGTTGACCCTAACGAGCGCCCTACATCAACTCATCTGAGGAAAAGGGCCGCTAAATTCCTCAGAGTTGTGAGCGAAGGAAGGGGAAGACTTCATATCCATTCCTCCTCCACAACATGACATCAGTGGGCGAGGCTTTTCTATCGTGCAGTCAGTTTTCCACTCTATGTTGTAAATAAATAAAATCTGTGCTCTGTACAGAAGTTTTCTCGATGAATAAAATTTCTTCCACTTGTCATGCTGTTTCTGTGGGTCCCTTACAGTGAATTTTTTTAATATTAATCCTCTTTCTTATGAATTCCTTGGCACGTAGATTTTCCCGTCTTGAATATATCTAATCCTTTCACCTTAATGCGATGCACACTTCATGTTTCCACACTTACTAATTAATGTGCACACTTACAGATTTTCTTAATATACTCAAGCAACCTTGCCAATGAAAATAAATCCTTTCTATTAGTCTCCATCTCACATAGTCCTTGGTAAATTCCGGTCTACTTTTTACACATTTTATAGGTTTTATTACTAAAATAACTTCAAAATGACCAATCTTTAAACCTTCAACCTCATAATTTCAAGGTATTTCTTAAATTCTGAAGGTGCACACTATGCCCTTATACTTTTCTGAAGTCTCAAATTGGCATCTCTAGCAAACCATCCATTGAGCTCTTTAACTTCATGCCTTAAGAAACATACTAATAGAAAACCATTTTTTATTTGAAGTGATGCTTGATAATTAAATGTTAATTTCCTACAATAAATTGTTCTTCAGGTTTACGTGTTTTTTTTTAAATAATGCCATGATTTACCCAATCCACTCTTCGCTTGTGGAGGGGAGGGGTGAGTCAAGCTTGGATGTGTTTTCATGTTTAGGTGTGGAATGTATAGTATGTGCATGCACGTGTATGTGCTCTCGTGTTACTAGTGCGTGTGCATATGCAAGTGTGTAAGTACACATGCACGCACGTAATGCTAGGTTACATTGCAAGAGGGCCTAGGTCCTAAGAAAAAATAAAGCTATGGATTTGTTTTGGCCTACATGACTCTCATGTACACAAAACAACAGCATGCATAGAATAAAAGTAAAAGGAGCCAAGGGTGAATTTCAAAATTGAGGGCCTACTAGTTGAAAGGAGCCAAGGGTGAATTTCAAACTTAAAGGCCTACCAGTTCTCTTGGCCTTTAAGTGAAACCCACCACTCAACAAACTTGCCCAATTTTCAAAAGTGGGCTTTCAGAAGTCCAATATAGCCTTCAAATTTCAAAAAGTTGAAAAGTGCCTCATCTTGAAAAAAAAATTCAAGATTCCCACTTCAAGTTTGTTTCTATATAGTTAAGTTAGGCACTGCTTAAGTACCATTACTTAAGTACCATCCTTTACCTTTCAATACATGATAAACAAATGATAATAAGTCAAACTTACAAATTCTTTTTAAAATCCTTGAAAAATCCCCTTATATGTAAGTACATTTCTTTAAATTGATTAAAAAAACCTTTTGGTGAACTTATGTGATACGATTACATACTTTTAAGTGAATACCTTGATATGTAAACATGGATGTTGATGTGGATTTTAATAAAGAGAGAAAATGCATGTGCATAAGTGTACTAATCAATAAAGAGAGAAGGCATGCATTATATATGTGGGCGAAGATCCAAGCTGGACCTAATGTAAACTTGCATGCCATTCCAGATTGAAAAACTTGCAAGGCACTCCATCTCCATATATCAAATAAGTGTGTGCTTGGAGTTTCCTCCTCTATAAGTAATTGTCAAAGTGTTTGTGTGTATGCAAACATGGATATTGATGTGTATTTTGATAAGAAAACGAGGAATGTATATTCGCAATGGCCTCATTAATGAATTTCACCATAATGTATATCAAATAAGTGTGTGCTTGGAGTTTCCTCCTCTATAAGTAATTGTCAAAGTGTTTGTGTGTATGCAAACATGGATATTGATGTGTATTTTGATAAGAAAACGAGGAATGTATATTCGCAATGGCCTCATTAATGAATTTCACCATAAAGGTATCAACCAATGGTAAAAACCTTTAATAAAATAGAAAATGATGAACATATATAATAAAATATATAAACATTCATATAATCACATGATTTATGTATAGTTTGCCTACCCATATTTATGGTCATCAATCATGATGCCACCGATATGTGTGTGAGGTAAAGGTCAACAAAGTGGTGGCTTTAGAGAAAAACCATGTTATATAATGCATGTTTCAAAAGCAATTCCAGCTTTGAGTAAATAAAGAACATAAATACAAAAATATTAACCTACACTACACTCCCACATTATCCAAGGTGAATATAATATTAAACATGAATCTTTCCAAATTGAAAACAAATTAGTAAACATTGACACTAAAAAATAGTCCCTTAACCACACACATCCATATCAATACAAAGACACACACATTTATACGTAGGCACACACATACACACTAATATAGTACAGAAAAAATAATCCATAAAATGAGAGACCATTAGCATATATTATTAATTTAAATATTTCTCTCCATATATACATACATAAATAGACAGCACATTCAACCACACTATTGCGTGCCCATGTAGACATAGACAGAGCATGTGTTGTTTGCCAATAACATAAATAATGCATATTTCTTAGAAGGCACACAAATCACTAATTGTACGTGTCAAATGATGTCGAGGGGGGTGGAGAGTGATGACTTGGTAGTCAGGTATAACTCAGCTACCGCGGGGCTCAAGTTTAGCGTGTTGCACTCACAATGGTGTAGGCAGGCTCTGTGGGTTTCTTTTGGGTTTATAGAACTCAAAGTCTCGTCTAGTGCTAGTAGAGCAGGTTGGTAGCTCACTGCTGTGGATGATGGTATGAAGTGTTAGAAGAGCTTTGTGTATGCTTTTAGGCCCATGATGAGATTGTAGGCATGGGGCCTAATATTGGTACTAGGCATCAACAAAGAAAAAAATCACTATCTATTGCACTCTGTGTGTGTGTGTGTGTGTGTGTGTGAGAGAGAGAGAGAGAGAGAGAGAGAGAGAGAGAGAGAGAGAGAGAGAGAGAGAATGTTGGCGCCTCCATGCTATTGTATGCATCAACAATGTACTGCTGTAATAATCTCCCCTCACATAGAAGGCAAGCATTGGTATTATGCTTGATCTAGAATTGATATGCATCGTACAGTCTTTGAATAACACATTTTTAATTGTAAATCTAATGCATGGGTAGGAACATCACCATACAAGATATATACATGCCAACCATCCTCCCGTTGTGGAACAAAAGAACATATAGGAGTGGTATGTATGATCGATGCAAATTAGATAATTGTCAAGATCTTTGTACCAGTTGAGAAGAGATTTAACAAACTCATACGCTTAAAATCCATTAGCTCAAGACTCTTCACAAATTAACAACAAAAGCATAGCATAAATAAATAATTAACAAAATAGCAAAAACAACGAAAGCTTGAAAATAGAGAAGATGTCACCATTGCAACAAAAGATTGGGTTCAATCTCCCCTGGGTGAGTGTGGCCCATCGTACCACTCACCTATATTTAAATATATTGATGCTTGCTATTTACGACAAGATACTCCAAAAATAAAGCCTGATAGCTTTTTGAGTCTTTGAGTGTGCAAGCTCCTTCCATAAATATAACAAGCCTAATAATAGAATCCTGGGGCTACCAAAAGCATAAAAATACTATTTGGTATGTAAAAAGGTTTAAGGCTAAAGCCTTCCAAAAATACAGATGCCAAATATGAAAACCTAAGAGGTGATCACTTGTCTTGCAAGATAGCCCATTATGGTGGACAACACGGTTCCACCCGTGACTAGCTCGTAGTCCGCCACTCAATCATGGCCTATACCAAATAATATTAGTTAGCGTGCACACATCTGATTAAACATATTAATCATGACTATATCATACCAGTGTACACAGGAGTTGATTAAACACATTAATCTTGGAAAATGATATGAATAAAAGTCACATCCCATACACAAATACTGACATAATCTACATACATTCACATATGGAATTAAAATAATGGGATCACCCACATTGCGATGTGAAAGCAATGATTGCATGGGTGCCCCCACTTGACCATAGAGTTCATGACTAACATTCCCTCTTGCTTAGGCTGTATGGTATGAGTAGATGAGATTCTGGTAAGGATAGAAAAACCTTTCTAGCATCCATTTAGCAACTTCAATAGGATGGTTCTTGAAGGTCACAAGATACTTGACATAAGTGTTGATAGTGTGTGTAGTGTTGGGCTCATGGGTCAATAATAGACTCAGGTTCCAAACGTTCTTCTTCATCTATTAATTCGGGAGGTTCTTCTAGCATAGGATCAAAAAATAGAGGTTCCCTAAATGGTCTCAAAAGACTAACATGGAAAGAATGATGAATATGCCAATTAGAGGTAATGATCTTGAAAGGTTCATAAAATCTAGGAGCTACCTTAACTACAGGGTTGGTCTCTACACACTTGAGTCTTCTTTTCTCAATCTGAAAAAGTACATAGTCGCCTTCGTTGAAGATGACATGCTTGCGTTTATGATTTGCATATTTTTTATGTACTTTTCTTGAGCTTTTTGAAGGTTCTCTTTCACTAAACTGTGGATTTGTTCAAAGTCTCTAACAAATGAGTCTCTAGCCTCTATAGAATGTGAAATACGAGTAATAGGAGTTGGCAAAGCCTTTCCATAGACTATCTCAAAAGGTGCTTTCTTGGTAGCAGTGTGAGGACAGTTTTTATATGCAAATTGCAAAATGTGTAAATACTTGTCCCACTACTTAGGCTGAGATTTTCTTTTAGGTTTATAGAACTCAAAGTCTCCTCTAGTGCTAGTAGAGCAGGTTGGTAGCTCACTGGTGGTGGATAATGGTATGAAGTGTTAGAAGAGCTTTGTGTATGCTTTTAGGCCCATGATGAGATTGTAGGCATGGGGCCTAATATTGGTTGTAGGCATCAACAAAAGAAAAAAATCGCTATCTATTGCACTCTGTGTGTGTGTGTGTGTGTGAGAGAGAGAGAGAGAGAGAGAGAGAGAGAGAGAGAGAGAGAGAGAGAGAGAGAAATGTTGGCGCCTCCATGCTATTGTATGCATCAACAATGTACTACTGTAATAATCACCCCTCACATAGAAGGCAAGCATTGGTATTATGCTTGATCTGCAAATCGATATGCATAGTACAGTCTTTGAATAACACATTTTTAATTGTAAATCTAATGCATGGGTAGGAACATCACCATACAAGATATATACATGCCAACCGTCCTTCCATTGTGGAACAAAAGAACATATAGGAGTGGTATGTATGATCGATGCAAATTAGATAATTGTCAAGATCTTTGTACCAGTTGAGAAGAGATTTAACAGACTCATACGCTTAAAATCCATTAGCTTAAGACTCTCCACAAATTAACAACAAAATCATAGCATAAATAAATAATTAACAAAATAGCAAAAACATCGAAAGCTTGAAAATAGAGAAGATGTCACCGTTCGACAAAATATTGGGTTCAATCTCCCCTGGGTGAGTGTGGCCCATCGTATCGCTTACCCATTTTTAAATATATTGATGCTTGCTATTTACGACAAGATACTCCAAAAAGAAAGCCTAATAGCTTTTTGAGTTTTTGAGCATGCAAGCTCCTTCCATAAATACAACAAGCCTAATAATAGAATCTTGGGGCTACCAAAAGCATAAAAATACTATTTGGTATGTACAAAGGTTTAAGGCTAAAGCCTTCCAAAAATACAGATGCCAAATATTAAAACCTAAGAGGTGATCACTTGTCTTCCAAGATAGCCCATTATGGTGGACAACACAGTTCCACCCGTGACTAGCTCGTAGTCTGCCACTCAATCGTGGCCTACACCAAATAATATTAGTTATTAGCATACACATCTGATTAAACATATTAATCATGACTATATCATACCAGTGCACACAGGAGTTGATTGAACACATTAATCCTGGAAAATGATATTACACAAATACTGACATAATCTACATACATTCACATATGGAATTAAAATAATGGCATCACCCACATTACGATGTGAAAGCAATGATCGCATGGGTGTCCCCACTTGACCATAGAGTTCATGACTAACATTCCCTCTTGCTCGGGTTGCAATTGACCTCAAGCTATATGGTATGAGTAGATGAGATTCTGGTAAGCATAGAAAAACCTTTCTGGCATCCATTTAGCATCTTCAATAGGATGTTCTTGAAGGTCACAAGATACTTGACATAAGTGTTGATAATGTGTGTAATGTTGGTCTCATGGTCAATAATAGACTCAGGTTCTAAATGTTCTTCTTCATCTACTAATTCGGGAGGTTCTTCTAGCATAGGATGAGAAAATAGAGGTCAACATCCAGCCATTTAAAAGTACAACTAAACCATAAAAAATACAACCCGTTTTTGAAAATGCTAAAATATCTTAAAAAACACTATTTTTTAAACCAAAAAGAGCATGAGCTCGTAAAAAGCTCAAAAAAACTATTAAAAAGTGCAAGTTTTACACTTCAATACTTTGAAAGATGATAGAGTTGCTCATAAAATCACACATTTTTTGAGAAAAAATATACTCAATTTGCAATAAAATAATAATGTCCACAAAATTGGTTACAATGAGAGGTCTTATGCCTCTCGTGTTAAATCTTTGACTTTCTCCAGAAGAATTTTTTTGGTTTGTTCTCGTAGATGACCCGACTTTTTCAAGGTAAAACCATAAACAAGAACTTCCGCATCCTCCATGCTTAGGCTATCCACGCAACGTTGACTACGATTTGCTTTCTTTCCCTTTTTATTTACTCGAATCATCTCTGGATAATATTTTCCTAATAATGCATTATCTCCATTGACCTTGTACCAGTGGACCTCAATTGAGCTTACTTTTCCATTTTCCTCAAGGACTTTAAGTACCTTTGCCAACCAAAAAGGACATCCGCTTTCATCATCTGTTGCTAACATTGCAATCATTGCACCTACAGTGAGCTCCTCAATATTTCCTTCCCACATTTCCTTCTCTTGCAGAGCCGTCATTGACTAGTCCTTCTAGCACTAACATACGCTTCGCGAGTCTCCCCATGCACCAATGTTTGCAATTCTTCAGGCAATTCTGTTTGTTGATTTGGCATTTGAATATTATCATCACGGTCTTCAAGTTCTTGTACCCTCCAAAGAAAGGGCTCCAGATTCATCAGTGATCTTGAATTGCTTTGAACTTCCTCAATCAAGATTTCTTGCTCATGAAAAAATGTATTCCACCATCCAAGTGAGCAAGCTGGAAAATACACGTGCTGATTGTATGGTCTCTTTAATTTCTATCAAACATTGCTGATAATTGATGGCTCGCTTTTCTTTTTAAGCTTTTGCTGCTTCAATGCTTGATGCCAAAAGCATTTTTGTTGCCTAAAGAATTTGTCATTCTGGGGCACTGAGTAAAAACTCCAAACCATCCTAAGGATGCCATGCCTCTGAGTTACTTCTTAAACGTGTTTCAGCTTCTTTTTCTTTTATTTTGAATTGATGTTGGAAACTATGGTCATTAAGCTGAGAGAATGCAGGGCTTGCAAAATCTCCACCTGTTGCAAACTCTCTAAAATCATAGGTGCCTTTCAAAACATGAATTTTTGGCGCAGGATCATAAGCTTCTTTAAGAATTGTGCACACCTCTGGAAGGTCAAATGCACTTTTCTTAGCAAGTTTGACTGAAAAACCTGCTAAACATCTGATCAATTTGATCATGAGTGTGACCCACCAATAAAAATCTAAGTTTGACCTTTTTGCTTTCTGCTGCACCAACATACTCAAATAAGCAAGTAGTATTTGATTTTTGTTTTCCCTTGCCGTATTATCTAGCTGCACATAAAGTGTGCTAGGTAATTCTCCTTGCCATTCACTTACTATTTTTTGAATTATAGTGATGGTCAAGTTAGGGTCGTTGTGTAAATTTAGAAAGTTTATAAAAACATTATCTAAGGAGGTAAGTGATTTCAAAAACATTATCTGAGGTAAGTGATTTCAAAAATAGACTTTTTTTAAAAAGATATTTTTTTGAAAGAATTGTTTGTCTTTTAAATACACAAAAATACCAAAAAGAAGATTTCATATGTAAATTAAGAAAAAAAGAGATTGAAAAAATAATGTTTTATAAAATAAAGATTTAATCAATAATTTTTAAAAATTATAATGACTTCATTTAAAAAAAAGCTAATTCTTGTGTTGTATTCTAGAATACAACACAAAAATCGATAAGTTGCTATGTTTCTTGTGTATTAAGTAGTTTGTATTCTAGAATACAAAGCTTGAAGTCAAATTTTTTAAAATTTAATACTTATGCACTTTGAGGTTGTTTTCCAGAATCCATTGCTTGTACAAGTTGTATTTTGGAATACAACTTCTCTCAACACTTGAGTTGTATTCCAGAATATGAAGCTTTAACAAGCTGTATTCAAAAATACAATTTTTCTCTATAGTTGAGAATGTATTCCAGAATACACAGCTTCAGCAAATTGTATACTGGAATACAACTTCTCTCTACACTTGAGTTGTATTCTAGAATACAGAGCTTCAATAAGCTATATTCTGAAATACAACTTCTTTTTACACTTGAGTTGTATTCCAGAATACATAGCTTCATCAAGTTGTATTCTGGAATACAACTTCTCTCTACACTTGAGTTGTATTCCAGAATACACGGCTTCGGCAAGCTGTGTTCTACAATAACCCAAACTCAATGTAAACCATTAGAATAGACCTTCACGTAAAAAGGATTTGTTTTTTATCTAATTTTAGAAGACATGCAAAGAAAGAAAGCTCTCGAGTTCGCGTTGCGCGCGTGCGAACTCGAGAGCTTTTTTAGTCGCGCACGCGACTAAAAAACAACAAATTGTAGTTTTAACTAAAAAGCAGAGGAGGAGCGACCCGGGAGTATTTGGATCAGGTGTCCTAAGGTTTTACCCCCTTTTGAAGCCAACGGAGCGGTCAGAATCTCCATCAGAGCAACGTAGCAGAAGATAGATTTTGGGGGTAAATTCTGTAAGTACTTTGGTGATAAAAAGGGTCCTAATTGTTTTGGGTTTGATCTATTCATCTCTTAGTGCTTTCTCCTCTCTTTTATATCTTTGTATTGTGTTTTGAAGCTTCTTGTGAGTTGTATTCTGGAATACACAGCTCTAGAAAGTCATTTATTGAAATTCAATTACAAAACACATCTTTGGAGGAAAACAACCTTTTGTATTCTAGAATACATCTCTCTCTCTCCCTCTTTATCTCTAGTGTGCTCAGGAGCTCTCTCTCTTACATTCCTATCTCATGTTTGCTTACACATCTAGGTCCGTTCTTGCATGGAGGTTAACTCTCTCTCTCTCTCTCTCTCTCTCTCTCTCTCTCTCTATGTCTATTTGTTCTCTTTCACTTTTTGTCTTTCTTGTTTGTTTGCCCTACATACACGTTTGCTAAATGTTGTTTCACTTAACAAATCATATTTTTTCATGAGAAATATGATTTTGTCTCTGTTTGTTTATCTTAGCAATGAGATAATGATTTTTTATTGTCTTGTTTAGGATTAAGATGGCCTCACCAATACATGATGCTCGAACTTCTAAGAAGCAAAAGAAAAGTAATCAAGCAACTGCATCTGTCCTTGTGGGTGGCTCAGGACGTTTAGGAGTCTTGACACCTTCTCGATCTCAACCTGCTCTAATTAGTCCTCACTTTCAGGCACCTCGAGTGACTATGACTCTTCCAAACCGTGATAGGCATCCAAGTGAGCCAAGAAGACAACTTCTAGTAGCTCACCAGTTTCCAGAGTTACAAGATCAACCACCATTAAGCAGAATGGTTTTAGCTACTCATGGACTTCCTCCATCATCTCAAGGAAGCACACCTTTAACTTAACATCAGCAGAAAAAGTCTTCAAGCATCGAAGCTACAACTCTTTGGAGTAGTGCAAGAGGTAAAGCACGAGAAGGATTTGCTTGGACAATTCACTTTGGCATGGTAGGTAAGCACAAGACAATCGTTGAGCCAAACACACCTTTTCTTTCTATTTTGCTGAAGAAAAAGGAGACTACTCTGAAAATACAAAGTATTTAACTTGTGGTCGCATTGTTGAAGTCAAACAAAGTATATCTCGTGGAATCATTCATCATCTGGTAGACAACAACAAAGGGAAGTTTCTTGCAGTTAGAGTTTTCTCTGTAGATTTTTAGCTTGAAGAGATGAATCTTGTTTCTACCCAAGCAAGAGTTTAAAGATGTAATGATTACTCGCAAACGGGTATGGATGTCTTTCTCTTGACCTTTTTTTCATTAGTGTTAAAAAAATTTCTTATCTTTGTGTATTCTGGAATGTAGAGAACTGTTATTCTTTTTCAAGTTTGTTTGAGTCATGTCTTTCCAGCTCATATATTGGAATACGTAGAGGTTTACTCAACTCTAGTTTGCATGTATTCTAATATACATGAAGTTTGTCTAGTCTAGTTTGTATGTATTCTAGTAGTGTACGCGTAGTTCATAAAACTTCTTGTCTTTGTGTATTCTAGAATACGTTGAGAACTATTCTTTGTTTTTTAGTCTATTTAATTCTTATCTTTCTAGCTCATATCTTGAAACACTTAGAGGTCTAGTCAAGTCTAGTTTGCATGTATTCTAGTATACAAGAAGTTTGTATGCTCTAGCATATGCTAGAGCATATGCTAGAATGCATTCTAGTATACAAGAAGTTTGTCTTGTTTAGTTTTAATGAATTTTAGCAAGAAGGAAGTTTGGCTTACTTTTTATGTCTGGTTTTGAGTTTACCATGTATTCTAGTATACAGAGAGATGGTTATAGTGTTCTTACTTTTGCATAAGTTATGCTTTGGTTCTTACTTTTAAGTTCACTCTATCTAGTCTTCAAATCCTCTTCTACTTAGAATGTTTTTTTTAATTTAAATGTGGTCTTTTTTTGAAGCATTTCAAGAGCATCATGACAATTCGTACAATACCAACCACTCCACTGATGATTCTGATTATGAAGAGAATGAAGGTACAGACGACATAGATGACTCAGAGGAAGATGACTCAGAGGAAGATGTTGAAGTTCTTGAAGAGACTTCTGGGTCAAAGTCTCAAGATGTGAGTGATACTTTGCTTTCTGGACCAAGAGCTCCAAAGTCTGATCCTTCAGAATCTTCTGGTCTTAATACCATAAGAAATAAAGCCAAAAGGTTTCATATGGTTGATGAGAGACCCTTAATTTTACTAGTGTCTAACATAGAACGTCCTCCATTAGATCTTGTTTCAAATAAGAGACCACTAGAAGTTCGAACCATTGTCCCTGGACATGTGAGTAATCTTAAAGTAATGATGAAGGAGAAACCAACAACAAATGTTTTACCCCTTCTTGTTCTTGTGGATAAGTCTTCTTGTGTTAACAAAGAGAGTTTTGAGAGATCAAAAATCAATCAATACAAATACTTTGTCTTGGGGGGGAAACTAACTCTCTCATTGCTAAAAAAGAGTTATGTGCTGAGTATCCTCATGTAGAGAGCTATAAGACAGTCCTAGCATGGGTCTATGCTGGGTTAAGTGATGATGATGCAAAGCTACTTGCCCTTGATCATAACATTGATTCCGAGATGCGACTATCCAGGTCTTTCTTACAAAAGATAAGATTTTTTCACAAACAAGTGGATCAATCATATTCAGCAAGGTCATAATGTTGATGAAGCTTTCAAAATCAAGCTTTGTGAGCAAGTGTTGGCCTTGTCACAAAGAAGTCAAGCAAAGCTGGACGCTCTGGAAAAACAAATGTTCGAAGTCATGACAATTTCTTTCAGTTGGCCTTTCGTGATGGAGAGATATGGGATCTACAAGAAGACATTTTCAAGCTTTGGGAGGAAAGTAAAATCAAAGGGCAAAAAGTAAAGCTCCCACCTGGAAGTCAAAAGGGCAAAGAAACAGGGAATGAGGACACTTTGAAGCCAATTCCTGAAGAAATACATATCACAAGTTGGCGCGAGCAATGCAAGGAATACGCGAGAAAAATATTATCATACCCATCTTAGCACGAGTGAAAGGAGGTTCTTTGACACTCGATGAAATGGCAAAGGAATTAGAACAGTACGTTGCTAATTCTTCTTTTTAAATCTACTTATTTTATTTCATCTAAAGTTGTTTTTTCATTTTGTGTTTTTTTGAAATAGGCAAAAGACTTTCTTGTACATGCAAAGAATCATGATTGAAAAACTTAATTTGCAAGGATTGGAACGAGGTTCAAATGTTTCATCCCATCACTAGTCAGCCAAGCTCCTTAGAGCATTTCATTTATCTTTTCAAAAATGTGGTAAGTAAACTACATATTTGAATATTTTTTTTTAATTTGAGTGTTTTTGAAGGTTTTGTAAAAATTTAGATCAAATATTTCAAAAAAGTTGATTTTGATTTCTGTAATCCAGTCAATGTGTATTCTGGAATACATTTAATGTTTACTTATTTTCATTTTAACAAGTCTTGAGCACCTCGTGCTCCCATAAAGAGCATTCAAGAGTTTGAGCAACATTTGAGTCACGCAAGGGCAGAGCGGAAGAGATTCGAAGAGGCACGAACTTTGGAGACCATTTAAGAGGCAAATATTTTCATTTCTGATGATGTGTCTGTAGAACCAGTTCAATATTTTGTTCATGAAGGCAAAGTAGAGAACATGGAATCGTTTGTGACTGCACAACATTTTACTTTAGCCATTGTGCTGATGCTCCGTATGGATTTAAGGCACCACACTCAATACACGACGAAGTAAAGTACGGTGTAAGTGCATATGAAAGAGTCATCGACGCTTTCAAGAAGGTCATAACAGGTGTGGGCACTGGTAATTTTTCATGCTCATGATTAAATCTCTGCTATAGAGAAAGCAGTCGTTGACAATCAAATGGTCCATCAGCTATGCATATGGTATGTTAAATTTCAAGGATTCTTTTGCAAGTTATAAAAGCTTAAGTTAAAGCCTAACTTTTTCTTTTGTAGGACAAAGCCTAACATCGAAGGCTATAAGCTTGACAGACTTTCTTTTGCTGCTTGCCGAGTTTACTACCATTGGTTTTTGGTCTCTTGTGGGTTTGAACAGTAAAGAAAATTTTGCTGCTTGGCCGAGTTTGCTACCATCGGTTTCTGGTCTCTTGCGGGTTTGAACAGTAAAGGAAATTTTAATTTTGCTTCGAAACCCAACCGAATAAATATTTTTGATAGACCAGGCGTGTGTCAAAAGCTTAGGGATCTTTTTGATGATTCAAATGAGATCATGAATCCTTATCAAAAACCACAACTTTTGATGATGGATTTAATTGAGCTTCTATCTTTAAAAGGAGAGTGGATCATGGATCTTTTTGTGGGGACAGGTAATCATGCAACCTTAACTTTTTACATATTTTATATTACTCATTTAAGTGAGCTTTACCATGTTGATTCTTTTTTTCTTAGGAACAATCACTATTAGTGCTCTTAAAAAAGGAAGGAATGTTGTTGCTGTTGAGATAGATCCAGTTCAAGTTTGTTTTATTCAACAACGAGTCACTGCAATGAAAGAATTGCCGGACGAGTTTCAAGAGGTTGGAATGAAAAACATGGCAGCAAACCCAAGAGTGGTGGATGCGTCTGGAGAACCTCATCCTCTCTTTGGACCTGATGATGAAATGCAGTTTGCAGATCTTGAGCCTTATGAAGATCCACATACTGTGGATATTGATATTCCTCTTATGGAGTCAACACCACTCATTGTAGGATGCGAGCAAACTGATGAAGAAGTTAGTCATGAAGAGGAGGAATTTCCTGTGCTAGAATAGATTTAGACACTTGTAGTTTCAAACAAATTTTGCTATTTAAATCCTCATTGGGGGTGTTCAAGGATTTCTAGGTTTTGAGAGTGTTTTGAACAACGTTTGTTTGTATTCAAAACTAACATCACAAATCTTTTTAAGGAGCTTGCGCTTTGAGATTGGTTCAAAAAATTGGTCAAATGTTTATAGGAATTGTCTCGTAATTAGACTTGTTTTTTTAATCAATGAAGATTAATTTAATCATGACATTGAAGTTGTGTGGTAAAAGTAGTTATATTTTGCTTTCTAGTAACGATAGCAATAATTTTGTATTCAAAGTGAAGCTCTTTGTTGTGAGTCTTTAATGCAACTTTTGTGTCATGTTTTTTTGTTTGAAATATTCTAAGATTTTGTAGTTGATAGGCTTGTAATTAGACATTAAATAGTGAAAAATTTGAAAAATTTTTAATTTAGCGAATGAATCACTTGCACGTATGTTTTAAGTTAAGCAAAAAAGTCTCTTTTTAAAGTTCTACTTTATTGGGCATGTCAAAGATTCTTTTGGTCCTAGATTTGGATTGTTTTTAAAGGATTTTTTTGGTCTCTCAAAACTACAACTCACGACCGGTTGTATTTTCAAATGGTTGGGTGTTGGTCCCCTCATGGCCCCCCCATCTAAGATGTACCTGGAAAGTTGTTGATGGTGAAGCTTTGGTGCAAATGTTCTCCAGTGCACGTGAAGAAATTCTAGCATTATCTTTTGGGCAATAAATTTAAATTTCATGTAGATAATCAAGCTTTGGTATTCTTGGTCAACAAGGCCAATTTATCAGGAAAATTAGCAAGGGGGGATGCTGATATTGCAAGAATTTAAACATGCAGTTGTTGCAGATTTTCTATCTCGAATAGACACTAGAGAAGCTCTAGAAGGTGTATCAAATCAGTTAGGCAGATGGAAATTTGTTCCGGGGATTACTGCAGCTCCAGATTGGTATGACAAAATGCTTATGTTTTTAACAAAAGGAAATTTTCCAGATGGTATTCGAAAGTGTTTAGCTCTCTGAAGTAAAACCTTTTTGGTAATTGCGGGTCAATTACCATTTAAACCGCTAGCTCAGAGAACCGATAACAAATATATTTTGGTAGCCACAGATTATTGTACCAAATGGGTGGAAGCCAAAGCATTAACCATATACTAGTGTGCATACCCTTATTGCATCGAGGGGCTAAAAACAAATTAAGCACTCTCCCTACGAGGCCTGTGTAACAAATGGTCATCGTGCTAGCATTTCGGATGGAGGCCGAGGATATAGGGCAAGATAAGGATCACTGTACACTCCTCGACTATGAGCAATCTATCGAGATGGCTGGAAAAGGTACTCGATACTATACTCAACTATGTAGCACCTCATGACCCCTTTATATAGAGCCTCTGTCTTTGGTCCCCCATATATGCTTTCATCTGCTCCATCTCGAACCTCATATGATCAACCTCTGTAAAAGTCAACCTCTCTGCACACTACCTTTGATAATGTTGGCTCCATAGTAGTATGTGCAGTTAGTGTCTATGTGAAAGAGCAAACATGAATAAAATATATATCAAAAACACACGAGACATTAACATACATGTAAGTAAACAAATCAAAGATAGGTACCAACATCAGTTCATCACTATAGGCACTATGTGTGGATGCTCTCTATGGAAATCTATACATCAACCTGAACCTGTGATCTACGTGCCTCAACACTTAAAAGTGGCACAAAGGTTGGGTCTACCTCAACAACTCAAAGGGCTAGGGGGTCACGGCCTACCCTGCTCACCCAAGCAACCCCTACCTACACCACCACCAGGACATGTGGTATTGTAGTCCACCTCTAGTCCTAATACATACTCTACATATAAGGGTTTTGCAAACTATAAGGGAATGTGGTGATGATGTGGAATCCTCCCATAAGAGTGGATTCCCTGGCCATCTCTAAATAGACCTTAAATAGAATCGCTAATGCCAGGGAGCCGCGTCCACCTTGCGCAGCCGATATATCAAGCCACGTGAAACTAGAGTGTTACTTGTATCTGTAGCCACTTGTGTATAGATGCGATGCTACCTAGGCTACATAAGGAGGACAACATCACCTCTAGGTCTGCCCACGATGTGCAACATAGACCGTGTATCGCCTGCACTCACACAAACCATCCATATAGCTTGTAGTGAATTGTGGCTATAAGGACCTGAATGGACTCACGTGTGACTCCATTAAGACCCATGTGAGTCCA
Source organism: Cibotium barometz (assembly GCF_041138505.1). NCBI lineage: Eukaryota > Viridiplantae > Streptophyta > Polypodiopsida > Cyatheales > Cibotiaceae > Cibotium > Cibotium barometz. The sequence goes on from NC_141060.1 coordinate 32,648,655, forward strand.
TGGACCCACATGTGAGTCCATCCTCGTTAGCATGTGATGCCACCCTAATGAGAACCCTAAACTAGGTGTGAAAGTGATTAAAATGTCTAATGGAGATTAGGTCAATGATTATGTGAAAAGCTAATGTAGATTAGGGAGAGAGGGAGATCTAAGAGTAAATAGTGATAATTAGGGGAGAGGGGGGAAGGGGCTTTTTGTATCTCAATCGAGTTAGGGTTTTTGACACAAGGGACATGTGGCACCCCACGATTGATTATCAAATAACTCGATCGAGTTCCATGAAATACAAAAAAAATTAAACCTTATTGGACACATGCATCTAATGGTTATTCGTATAACTCGATTGAGTTCCGTGAAAAAATAAAAAAAAATTAAATCATGCAACATTGCACATATGGCCCATCGGTATTTACATAACTCATTCAAGTTATGTGCAAGTTACATTTTTTAAAATGCATACCATGAAATAAAAGAAACACATGTCTATCATGGGCTGGGTATCCACATAACTCGGTCGAGTTAGGTGGAAATTTGATTTTTTGAATTACATGTATGCAATGTCATCGACGTGCATGAATGCCATGGGTTATGTAAGTAACTCTGTCAAGTTAGATATTATACATCCACATAGGTAGCTCGTATATCAATGGAGTTCCATGGTGGATGTCCATGCATAACTTGATCGAGTTACATGCTACCTACATGGATGTCCACCACGCAACCTGTTTGAGTTATGTGGATGTCCACCTCCTACCTTGATTGAACATATGTGGATGTCCACCATATAACTCGATTGAGTTACATGGTGCCTTTGTATAACTCAATTGAGTTATGTGGTGCCTTTGTGGATGCCCACCATGTAACTTGATTGAGGTAACTCGGTCGAGTTACCCACCATGTAACTTGATTGAGGTAACTCGGTCAAGTTACCTCCGCATGACATGATCCCAACATGAGGTCCCTTATTATATAGCCACCCTATTTCACTTTCAATGTTTTTTATTAGTAAAAGAATTTGGTATTTAAGATTAAGAAACACTATTGATGAAGTTTTTGGAGCAAAAAACATTGATGAGATGTATGCCTCACTCACTAAATTTTACCAATAATATTATGAGGGAAAGCTCAAATCTTCCATGTTATAAAGAATGATAAGTTTAATTTAAAAGTAATGCATGATAATTTGGGAACATGACAAAAGATAAAATTACCATGGTCATTCTTTATCTTTGAAATGATAGTTTAGTAACCCCAAAACAAATACAATTTACATTTGCAAGCTATTCATGGATTCTCATTTTATAATATCATGAGTGAATGCTAGGATTTAAATTCAATTTGTGATTTTGGTGATTTGTTTTTGCATTTAAATATGGTTTTTGTTGATTTTAGAAATGTTGATGGGTGCTCATTTTATATTGAAGTTGTAGTCTTTATTGATTTACCTTTACATTTTGTATGTGGAAGTTTTTTTTTGGTTATTCTTAACCTAGTCATATTTGAAATGATTGTCATCTTTCACAATTTAAATCATTATTATATTTTCACAAGATATTTTTTTTATGTATATCACTTTTGATAAAGTATACTTCATCACGTATGATGTAAATTACCAATATATATATATATAGTACCAGCGATCTCTTATAATATTTCAATATTATTAACTTTTTTATATATAGCGAACAATTTCTATATAGTAAGGTTTCTATATAGCAAATCTTTTCCTCTTTGATAAATGATTTATTAATATATCTCTTGATAAGGGATGGGGGAGTAATGCTAGCAATAGAGTCCTCAAGTTGTATCACTTAGATATCGAGCTTAATCCTCGATGGACTCACTCTTGCCCTCCCATCCCCAAGGGGTGGGATTAAGCAACAACCCTTGCATTAAAAAAAGATTCTCTTTATAGTAAATAACTTTCTAGAAAGACAATGGCATCTCACTTTTCCTGGTTTGGACTTTTACAGATATGTTCATTTTTTATGTAGCAACTTATTTCTCCTATGTATGAACCTATCACAAGTTCCTTGTGTGTGTGTTCTCTTTCCAAAGAGATTAAAACAAAGTAATCGAGATTTGACAAAAAGAAACAAGAAGTGTACTCAACTTACAAGTCTCATTTGTAATGAGGTGAACCATCTTATGAGTAGGAACTATAATTAAATTGCAATTCATTGTCACCATCCACAAAGTCTCTCTCACAAACTACATTATCAAATTGAGGACTCTGATTGGTTGGAATACCACCCAACAAGCTGCAATGCCCTAATTCAATGAAATAGGTATAGTTACTGTTTACATAATTAGCATGCATCAAAGGAGTCTCAATCAAAGGAGTCTCAATCAAAGGAGTCTCAATCAAAGGAGTCCCAACAAGCTGCAATGCCCTAATTCAATGAAATAGGTATAGTTACTGTTTACATAATTAGCATGCATCAAAGGAGTCTCAATCAACCATGTGGGCATAATGGATTTTTTAAGAGCTTACCAATACTATTAATGTTCATCTCAATATTAATTATTCAAAGTTAACTAATAGGGTCATAAATTCAAGGATGGTCACCGAGGGAGCTCGGTGGAGGGAGATTTGGAGGGAGATTTTCTTGGCTATCCTCTCCCTCTAATTCTTCCCACCACCATCTCCGCCCACCACCTCTCCCAGCCCAGCCAAGCTCCCTCCACCACTAACCTTGCTCCTCCCTTTCTCTCTCTATCTATTACCATCTCTCTTTCTCTTTCTATCTATATATATCTCTCTCCTACCATATCTTTCCATATCTCTTTCCTCTCTCTCTTCTAGCACATTATCTCTTCTCTCTCTTCTAGCACACTATCTTCTCTCTCTCTAGCCATCTCACATCTCTTCCCTCTCTCTCCTCTAGCACACTCTCTTCTCTACCTCTCCTCTCTCTCTTCAACCATCTCACATCACTCTCTTCTCTTCCTCTCCTCTCTCTCTCTCTCCAACCATCTGACATCTCTCCATTGCTTCTCTCTCTCCCTTTAGTTTTTTTTCTCTCTCCTACCATGTATTTCTCTTGTGCCCTCTCCCACCCTCATATCTCTCTACTACCATCTCACATCACTTTCTTCTCTTCCTCTCCTCTCTCTCTCTCTCCAACCATCTCACATCTCTCTGCCTGTTGCTTATCTCTCTCTCTCCCTTGTCTCTCCTCTCTCTTGTCTCACTCTCCCCTCTCTCTCTATATATATCCTTTTCTTTGCTCACTCTATCTACCATCTCTCTCTCTCCCTTGTATCTCCTCTCTCTTATCTCACTCTCCCCCCCTCTCTCTATATCCTTTTCTTTGCTCACTCTATCTAACTACCATCTCTCTCTCTCTCTCTCTCTCTCTCTCTCTCTCTCTCTCTCTCTCTCTCTCTCTCTCTATCTAACTACCATCTCTCTCTCTCTCTCTCTCTCTCTCTCTCTCTCTCTCTGTCTGTCTTTGCTCACTCTCTCTATTCTCCCTCCCTCTCTCTCTATCCTTCTCTTTGCTCACTATCTATATCCTCATCTCTCTCTCTCTCTCTCTCTCTCTCTCTCTCTCTCTCTCTATATCTATCTATCTCTTTTTTCTCTCTGTATCTATCTCTTTGCTCTCTCTCTCTCTCTCTCTCTCTCTCTCTCTCTCTCTCTCTCTCTCTCTCTCTCTCCTCCCTACTCCTTGTTTTCGTGACCCTTAACCCTCTTTCCTCATCTATTTAATTATTAGTCTATCACTGTCTCTACCTTCCCAACTCATTTGTTCTAATCCTTCTTATCATTCATTTCTTAACACAGTACACTTAACTCATTTTTTGCGTATAGATCTTTTGAGTCTACAAACTTAACACTACCTTCTTCATTCACACAACATACAAAATTTCAATTCTTTATTACTTTGTATGACATGTTGAGCACAAACGTAGAAATTATCAATCATATGTTATTGCAAAATGCCAACATGCATTACTCTTGTCCTCTCTCTCTTTTTTCATTGTTAAGTGTTGTCAAATACTCCTATGACATCGTGGTCGGCCACCACATATTTTGACTAGCCTAGGCACTAGAGAATTCATATTTCTCTTGTAATGGATTATTTTACATGTGCAATCCCCTCGCTGCTTGTATATGAAAGGCACGCCATGGGATAATAAGGTTAGAGTTACTAGCTAGGACAAGGTCTTTGTACTAGTGTAGGTAGTCTTGGATGCACTAGGACCTCGTTTTTAACATTGGCTGGCCAAGTGTGAACACTATGAGCCAAGTATAAAGGTTAAATTGGAACTCTAAACCCTCATTCTTGTATGCATTCTTGCATGCACTCTTATATGCTCTCAAGTAAAGATAGTGCTCTATTCTTCTCTCAAACCTTGCCTATCTCTTTCCTATCTTGTATATGAAAGGCGTGCCATGGGATAATAAGGTTAGAGTTACTAGCTAGGACAAGGTCTTTGTACTAGTGTAGGTAGTCTTGGATGCACTAGGACCTTGTTTTTAACATTGGCCGGCCAAGTGTGAACACTATGAGCCAAGTATAAAGGTTAAATTGGAATTCTAAATCCTCATTCTTGTATGCATTCTTGCATGCACTCTTATATGCTCTCAAGTAAAGATAGTGCTCTATTCTTCTCTCAAACCTTCCCTATCTCTTGCCTTCATTGCTTGTGTGTGAGTGTGTGTGTGAGGGAGGGAGGGAGTGAGAGAGAGAGAGAGAGAGTAGTGGCTACACTTAAGGCATGGTGGTGGCAGCTTTGTGAGCTACTTTGGCGTGCTTCCATTGACGTAGCTACTACGAGGAGTCCCCGATTCAATCAAACGAGTAGAGGTAAGTGAGAGTTGCCTCACTAATGCACTGCATGTTTCCCATGGCATATTGGGAGATCGGGTTGGAGTCTAGGCTCCCTGAGGCATGAGAGAAGAGTCCCATTGAGTGGCGAAAAGGCCTGATATAAATGGTTCCGTTGCCAAGACATCAATCTCTTGCCAAGCATCCTTGCATTGCTTGCATGCTTAATTTGGGTTACTATATCGACCGAGAAAAGGAATGATTCAATTAACAAAAATCCCACAAAATTGAATGTGTTTTTATTGTTTTTTGTATTAATTTCATGTTTTTCATGTTTCTAATCACTTCTTGTTACTCTTAGTCCTTGCAATTTCAAGTTTGTTTGGTTAATTTTATTAATGTTTTTTAATTTTGCACTCTTTTTCAAGAAATTTGAAAAACAAATTGCTTAATTAAGCACAAAATCATGGTACTTTGATGAAACAAACCCCACCATTGTGTTTAGAGCATGCCAATTACCCTAAATGCACATGTATGCACAAATCCATCAAATTATTGCTTGATTTTGAAGGGTGGATTGAAGAGGATTTTGCAATATAAAATTCTGGTTTTTGGTAATAAAAAGTGAATAAAAATCAGTCATTTAAGGCCCTAAACGATGGATTTTGACGAAATGGACATTGTCATTGTGTTTGGAGCATGTCAATTACCTTAATTGGACATAGTTGTGCAAGTTTTGGTAAGATTTAGCATCTCATTTGGGCTATGCATTAAGAGGCTTTTTCTTAAAAATTTTGGTTTTTATGATTAGCACAAAAAAGTGATTAGCCTCGAATCTTGTTAATTAAGAGGTGTTTTAATGCCACTTTTTGCACTCAAAAATCATTAAACTCATTTTATTTGAGTTCTTGAGTTTGTTTGGGGTGCAAAATCGAATCAAGAACATGGATTTAGTGACATGAAATCAATTGATTCACTTGATTAATTATGGATTTAGCATAAAAAAGTGTGTTTTGCATACTTAATTTTGCACTTAATTTACCGTGAAAACACTCTTTGGAAGCCTTAGAATCAATTGGTAAGGCTAGATATTGGATTTGGAGGTAAAACCATTGCCAAGTACATCTCTAATTTCTCTACGAGTGTGCAGGTTTTACACCTAGTGACCAGCCACCCGTCCCCTTGACCAATCGCCCCTTGTCCACCCGCCCGTCCATCCACTATTTGGCCACCTACCTCTCTAAACACACATTCCTATCCACAATTTCACACACTTTCTCTCTCTAGCTCTCATCCACACGTCCTCTTTTTACTCTTCAATTTTTTTCTCATATTTTTGTATTTTTACCCTAGCCCAAGTACATCAAGGTTTCTTCATCAATGACCGTGACCAATGTGCCCCAATGTCCAAATCACACTTGGAAGAGGAAACCTATCCCAATGGAGACTGTGACAACTCCACCACAATTAGCAATTGCTTCATTGAGAGTAGACAAAGGCAAGGCACTTATGGATGTGTCTACAACATCCCCACCACCTCTCCAAACTTAGCTACCTAAAAAGATTATTAGGGTACAACATAGCTCACGATGGGGTGATTCAAACCATGCTTCAACATCAAAAATCCATAGACCGCCTTGCCAAGAGGCTTCTTCACCCATCAAAGCATCAACTCGTGCTACTGAACTCCAACTCTTCAGTGTGCAACACCCCCTCAAGAGGAATTAGACATGCCAATACATCAAGAAGAGTATCTAAGCAAAATTCAATCTTATGAAAACACATTGCCACCTCTTTAGTTGGATGTAAGCACTTCTCAAGCACTCACATGTGTACCATCACCTAGGCTTTCTCAACATAGCATTTGGAAAGGATGATTACATCAAGCTTACACCAAAGTTAGTTAGGAAAAAATTGAGGTGGTGACCCAAGGAGATACTCTCATATTTCTTAAAACCCTCTAAGACACTTTACTCCCAGACATTTCACCATGTAAAAATTGGGACGGAGCTTGTTGAAAAATTTAATACCATAAAAACTGGTATTGACCTAACATGTATAGCATTGATACTTTGTACACAACTTAAACAATATTTGTTTCTTTCATAATCATTAAAAAAAATTAAGTTAAAAACAAAAAATAGTAAGAGAAGAGAGCACTAATCAATGACAAGCAGGCATGTACTTCATAGTCTTGGCTAATCAACATGTGTAGAGCTTTCCTTGAGGATTTTTACAGGTTTATCATGATGCAACAACGAAGCCTTCTACAACAGTAGACACCTACATAAATATCTTCATTCTTAACAAGTAGCTACAAAGTCCTTCACCAAGATCAAGAGCAAAAGGATAAGCAATTACTTCATGAGCTTCAAATTAAACAGGTGTATTCAAAACTGTCTCTTCATACATCTCTCTTTTACAATTCTATACTTTAATTGTTCCCTTTGTTGAAGGGCATAATTGCATTGCACTTGAATGGTTAGCTTCCAAGATGAATATTAATGCTAGCATCTTTTCTTTTAAATCGTTCTAGTCTTACGATTCTGTATCTAAAGATAAAGTATGCCAAAAGAGTATGCCAAGTACTCAATTCTACATTTATTAAGCCATCTTTAGCTATATTTTAGCTATCTAGGTAATCTATGAGGGAAAAAGATAGTTTTGGAAAACTAGCAATGGTACCGTAAGACCAATGCCTTGATTTCTCATAGGGTGGAACCTTGTGTCTTTGCTTCACTAAAAAACCATCGTCGCTCTCTTAGCGGCTCTTGATATCCTTGGGCGGGAGTCACTATGCCATTTATTTGGTCATAATTTCTTGTTCAACTATTTCCTTGTTAACTTCTGCTTGTTGCTCAAGGAAAAAGTTACTTGTTATTACTGTTGTCATGTAGATCATCCCAAGCCTTGCATTGCTTTCCTCTTGTGACCTCAAATCTTCTTCAACTACATCTTCCGAGGATGGAATCTGCTTTAGAAAGGGGGCATGTTAAGTGTTGTCGAAGACTCCTATGACACCACGGTCTTGGCCACCACATATTTTGATTGGCCTAGGTACTAGAGTATTCATATTTCTCTTGTAATGGATTATTTTAGATGTGCGATCGCTACTTGTATATGAAAGGCATGCCATGGGATAATAAGGTTAGAGTTACTAGCTAGCACAAGGTGTTTGCACTAGTGTAGGTAGTCTTGGATACACTAGGACCTCATTTTTAACATTGGCCAGCCAAGTGTAAATACTATGAGCCAAGTATAAAAGGTCGAATTGTAACTCAAAATCCTCATTCTTGCATGCACTCTTTTATGCTCTCAAGTAAAGATAGTGCTCTATTCTTCTCTCAAACCTTGTCTATCTCTTACCTTCAATGCTTGTGTGAGTGTGTGTGTATGAGGGAGGGAGTGAGAGAGAGCAGTGGTGGCTACACTTGAGGTGTGGTGGTGGCAGCTTTGTTGAGCTACTTTGGCGTGCTTCCATTGATGTAGCTACCACGAGGAGTCCCCGATTCAAGAAAACAAGTAGAGGTAAGTGATAGTTACCTCACCAATGCATTGCATGTTTCCCATGGCATATTGGGTTTAGGTTAGAGTCTAGGCTCCCTGAGGCATGAGAGAAGAGTCCCATTGAGTGACCGAAAGGCCCGACATTCATGTATGAAATTAGATCATGACATAATTATAAACAATTGTTAAACCCAATCACTTGAATATTCGTAAACAAATATGTTTATTGAACTACAATGATATCTTCATCGAGAAACCCTCTAGAACATCCTCTTTGGGATCAATACAAACAATGTTCATGCCTGATTTGTGTGTACTATAGCATAATCTCCACAGCCTACATAAAGCTCTACTATCACTTGCCCTTCTTTTACATGTTGCTTCAAAAATAGGCTATCCCAAAAGTCATATCCACATTGATATCCACTTGCAAAGAAAACATTTCTCTAAATTTCACATAATATGCAAGACCCATAATTCGGAGAACTTATACATTTATACCATACCTCACCCATGATACCTCACCCATGATGTCCCATCTAGGCATCTTCCCCAATGCATCATGGTGCAAGGATCAATGATAAATATTATGTATGGTTTATTCCAACTATGCTCATGAAGGTAGCAGCATATGTCTGCACAAGAGTATGAGATGATTTATCGCTTATAACAGAAAGTGATGTTCAATGGCAACCTTTTATGAGAATCATTAGCACCTCTAACATATTAAAAAGACATACTAGCTCGTCTGGACACTCCTGGTTCTGAATTGCACGGCCTATCTTGAAACGATCCCTAACAAATGCTCTCACCTTGGGAAAATCATGTCTTGTTACACCATGTTGAGAAAAGTTACACATTAATTGTCATTACATGATATAAAAGACACACATTTATTGTTCACAATTGATTAGTACACCTGTCTAAGGCTTCTATAACAATAGAGGAACTAGCACTTTGATGTTGCAACACGCTCGAAACACCAAGGGCTACTGTAGAGGGTGCACGAGACACTCCTACAAATTGTCATTACATGATGTAAAAGACACACATTTACTCATGATTGATTAGTACACCTGTCAGCACGACGAAAAGACTTCTATAACAATAGAGGAACTAGCACTTTAATGTTGCAACGTGCTCGGAACACCAAGGACTAATGTCGAGGGTGCACGAGACACTCCTACAAAGCATACATTTTGTAAGTGCATGCACTACACATACATCACATTGTTATTACTATTTAGTAAAAGCATACTTGGCAAATTCATTTAGATTGGTGTCAAAACACCTAGGCTAGGTGGATTTTTATGTCACAATGGTGCATTTGGTGCTTCACCTCTCCAAGCTTATCTAAACCCATAACTTATTCATGTGCATTAGTATTCCAGCTATGTAACTTATCAAACCCCTCACCTCTTTGCCAAGCATCTCTGGACCCATAACTAAATCATATACATTAGTATCCGAACTATTTAATAACAAAACTAATCAATCACCTAGTAGAAGAGTGCCCTACCTATGTTGCTGCAAGACCCACTTCGTCAACTTGTGGGGCTACCTCGATGGGCCGAGTGTTATCCTCAAAATCACTTTTGTCATACTCTGATGCAAAGACATCAGAGTCATCTTCTTCCCCTCATGCCTTTGCTTCTTTCTCTTCCTTCTTCGTGGCATCCTTCTTTGGCACTTTTTTTCCTTCATCATCATCCTCTTCATCTTCATCAGCCCCTTGATCTTCCATAATCCCTTTGCCCTTGTCTTGAAGATGTGACTAGTCACGTAGAATTTGACCCTTCAATATAAATCACAATTCGAAAAGATATAAGATACAATATTAGAAATGAACTGAAATATCTAATTTTATAGTACCTCACGGGGTTCACCTAAAAATGTGTAAGTGTAGCACGTGAGTTTATTAGGAGGGGTATATTAATTCAAAAAGGTTTTAGAATTACATTTATAGAAGGGGTTTTTTAAACCAATTTTGAAAAAAAAAAGTATGTTTATAAAGAAAAAGGGGTCATTTTATTCATAAAAGTATGTAAGTGTGAGGAGTTTTTCAAAAACCCCTTCAACGCACGTGATACATAAAATTGTTTAGAGCCCCATGAGTATAGCATACCATCTTGGATTTCTTTGATTTACAACCCTGAGTGTACATCTCCTTCTCGCTCTTAGAAAAATTTCCAAATTTTCCACTCGGAAAGTCAAGGAATAGTGGGCACCTCTTGTATATCCCTGCATCCCCCAAAGTTCTCAAAGTTGCTGCTGTGTATACATTATGCTCTCATGTCGTCTTGGATCGCGCCACATATTTAAGATGGCAGGCATAGCTACAATATATTTCTTGGCATGGCACTTGCGAATCCATCTACATATAAAATAATTTTCGTTTAGATTACGCAAATATAAGAGCACAATTAAGTAGTAAGTAGTCTTTGTAGATTGTTATACACCTAAACACAACATGCTTAGTAGCTTTGCTAACAACAAGGTTTGAAGCTAACATGCCTTGAATTTTGAGGGACCCCACCATTTCCTCAAACAGTTTCCCAAAATACAGTCTCTTGAGATCGGCGAGGCCCTCCTAAAATGTATCTAGAAAATGTATTCTGTACTAATCTATTATTTCTGCAAGGAATGCCACACCTTGTGCTCTAATCTCGTGCCATATCACTTCTCTTCTTAGCCAATCTCTAAATAAACTTGCATTTATTGTGTTGCCATTGAAATTGTTATTAATACAAGATACAGTGCTTTGTATATATCAAGAAAATAGGAAAAATAATTACTACTTACTCTTTGGTATTTATTA